>NC_092292.1:12048995-12171495 GCF_036320965.1 Panulirus ornatus | reverse complement strand
TCCCCAGAGCGACTTCGGGTGGGGGAAGGAAAGGCCCTCCTCCATGCCCTATACACCAACCCCCTCTCCAATCTGCACGAACCTATCCAAGTGGTAGGTTGGAGGTAAAGAGGACGGGATGGTGCCACAGTGGGTCCCAGGCCAGGTACAGTACGTGGGAGGTAAAGATGTGGTGTTGGCATAGGGAGGATCCAACCCCTGGTGATGTACGTGGGAGTCAAAGATGTTATGATGACACGGACAGACTCACTCCAGCTGCTGTACGTGGTTGGCAAAGTATTCTATGATGACATGGATGAACCTATCCCAGGGGCTGTACGTGGGAGGTAAAGATGATATGAGGACATAGACGGGCCCACCTCAGGTGCTGTACGTGGGAGGTAAAGATGTTATAATAACACGGACGCTCCTCGATCATGTGTTGTACGTGGGCGGTGAGAAAAAAAAATATGATGTTGCCACGAGCGGTCTTATTCGTACGTGGCAAAAGGTGGTCCCTAAATCACTCTACGTGGGACCTGCTTGTGCACAGGTCATCAGGAAATGAACCTGAGTGCTGACGGCCCCCCCTCTCACAGACCCACTATACATGTAGATCCTCATGTCTCCTCCAGGTACACTTGTATGTAAACCCAATGTACTATACACCCAACGACTTCCTAAAGCCATTGTTTACATGTTTATAGTTATTGCTTGGTGCTAAGCTGGAAGGGCACGACCGAACGAGGCGAACTCCGGCTGAGTTCTCAGTAAAACACATCCAAGCAAGATGTAAGGTGTTTGATGTTAAGTTCTGGTGTCTCCGTCTTGGGCTTGAGGACTGGGAATGTCTTCGTGGTCAGTAACCTGGGGAAGTTTATGCTTAAGATTATCATTGGTAAAAGGATCTATTCAAAGCCTCCTCATCTAAAGACCAGTAATAGGGGTCCGTAATAGACCACTGGTCTTTGATTGAACACTGGTCCTTGACCCTCCACCCACTAAGCCCTCGACCAACCACCACCAGTCCTCGACCAACCACCACCAGTCCTCGACCCACCATCACCAGTCCTCGACCAACCACCACCAGTCCTCGACCCACCATCACCAGTCCTCGACCAACCACCACCAGTCCTCGACCAACCACCACCAGTCCTCGACCCACCATCACCAGTCCTCGACCAACCACCACCAGTCCTCGACCAACCATCACCAGTCCTCGACCAACCACCACCAGTCCTCGACCCACCATCACCAGTCCTCGACCAACCACCACCAGTCCTCGACCAACCACCACCAGTCCTCGACCCACCATCACCAGTCCTCGACCCACCATCACCAGTCCTCGACCAACCATCACCAGTCCTCGACCAACCACCACCAGTCCTCGACCAACCATCACCAGTCCTCGACCAACCACCACCAGTCCTCGACCAACCATCACCAGTCCTCGACCAACCATCACCAGTCCTCGACCCACCATCACCAGTCCTCGACCAACCATCACCAGTCCTCGACCAACCATCACCAGTCCTCGACCCACCATCACCAGTCCTCGACCAACCATCACCAGTCCTCGACCAACCATCACCAGTCCTCGACCCACCATCACCAGTCCTCGACCCACCATCACCAGTCCTCGACCCACCATCACCAGTCCTCGACCCACCATCACCAGTCCTCGACCCACCATCACCAGTCCTCGACCCACCATCACCAGTCCTCGACCCACCATCACCAGTCCTCGACCAACCATCACCAGTCCTCGACCAACCATCACCAGTCCTCGACCAACCATCACCAGTCCTCGACCAACCATCACCAGTCCTCGACCAACCATCACCAGTCCTCGACCAACCACCACCAGTCCTCGACCCACCATCACCAGTCCTCGACCAACCATCACCAGTCCTCGACCAACCATCACCAGTCCTCGACCAACCACCACCAGTCCTCGACCAACCATCACCAGTCCTCGACCAACCATCACCAGTCCTCGACCAACCATCACCAGTCCTCGACCAACCACCACCAGTCCTCGACCAACCATCACCAGTCCTCGACCAACCATCACCAGTCCTCGACCAACCACCACCAGTCCTCGACCAACCACCACCAGTCCTCGACCAACCATCACCAGTCCTCGACCAACCATCACCAGTCCTCGACCAACCATCACCAGTCCTCGACCAACCATCACCAGTCCTCGACCCACCATCACCAGTCCTCGACCAACCATCACCAGTCCTCGACCAACCACCACCAGTCCTCGACCAACCATCACCAGTCCTCGACCCACCATCACCAGTCCTCGACCCACCATCACCAGTCCTCGACCAACCACCACCAGTCCTCGACCAACCACCACCAGTCCTCGACCAACCATCACCAGTCCTCGACCAACCATCACCAGTCCTCGACCCACCATCACCAGTCCTCGACCCACCATCACCAGTCCTCGACCCACCATCACCAGTCCTCGACCAACCATCACCAGTCCTCGACCAACCATCACCAGTCCTCGACCAACCATCACCAGTCCTCGACCAACCATCACCAGTCCTCGACCAACCATCACCAGTCCTCGACCCACCATCACCAGTCCTCGACCAACCATCACCAGTCCTCGACCAACCACCACCAGTCCTCGACCAACCACCACCAGTCCTCGACCCACCATCACCAGTCCTCGACCCACCATCACCAGTCCTCGACCAACCACCACCAGTCCTCGACCAACCATCACCAGTCCTCGACCAACCATCACCAGTCCTCGACCAACCACCACCAGTCCTCGACCAACCATCACCAGTCCTCGACCAACCACCACCAGTCCTCGACCAACCATCACCAGTCCTCGACCAACCATCACCAGTCCTCGACCAACCATCACCAGTCCTCGACCAACCATCACCAGTCCTCGACCCACCATCACCAGTCCTCGACCAACCATCACCAGTCCTCGACCAACCATCACCAGTCCTCGACCAACCATCACCAGTCCTCGACCAACCATCACCAGTCCTCGACCAACCATCACCAGTCCTCGACCCACCATCACCAGTCCTCGACCCACCATCACCAGTCCTCGACCCACCATCACCAGTCCTCGACCAACCATCACCAGTCCTCGACCCACCATCACCAGTCCTCGACCAACCACCACCAGTCCTCGACCAACCATCACCAGTCCTCGACCAACCATCACCAGTCCTCGACCCACCATCACCAGTCCTCGACCAACCATCACCAGTCCTCGACCCACCATCACCAGTCCTCGACCAACCATCACCAGTCCTCGACCCACCATCACCAGTCCTCGACCAACCATCACCAGTCCTCGACCAACCATCACCAGTCCTCGACCAACCATCACCAGTCCTCGACCAACCATCACCAGTCCTCGACCAACCATCACCAGTCCTCGACCAACCATCACCAGTCCTCGACCAACCACCACCAGTCCTCGACCAACCATCACCAGTCCTCGACCAACCATCACCAGTCCTCGACCAACCATCACCAGTCCTCGACCAACCACCACCAGTCCTCGACCCACCATCACCAGTCCTCGACCCACCATCACCAGTCCTCGACCAACCACCACCAGTCCTCGACCAACCATCACCAGTCCTCGACCAACCACCACCAGTCCTCGACCCACCATCACCAGTCCTCGACCAACCATCACCAGTCCTCGACCAACCATCACCAGTCCTCGACCAACCATCACCAGTCCTCGACCAACCATCACCAGTCCTCGACCCACCATCACCAGTCCTCGACCAACCACCACCAGTCCTCGACCCACCATCACCAGTCCTCGACCAACCACCACCAGTCCTCGACCAACCACCACCAGTCCTCGACCAACCATCACCAGTCCTCGACCCACCATCACCAGTCCTCGACCAACCATCACCAGTCCTCGACCAACCATCACCAGTCCTCGACCAACCATCACCAGTCCTCGACCAACCATCACCAGTCCTCGACCAACCATCACCAGTCCTCGACCCACCATCACCAGTCCTCGACCCACCATCACCAGTCCTCGACCAACCATCACCAGTCCTCGACCAACCACCACCAGTCCTCGACCAACCATCACCAGTCCTCGACCAACCATCACCAGTCCTCGACCAACCACCACCAGTCCTCGACCCACCATCACCAGTCCTCGACCAACCACCACCAGTCCTCGACCAACCATCACCAGTCCTCGACCCACCATCACCAGTCCTCGACCAACCATCACCAGTCCTCGACCAACCATCACCAGTCCTCGACCAACCATCACCAGTCCTCGACCAACCATCACCAGTCCTCGACCCACCATCACCAGTCCTCGACCAACCACCACCAGTCCTCGACCAACCATCACCAGTCCTCGACCAACCATCACCAGTCCTCGACCAACCATCACCAGTCCTCGACCAACCATCACCAGTCCTCGACCAACCATCACCAGTCCTCGACCAACCACCACCAGTCCTCGACCAACCATCACCAGTCCTCGACCAACCACCACCAGTCCTCGACCAACCATCACCAGTCCTCGACCAACCATCACCAGTCCTCGACCAACCATCACCAGTCCTCGACCAACCACCACCAGTCCTCGACCAACCATCACCAGTCCTCGACCAACCATCACCAGTCCTCGACCAACCATCACCAGTCCTCGACCAACCATCACCAGTCCTCGACCAACCATCACCAGTCCTCGACCAACCATCACCAGTCCTCGACCAACCATCACCAGTCCTCGACCCACCATCACCAGTCCTCGACCAACCATCACCAGTCCTCGACCAACCATCACCAGTCCTCGACCCACCATCACCAGTCCTCGACCCACCATCACCAGTCCTCGACCCACCATCACCAGTCCTCGACCAACCATCACCAGTCCTCGACCAACCATCACCAGTCCTCGACCAACCATCACCAGTCCTCGACCCACCATCACCAGTCCTCGACCAACCACCACCAGTCCTCGACCCACCATCACCAGTCCTCGACCAACCATCACCAGTCCTCGACCAACCATCACCAGTCCTCGACCAACCATCACCAGTCCTCGACCAACCACCACCAGTCCTCGACCAACCATCACCAGTCCTCGACCAACCATCACCAGTCCTCGACCAACCATCACCAGTCCTCGACCCACCATCACCAGTCCTCGACCAACCATCACCAGTCCTCGACCAACCATCACCAGTCCTCGACCAACCATCACCAGTCCTCGACCCACCATCACCAGTCCTCGACCAACCATCACCAGTCCTCGACCAACCATCACCAGTCCTCGACCCACCATCACCAGTCCTCGACCCACCATCACCAGTCCTCGACCAACCATCACCAGTCCTCGACCCACCATCACCAGTCCTCGACCCACCATCACCAGTCCTCGACCCACCATCACCAGTCCTCGACCCACCATCACCAGTCCTCGACCAACCATCACCAGTCCTCGACCAACCATCACCAGTCCTCGACCAACCATCACCAGTCCTCGACCCACCATCACCAGTCCTCGACCAACCATCACCAGTCCTCGACCAACCATCACCAGTCCTCGACCAACCATCACCAGTCCTCGACCAACCATCACCAGTCCTCGACCAACCATCACCAGTCCTCGACCAACCATCACCAGTCCTCGACCAACCATCACCAGTCCTCGACCCACCATCACCAGTCCTCGACCAACCATCACCAGTCCTCGACCAACCATCACCAGTCCTCGACCAACCATCACCAGTCCTCGACCAACCATCACCAGTCCTCGACCCACCATCACCAGTCCTCGACCAACCATCACCAGTCCTCGACCCACCATCACCAGTCCTCGACCAACCACCACCAGTCCTCGACCAACCATCACCAGTCCTCGACCAACCACCACCAGTCCTCGACCAACCACCACCAGTCCTCGACCCACCATCACCAGTCCTCGACCAACCACCACCAGTCCTCGACCAACCATCACCAGTCCTCGACCCACCATCACCAGTCCTCGACCAACCACCACCAGTCCTCGACCAACCATCACCAGTCCTCGACCAACCATCACCAGTCCTCGACCAACCACCACCAGTCCTCGACCAACCATCACCAGTCCTCGACCAACCATCACCAGTCCTCGACCCACCATCACCAGTCCTCGACCAACCACCACCAGTCCTCGACCAACCATCACCAGTCCTCGACCAACCATCACCAGTCCTCGACCAACCACCACCAGTCCTCGACCAACCATCACCAGTCCTCGACCAACCACCACCAGTCCTCGACCAACCACCACCGTCCTACACACGACCCAGATCTTATCTCCGACGATCGCCAGCGAGGCCCACTTGTGAGGTCGCTCCCTGAACACCACTCACACCGTAACTCAATCACCCGAAAAAAAAAAAAAAATCAAGTTTCTCCACCACTAGAGATTGTCATCTAGCAACTGATTCTGTGTCGGATACTCTACATGACCGCTTGGAGCCCCCTATTATACATCCCCCCTTCCATCCCTCCCTCCCCTACCCACTATTATCTACCCTTCCCTCTCCCTCCACAGCTCTGCCACCACCCGTCCTCCTACCCCTGTCTTCGCCCTTCGAAGAGCTAGTTTGAATAGTTATCTTGGCCTTAATCTATGTTCGGTTCGTGGATATAGGCCTTCGAAAGACTTATATATATATATAGTCAAAGAGTTACAAGGGGGGATAGGGTCATTTACATACGATATTTTTTTCTCTTTTTACCTTTTCTTTTTTTACTGGTTTCCATTAAGGTTCATCGGCTACTTCCGTCGCCTGTTAGACCAGCTTTCAATATACTCATTATCATACCCGCCTACTCGAGTATACTAACTATTCGTACGTAGGATGATAATATACCCTCAATGTATGACATAGACCCCTCTGAGTGTACAGAGACCCCATAGCCTCTCCACCTCCAAGTGGCTAAAGGGTGACTTTCACGTGGTATAGCCAAAGCAAAGGGCTTACATATGCTAACTACTATACTAGTACAACGACTCATCTTGACCCCAAGTGTCCATGAGAGAGTTGGCTCCCACTCGGAAGGAGGAGGAGGAGGTGGTCAGGTCGACCTACCTATCCTGTCTTGGATCATAACTGGTCAGCCAGACTCTGGTGTTTGCCCTGATGCCAAGCCAGGTCAAACTGGTGGTTCGTCTTTCCATGACTCTCGCTCTCTTCTCTCTCTCTCTCTCTCTCTCTCTCCTCTCTCTCTCCTCTCTCTCTCTCTCTCTCTCTCTCGCTCTCTCTCTCTCTCTTCTCTCTCTATTCCAGCTACAACTCTCTCTCTTACCTCATCCCAAACAACAACGCCCCCGCCACCCCATATCGTTCATACACTTCCACCAGTCGTGACACTCATTGATCTTCACAACATGCATTTCCTTCACAACCGTCGCATTTTATTACTAGACACCCACCCCTACTCACTTTCTTCATGACCTCCTTGTTCACCACAACACCCATCTTATCATATCGTTGCCCTCCTATTTCATAACATTTCCATATCATTACAATAAACTCACGTCATCACGAGTTATTCCTATTACATCACAACCTAACCATTTCATACACGTCATGCCCCATTAAAACACCCTATTCAGTTCACAAAGTTCACCAATTTCATCAGAACCTATTTCACTCACAATATTCCCCCATTCGTCACTGGACCCCCCCCCCCCCATTTCACCACAAGTCCCCATATCATACACTAGACCTTAGTATACCTTCACAACACTCATTTTATTTGCAGCACTTCCTTACCTCAGCACAACATGTCCTCATTTCCTCCCTCATAACACCCCCTCCCCACCCCACCCTCATAACACTCCCCTCCCTTTAGCATTCACACTCTCCCTCTTTCCCTTTGGTTAACCGGACCTCAATCCATCTTCACCTCCTCACCTCATATCACAACACTGTGGTCTTCCACCACAACACGGCCACAAACACAAGCATGCACACACACACAAACACACACACACACACACACATACACACACACACACACACACACACACACACCAGATGGAGAAACGGTGTGAGCAGAGAAATTATCATCAACGCTGAAAACGAAAGGTACGATTCTTAGTCCACTTTCTAAAACAATCATCAGCCATTTTTAGAGTGTGGTTTCTGCGTCCCTCTACGCCTCTCACGCCCGCCCTCCTGGGATGAAGACATCGAGGTAGTGGTGGCGGTGGTGGTGGCGTTGTGTGGCGTGCAATATCTAGCAGGCTCCAATCCTCCTTGGGATCCCTCTCTCGCGATCAGCAAATCCATTTAGATTCGAGAGTCAACCGGGTGTCGGTGAAGCAATAAAGGGCGACGCCACACCCGACAAAGGGGAGAATGGAGTCAACAGGGGAGTGTAGATGGTGGGGGTGAGGGAGTGGTGGATGTGTGTGTGGTGTGAGGGGAGAGCCAAGGTCTTCGTGTTGTTTTTCTCATATGGCGGTCAAGACCAGTGGCTCTGAGCACCATAGACTTGTGAAAGATAATCATAATTACCTTACAGTCGTCAGACTCGTGACCCTAAGCACCGTAGATGTGTAAGAGATAATTATAATTACCTTACAGTCGTCAAAAAGCATCGTTTCCCAAGGGATTGTGGTCCTAAAAGTAATCATGATACGGTATGACACTATCACGAACCTTAAGGTCCGTGAAGTTACTGTATCAGTCATCAAATACTCGTGGTCTTTACTTGGGTAATGGTCTCTACTTGGGTAATGGTCTTTACTTGGGTAATGGTCTCTACTTGGGTGATGGTCTCTACTTGGGTGATGGTCTCTACTTGGGTGATGGTCTCTACTTGGGTAATGGTCTTTACTTGGGTGATGGTCTCTACTTGGGTAATGGTCTTTACTTGGGTAATGGTCTCTACTTGGGTCATGGTCTTTACTTGGGTAATGGTCTCTACTTGGGTAATGGTCTTTACATGGGTAATGGTCTCTACTTGGGTCATGGTCTTTACTTGAGTAATGGTCTTTACTTGGGTAATGGTCTTTACTTGGGTAATATTCCTTGGGTAATGGTCTTTGCTCTGGTAATGGCCTTCTAATCAATTATCCACAAGCTTAAACAATCGTCACATCGTAAGAATAAACTCCAACCCTCCTACGAAAAAAAAAAAAATCCAATACACTCTGAATCCTAACCTGTAGAAATAGACCAACTAATCAGACCCCCATTTGACTCACCTGCGAAAGCAAACGAACGGACCAATGAGACCCCCCCCTCTTATGCCGGGCCTTCCTCCACCAATCACGAGACACAAGAGTTCTTCCCCCCCTCCACCTCAACAATTTGGTGCACGTCATAAAACTAACACAAGGGGAGGAAGGGGGGTTAGAAGAGAGGAGAGGGCGAGGGAGAGGGAGGGAAGGAGGGAACCTGGAGGCCAGCGGTAATGTCAATATCCCCCTTCTCCACGCACCTCCATCCTGTACCTGTGATTACCGTAATTACGCGGTTATTGCCTGCTGCGGGACGCCAGGAATGGCTGGCTTGCTCCCCAGAGCGACTTCGGGTGGGGGAAGGAAAGGCCCTCCTCCATGCCTTATACACCAACCCCCTCTCCAATCTGCACGAACCTATCCAAGTGGTAGGTTGGAGGTAAAGAGGACGGGATGGTGCCACAGTGGGTCCCAGGCCAGGTACTGTACGTGGGAGGTAAAGATGTGGTGTTGGCATAGGGAGGATCCAACCCCTGGTGATGTACGTGGGAGTCAAAGATGTTATGATGACACGGACAGACTCACTCCAGCTGCTGTACGTGGTTGGCAAAGTATTCTATGATGACATGGACGAACCTATCCCAGGGGCTGTACGTGGGAGGTAAAGATGATATGAGGACATAGACGGGCCCACCTCAGGTGCTGTACGTGGGAGGTAAAGATGTTATAATAACACGGACGCTCCTCGATCATGTGTTGTACGTGGGCGGTGAGAAAAAAAAATATGATGTTGCCACGAGCGGTCTTATTCGTACGTGGCAAAAGGTGGTCCCTAAATCACTCTACGTGGGACCTGCTTGTGCACAGGTCATCAGGAAATGAACCTGAGTGCTGACGGCCCCCCCCTCTCACAGACCCACTATACATGTAGATCCTCATGTCTCCTCCAGGTACACTTGTATGTAAACCCAATGTACTATACACCCAACGACTTCCTAAAGCCATTGTTTACATGTTTATAGTTATTGCTTGGTGCTAAGCTGGAAGGGCACGACCGAACGAGGCGAACTCCGGCTGAGTTCTCAGTAAAACACATCCAAGCAAGATGTAAGGTGTTTGATGTTAAGTTCTGGTGTCTCCGTCTTGGGCTTGAGGACTGGGAATGTCTTCGTGGTCAGTAACCTGGGGAAGTTTATGCTTAAGATTATCATTGGTATAAGGATCTATTCAAAGCCTCCTCATCTAAAGACCAGTAATAGGGGTCCGTAATAGACCACTGGTCTTTGATTGAAAACTGGTCCTTGACCCTCCACCACTGGCCCTTGACCAACCACCACCAGGCCTCGACCAACCATCACCAGTCCTCGACCCACCATCACCAGTCCTCGACCAACCACCACCAGTCCTCGACCCACCATCACCAGCTCTTGACCCACCACCACCGGCCCTCGACCCACTACCACAGGTTCTTGGCCCACCACCTCTGGTCCTCGACCAACCACCACCAGTCCTCGACCAACCATCACCAGTCCTTGACCCACCACCACAGGTTCCTGACCCACCACCACTGCTCCTCTACCTACCACCAACACCAGCTCTACACCATTTTCACAACCCGCTTCAAGAGGCATCATGCAAATCTATTCCATACTACAACCACGTCGAAAATTCACCACAACCAGACACTCCTTAACAGTCACACTGCTCTCACTGTACCATGACCACAATCCTCCTTTGACCTTAAAAACAATAGTCGTCATACCTCAAACCCCACATACTCAGCAGGGAGCAGCCAGATGATCTGTTAAATTCATAACAACAGCCTTTTGCTTTGGGCCACAGCTCTGCGTTCTTCCACATCACTCTTCGGTGTCACTTGAGACTCATGAACCTCTTGGCTCTACTTCCTAATACCCTGTGAGGCGTTAGTACATGGGCAAAGGCATATACCCCAACCATAGCCATCCCTGATGAAAGTACGAAATGTTAAGAGATGTAAACACGAAGAAGAACGTATCTGGGATCTTGATTTGAGTTCCGCGAGTGTTTGGTGATCCGGCTCAGAAGCGGAAAGGATGTGAAAAAAAAAATGGGTGAAAGGCAAAAGACAGAGGAGCATTCTGGAGGTTCGTTGCTCGAGGAGAGAAGAGGGTATCATGATGGTCAATGCTCGTGTGGTTGGTCTTCACAAAGAAACGATGGGAAGCAGTCAGACTGATCTTAGGAATTCAGACTAACGCAGAGAGCTCACAAGAGCAACAGCCAGAATAATACCTGTAGAAAAGAGAGAGGAAGAACAACTTCATCATGACGAATTGGAATTGATTGAAAAAAAAGTGATAGTAGGAGAGGAAAATGGATGAGGCTCTTGATTCCACTCTGACTAAATGAGAGGCGGAGGAAAAGCCACCCCAGGTAGGCGAGTAGTGCTCTTGTTAAGACCCTGCAAATATGGAGTTGCTCTTCACAAGAAATCCAATCACGGCGTTGATGCAACACCAGCAGCTAGCTTTTGAGAAGCAGATTCTGCGATGTGTATGATATAGGGTATCCACCACACAACGAGGGATACACTCACATGCCCAATAGCATTTTGTTGCAGAATCAAACTGCAGTTTTAAACAAGATTTGAGGAAACGAATGGCATTTGAGAAGAGATATTGGTAGATGATGCGGTTTGCAGTGTTATGTTTAACCAGATTACTGCTCCCCATTCTGTGATGCCCTAGAGGTCCGAATTTGATAGAAGTAATTTGCTTAGTGCCAGATGAAGAGAGAGTGTTGGAGTGGGAGGAGATGGATAGTGTTTGGAATTACGTAAAGCGGAATCGTCAACGTTAGTGTCAATAGCATTAGAAGTCGATGGAAGATCTTTTAGAAAGAGATGAAAGAGACGAGGTGAAAGAATAGAACCTTGGGGGACACCATTGCTGACAGGGTAAGAGGAAGATGTTGCTCTATCGACGGCTACTGTGGCCGAGAGAAAATAATGAACTCTCGTCTCTCCTTTGACGGTTGTGTAATTCTGCCTCTTGACTCATTTAACATATTTGTTATCACTGCAACACCCACTCTTTCTTGCAAACCCCACATTACAGGAATAGCTAAGTCTTGGTGTTCTGTATAGATGTAGAAACTTCTCCTCTGACCAAATGCTCAATTTAGACAAGGGAGTGATTCTTCCTTGTTTGGAGTACCGCTCTCACATTTGGGGTGGTTTTCGCTCTGCATTCTTACTTGACAGAGTTGAGTCGAAAGCGGTCCGCCTTATAAACTGTCCAAGGCTAACTTCCAAACTTGACCCCCCTGCCCTACGCCGCAATGTTGGTTCACTTTCCCTCTTTTACAGGTATCACTTTGGTTTTTGCTCCCGAAAGCTGACTTCTTGTGTGCCCACACCACTAGCTAGATCACGCAATAATCGGCAAGCTGATGCGTCACATGATTATTATGTGGTCATAGGCAACTCAAAGGTGGGCCATTTTGATACCTGCTTCTTTCCCGACACGTCGAAGCTTTGGAACTCTCTACCTTCTCGTGTCGTTCCCAATAACTATGACCTGGCTCATTCTATAAAAGTTTTTTTTTCACTTTCTCAAAAATTCGTAAATACTTCCCTTGTCTTTTCTTTTTCCGTTTCACAATTCTCTCTATATATTGCAATTTGGGCCGGGCCTTGATGTAGAAATTTGTCCGTGACTGGAGCCTTTACAATAAAAAAAAACTGTTTTACCCTCTTCTGGCCCTTCTCTATTAGCTCCGCTTCGCTGGTTGCGGTAACCCAACTTGAGAAGCATATATTCTAGTTTTGGCCTTATGTATGATATGAACAGTTTATAGATACCTATCTGTACTTTATGGAGAGAGAGCTTTACTTTTCTGGGGTCCCATGTGTGTGTGTGTGTGTGTGTGTGTGTGTGTGTGTGTGTGTGTGTGTGTGTGTGTGTGTGTCCTGGTTGTCCAAAAACTTTTTTCTACTGCTTGACTCAAATACAACAGTTTCTAAATCATAGCCCAACCTAAACACTCCAACTGTTCTTTCTTTACACCCTCTTAAAAGAATAAATAAAATTCCTTGAGAACCCCCTTCTCTTATATAACATTTTCAGGATACGTTTTCTTACATAAACATCCTTGTTGCTATCTGATAATAACAAAAATGACAAAGATCTCCAGACAGGTGTCTTATACCATATATGTTGGCAGTTTACAGCGTGCGTTCGGACATCCATCTGTACACAGCAAGGCGAGCAACGTGGATTCCATTATGAGAGAAAGATATGTTGGTTTTCTCTTCAGTGACCAGCGAGACAGGTGAGTGAGCCATGGCTTCGCTACCATTCAATGACCAATGTCCTCACACCTCGCCACTCACGAGCAACGTCTGTCTCCCACCAGAGAGGAACAGCAGACGCCTTACCACCACCAACTCTCTCGGCCGTGACCACACGACAAAAAAAGAAGGGGGTTCTGTGATGCAACAGTTATGCTAATATCTAAGATCTTTCGCATAGAAATTGGTGATGATGGTGTCATGCTTTTGGATATGATGCAGACGTGAGATCACCATTAACTGGAGGATATATAATGGCCGCTATTAGTTCCACGCATGGGTGGGTCATATCCATAGTGAGGGTATACGTGATCTTAGCATTAACTTCAACATCAGAAGGAATGGTTGAAAGGAGGTTGGTTGTATCTTGATCTCAGCGGTCTTAACGACCCTGGTAGCTGATAGGCCCAAAGCCCCCAAATAGCCAACCAGTTGCACGCATGTATGGACACAGTCCACAATACTCACACATCCATCGAGGGAGGCTATACAATCCTAGTCAACACAGGGGCTGATCTATTGCCAGTAATGGGACCCCGAGAACACACACTCACACACACACGTATGGCAGTAGTGGTACACCAGAGACCAGCCATCACTGACAAGAGGCGTGTCAGGCATTAGTATATCTTAAAATTGACGCACACATATACACATTGGCAAGAACCCATGCAATGTATAGACCTGGTATATCTTAACACACTTATATGTATAAACACGTACAGACCATATATGCAGTGAAAGTGTGTATGGTTTTATGAATCTTAAAACAGCTGAAGGAGGTGCTTCCGATTTCTAAGACCCATATGGCCAACCATACAGTTTCATATCAAATGGTCAGAGCTTTAAAAGACGCTATTCTAGGTGTTTTAGTTCATAAATGGTCCCATCTACTCAACGCCTGGGAAGGTTAAAGTCTGAATGAGAGGGGCAAAGCTGTGATGACGTGTGAGGTGGGTTTCTGCTCAGTCATACTGAGTCTTTTTAGAATTTCCCTGGTGTTATGAGGAGATGCAGTTTCATGAACTCTAAATGTATTCCGATCTTCTTTTCGAAGACTTAATTCTCAAAACTTCTGCAAGGGCAGACCCCCATCAGATATTTTTCATCACAGTCTTTCGATGCTGTCTTCTACAGACATAGGCAGACAAATACACTCTTGCAAAGACACAAACATGCCTCTAGCCTCTTTCCCTCTCCCACAGCCAACCAAACACACACACACTCATATTCCTGCAAACTCACGTACCTCCACACACACACACACAACACACACACATTTGGTAGCCGCCACACTTACCCCCACAATACTGAGGCTCACTTGTCCCTCCAGATGCTCTGTAGTTGTAGGTCCGTCAGTATATTACAGGTAACTGTTATCGGTGAGATGCAGGAGGACACAGACAGCTGGCGAGCTCACTTATACCATCATCCAGACGGGAAGGTTGTACCATGTAGTCTACGATAGGTTAAGGAAACATTCTTTTCTTTGTAATCTGATCACAATATACAGTCTGATGCTCCAAAATGACTAATGTGATAATGTAAAAATATGAATAAATGATGAATTTATTACAAGTATTTCTTTATTTCCAGGCTCCTCCTTTTTTTCCGGTCTGGATAATTCAATTCCAACTATTTTTTTCCCCCTTCATCTTGGTGGTGGTCGTCTGTGGCAGCAGTAGTTTGGGCAGCAGTCAACAGATGGCGGGAGCGACCAGCGCTTGCAGCCTCCCGGGCGGCCGGATATACGCTCCCATACCTTCCATTCTCTTCCTCTTCTTCCTCAAAACTTTCTCTGGCAAGAGCATTACATGATACGCCGTGGAAACTTTATGCTTAATGATGTGAAGCGTCTGTCTCAATATTTTCCAGTTCATTAAAGAAAATGTCGAGTAATCTTTTCAGTTTTCTTTGATTTCATTTTGCTATTCATTTTCTACGTTTGGCAAAATCTGCCAGGCTGAAGTATATACCTATCTTATTCTAATGTGTGTATGTGTATACATATATGTATGTGTAAATGTATACATGTGCGCATTTGCGTGTACGTATGTGTGTGCCTGTGTCTGTGGAGTGTATGTTGTGTGTAGTTATGTATATATGTACAGGAATGTGTGGTTATATGTATGTTTGTGTAAGTACGTGCCTCTACCCTGGACGTGTTTGTAAGGAGGGAGTTTTGCACTCAACATACCCTGCTTCTTATGGATCAGGAGGGCCCTGGAGCAGGAGAACCCTGGGGCAGGAGGAACCTGAGGCAGGTAGACCCTGGGGCAGGAGGACCCTGGAACATGAGAACCCTGGGGCAGGAGGACCCTGGAACATGAGAGCCCTGGGGCAGGAGGACCCTAGACCAGAAGACAACCTGAACCAAGAGAGACCCTGAAGCAGGAAGACCTTGAAGCAAGAAGGACCTCGGAGCAGAGGAGGACCCTGGCTGGAGTGGAAGAACCTTGGGGCAAGAGGAATCCCGAAGGCAAAACGACCCTGGAACAGGAGGAACCTTAGGGCAGGAGTACCCTGCAGCAGAAGTACTTCTAAAGCAGGAGGCACCCTGGGCCACCACCACCGTCCTACACACGACCCAGATCTTATCTCCGACGATCGCCAGCGAGGCCCACTCGTGAGGTCGCTCCCTGAACACCACTCACACCGTAACTCAATCACCCGAAAAAAAAAAAAAAATCAAGTTTCTCCACCACTAGAGATTGTCATCTAGCAACTGATTCTGCGTCGGATACTCTACATGACCGCTTGGAGCCCCCTATTATACATCCCCCCTTCCATCCCTCCCTTCCCTACCCACTATTATCTACCCTTCCCTCTCCCTCCACAGCTCTGCCACCACCCGTCCTCCTACCCCTGTCTTCGCCCTTCGAAGAGCTAGTTTGAATAGTTATCTTGGCCTTAATCTATGTTCGGTTCGTGGATATAGGCCTTCGAAAGATTTATATATATATATATATATAGTCAAAGAGTTACAAGGGGGGATAGGGTCATTTACATACGATATTTTTTTCTCTTTTTACCTTTTCTTTTTTTACTGGTTTCCATTAAGGTTCATCGGCTACTTCCGTCGCCTGTTAGACCAGCTTTCAATATACTCATTATCATACCCGCCTACTCGGGTATACTAACTATTCGTACGTAGGATGATAATATACCCCCAATGTATGACATAGACCCCTCTGAGTGTACAGAGACCCCGTAGCCTCTCCACCTCCAAGTGGCTAAAGGGTGACTTTCACGTGGTATAGCCAAAGCAAAGGGCTTACATATGCTAACTACTATACTAGTACAAACGACTCATCTTGACCCCAAGTGTCCATGAGAGAGTTGGCTCCCACTCGGAAGGAGGAGGAGGAGGTGGTCAGGTCGACCTACCTATCCTGTCTTGGATCATAACTGGTCAGGCCAGACTCTGGATGTTTGCCCTGATGCCAAGCCAGGTCAAACTGGTGGTTCGTCTTTCCATGACTCTCGCTCTCTTCTCTCTCTCTCTCTCTCTCTCTCTCTCTCTCTCTCTCTCTCTCTCTCTCTCTCTCTCTCTCTCTCTCTCTCTCTCTCTCTCTCTCCACCCTACCCCCATCTCTGCCCTTCTACCCTTCCTCTCTCCTCTCTCTCTCTCTCTCTCTCTCCCCCCTTCTATCCCCACTACCTCCCATATTTCCCCTCACTTTCCCACTCCCTCACTCTGGCCTCAGCCCCACTCCCTCCCCTGGCATCCCCTCGCACTCACTCCCTCTGGCCTCCTCTCTTCCCTCCTTCTGGCCTCCTCTCCTTTCCTCCCTCCCTTCCTCCATCTGGCCTCCTCTCCTTTCCTCCCTTCCTCCCTCCATCTGGCCTCCTCTCCTCCCTCCCTCTGGCCTCCTCTCCTTTCCTCTCTCCCTCCCTCCCTCTGGCCTCCTCTCCTCCCTCCCTCTGGCCTCCTCTCCTCCCTCCCTCCCTCCCTCTGGCCTCCTCTCCTCCCTCCCTCCCTCCATCTGGCCTCCTCTCCTCCCTCTTTCCCTCCCTCCCACCCCGACAAGCGTCTGACTGGCCGGCCCCTCATTACTTTTTTTTATTACAATCTCCATACTCGTGGTCCAGACGCCTCTAGCTGAGCCACATCGATTTTTTTTTGCCTCAACCCTTCCAGTTAAGCGGGCGGGCAGCAGCCGCTACCCCCCCAGATGGTCGTCTGTTACTCTGTACCGAGGCTGGACGCCACATTATAATATCCCAGAGACCTTTTTTAATCGACTCCTGCTTCCTCTTCGGCAGAAGCCGGAGTTGGGGTTCGAAGCGCCACGCTTGTTTTAGAAGCTTCGGAGCCAACCGTTCGGGACACTCTTGTCCCGAAGCGGGAGAGATGAGCATTGCCGCTTATACGCCGATGCGATAAATGCGCGCGTACTACTTACCCTTCCCTCCATCCGTCCCTTCTTCCTCCGGCTGCGTAGGCTATGCTGATGACGTCGCCGTGCATACATAAAAACCCAGCCTCGCCCCGCGGAACCCCACCTGCTCGAATAAAACCCTTACGAAGCTTTTTTTTTTTTTATTCACACCCTCGACCATTCAGAGCAGAGGATGTGAACCCTTTTTGCTCGTCATTGTGCTTAGATGGGTCCAGGGCTACTGTAGCAGGGCTGGTGGTGATGGTGGTGATGGTGGTAGGTGATGGTGGTGATGGTGGTAGGTGATGGTGGTTATGGTGGTGATGGTGGTAGGTGATGGTGGTAGGTGATGGTGGTGATGGTGGTAGGTGATGGTGGTTATGGTGGTGATGGTGGTGATGGTGGTAGGTGATGGTGGTTATGGTGGTGATGGTGGTAGGTGATGGTAGGTGATGGTGGTGGTTATGGTGGTGATGGTGGTGGGTGATGGTGGTAGGTGATGGTGGTAGGTGATGGTGGTAGGTGATGGTGGTGATGGTGGTAGGTGATGGTGGTTATGGTGGTGATGGTGGTAGGTGATGGTGGTTATGGTGGTGATGGTGGTAGGTGATGGTGGTGATGGTGGTGATGGTGGTAGGTGATGGTGGTTATGGTGGTGATGGTGGTAGGTGATGGTGGTTATGGTGGTGATGGTGGTAGGTGATGGTGGTTATGGTGGTGATGGTGGTAGTAGTTCAGTCGTTGTGATGGTGGTAGCAATAGTATAGTGGTGGTAGTGGATTGGTGATGGTGGTGGTATAGTGATGGGTTTGGTGATGGTAGTTTAGTGGTGGTAGTGATGGTGGTGGCATAATGATGGTGGTGATGGTGGTAGTAGTTCAGTCGTTGTGATGGTGGTAGTAATAGTATAGTGGTGGTAGTGTAATGGTGATAGTGGTGGTAGTGGTAGCGTAATGGTGATAGTGGTAGTACAGTGATGGGTTTGGTGATGGTAGTATAGTGGTGCTAGTGGTGATGGTATCATAGTGATGGTGGTTGGTTAGTGGTTAGAGCGATAGTGATGGTAGTGTCGCAGTATCCGTGATGGTGAAAGCGACATTTATTGATAGTGGTGAGGGTGATGACCAGTAATTGGTAATTAGCAATTGGTAATGGTTCCAACAGGAGTAGTTCTGTTGGAAGCCAGTGTTGAAGAGGGTTTGGCACCAATGATGGCGAGAACCAGATTGTTGGTGGAACTAGGAACAAGTGTTGGTGATCGCCATAGTGGTGGCGATTCGAGAGGCAATGATGGCGAAAGCCAGAGCGGTGGTGGCGCTCGGCTGCAAATGGTGATATAGGCCTTAAGAGAAGTGCGGTGGCAACAGTGGTGTCAGAGGCCGTGGCGGTGGCAGCAGTGGGGTCAGGTTGGTCATAGTGGTAAACAGGGACAACAACAGATGAAGATGGTACAGTCGGAAGGACTAAAAGTGGTCGTGGTGGTCGTATTGCTGGCAGCTACGGTCGTAGTTGCAATAATGATAATGAAATGATTAAGTGATCATGATGATGATAATGATGATTATAATAACCTGTTTTATACCAAAGTACCTTTGCCGATGTAGCGAGGCAACGTCAAGAACACACTAAAAATGGCTTATTTTATGTTAGTTGAGACGGCACTCATCCCATTAACGCTATATATAAATATATATATATATATATATAGATATATATACCCTAGACTGAGTCAGGTACGCATTTTATCAACCAACCTCTAAAGGTGGATGAACAGCTGGATTGACTGTGGACCAACTGCCGCAACCAGGATTCGAACCTATGCACTCGACCATGGGCGGCCCGTGAATGCGTCATGGTCAGGACCGCTACACCGCTACACATCCATCCTTCAGCTGTCAGAGTAAAATGCATGGGGAACTATAGACCACCAGTCAGTCACTGCTGAGCCTCACTGACCACTTCACTGATCGCGTCGTATACCCTCGGCTCATGCCACTGTAAGCACGTCACAGCTTAAACGATCGTGATGGATTTCGGGTATTTATATGATAGCGGTCGTATGTGTATATATATATACCCTTGATAATGATGATGTCTGTATCATGATTAGATCCATTTGTAAATATAGTAAATGTAAATTCACGTGATGATGGTAAATGACTTAAAGTTGGGGGAGGGAGAAGATGGGGGAAGAGATAGGACAGATCGTACAGATGGCAATGGCGGTTTTGGTGGTTCTCAAGCCAACACATTCAGTGGTCTTGAGAGCTGAGGGTAGATAGAAGAAGGTGAGGCAGAGACTACAAGAGGAGGGGAGTTAGATGACGAGTGAGGCTGTATGAGGAGCGCAGTGGGCGGAGGAAGGACTCCAAGAGGAAGAGCAGCAAAGGAAGAGGATGGGAGAGAGGGAAAGAGGAAGTGGTTTTCAAGATTAGGGACCATAGAAAATGGAGGGGTTGGCCAGGAAGACAGGAAAAGGAAGACACTGAGAATAGGAGGCTGTGGAGAGGAGAAGGCAGGAAGTGGAGGCACGTAGGACTGGAAGTGGACTACGGACGATAGTCTGGGAGGAGGAATGGCAGAAGGGGATGTGGTCGCTGAGGAGAGGATATAGAGAGGAGGGAGAGGTGAGCCAGGAGAAATAGGGGAATGAGCGAGGGAGAAAGAAGGAGGGGAAAGTGGTTAGGCAAGAGGGAAAGGAATACGGATGAGATGAGTAGAGGGTAGGTGAAGGAGGGACGTGAGGAAAAGGGCAGATGGGGAGGGACATGAGGAAGGGAGGCGATGGGGGAGGACATGAGGAAAAGAGGTGATGGGATGGACATGAGGATGGATGACTGAGTAGGAGGAAGAGAGGGATGAATGGATAGGGGACGGAAGGAATCCATGGACAGGGGAGGACAAGAAGTGAAAGATGCTTTGAAGAAGGAAAAGAAGAATATAGGTCGGAGGGACGACATGGGGAGGAGATATGGGGAGACAGAATGTGGCTGGAGAGGCGATGGGGAAGAAACGTGTAGGGAACAAGGGATGGAGGAGGGAGGGGGGGGAGGGAGGACGTGAATTGGAGGGAAGAGGACGAGGGAGGAGGGACAGATGGAGGCCTGACACGGTTGGGTACGGTATGTTTAAACGGGATGCGGAACGATATTCATGACAAACCATTTAATGTGTCATAACCAAGGCAGTGTTTGCTCACGACAGGGCAGAGGATATAGTACTCTGTAGTCACTCCTTTTTCTTTTGAATAAAGCAACCGAGAGGAGAGTAACATTACAACTGGAGTTCCATGACTGGGTTAATGATAGATATCCCTCATTCCCACTCGTGTGATGCATAATTACGAGACCCCCTTCACGAAAGGTACGAATATTATCAAACTTTCATACACTCGATGTAGAACCGTCCTTTTTCAACCCTTTCGAATGAAAGCAATTTAAATCCTTCTCTCATTCACCCAATGCCAACATATTTCACATGCAAATGTTCCTATGGGATTGAATGTTACGAATAAGCCGTTTGACATAATCCTCTGTAAACATACATTGTACTGGGGAAACCTTAGAGAAAAGTAACCCAGCAGTCAGCTCATAAATAAAACTGAATATCAAACAGGAAATTTGAGGCTGCAGAAGGCAGCTAGGCCTGGATGGAGGTACTGGGCGCAAGCTGCCTCGAGGGCTGTCTTCAGGGAGCCAGAGCGAGGCTCCAGTTAGCCAGAGCGAGGCTCCAGTTAGCCAGAGCGAGGCTCCAGTCAGCCAGAGCGAGGCTCCAGTCAGCCAGAGTGAGGCCCCAGTTAGCTAGAGTGAAGCTCCAGTTAGCCAGAGCGAGGCTCCAGTTAGCTAGAGTGAAGCTCCAGTTAGCCAGAGCGAGGCTCCAGTTAGCCAGAGCGAGGCTCCAGTCAGCCAGAGTGAGGCCCCAGTTAGCCAGAGTGAAGCTCCAGTTAGCCAGAGCGAGGCTCCAGTTAGCCAGAGTGAGGCTCCAGTCAGCCAGAGCGAGGCTCCAGTTAGCCAGAGCGAGGCTCCAGTTAGCCAGAGCGAAGCTCCAGTTAGCCAGAGCGAGGCTCCAGTTAGCCAGAGCGAGGCTCCAGTTAACCAATGTGGAGTTTTGGTCAGCCAATGTGGTGGACCTTCAGCTGACTAATGTGTGGCACCAGCCAGGCAGAATGAAGCAGAATGTGTGTATGCGTGTGTGTGTGTGTGTGTGTGTGTAAGACAAGCATGGTTGTCTACAACTAAACCAGAGATGAACATGATAATCTATGGCTCTTAGTTACTATACCTGTAAGAGACTTTAGTTCTAAAAAGACATAAAAAAAAAGATTAGTCCCCCATAAAACAAACATAAGAAAATGGGAAGAAAGAATGAGACAATGGAATCTGGAATTTTGAATTACGGTAACCCAAACCATTGTCAAGAATGTGGGGGGAAAAAACACAGCGTATTCCCTACTACTACTGCTGCTGCTGTGTGAGACGTGTTATTGCCAATATGATTCATATCACTACAGGTTTCTGAAAGAGATATACAACTCTGAATGAAATATCAAAAGTAAATCTTCTTTTATTCATATTTGAGATATACAACTCTGTGAATAGAATATCAAAAAAGAATCTTTCTTTATTCATATTTCATCTACATCAAATGTTCATGATCTAGTTTGTGAATGAAGTACGCAACCAAATAACAAAGAACATCTTGGGTTCTATGTAGGCTACATGGTGGTAATCTGTAGCGTAGATGGTCCTTCCTACAGTAACTGATAGGCTGTACGTAGACTACGTACTGGTAGCCTTAGTAGCCTATTAGGTCGACCAAACACAGTACCTAATGGGTTGTACATAGACTATATAGCTGTAGCCTAATGGGTTATCTACACACGGTAACTAATGGCTAGTACGAAGACTACATTAGCTAGTAGCCTAAGTAGCGTATTAGATCATGCACACAACAATGAATAGGCTGGACATAGCAGTAGCCAGAAATGAATGGGCTGGACATAGACTACATAGCAGTATTGCCCGTAGTCTGAGCAGCTGAAGTGGCAACTACACCCAGCCTCTTGAGTGAGACATGGACTCCGTAGCAGATAGTCTTAGCAGACAGTGCTATTGTGTCCCGCCCCAAGTATTAATTAGGCTATGTTAATGATTACCACCCCTAGCGACATGCAGTGGTGTTAAGCTCCAATGAACACCAACGATTTAAAAAGGAGGGATCACACTTTCAGAGCTGTTGTTCAACAACCATGCTGGTTGTTCTGGAGAGAAACATTTATAACAAACTCATGTTGAATATATTTTGAATCGTTTCATTACATTCTACCATCTGTACATCCTAGCTCAGTTATCTCTCAGAGCAGCACTAGTACAAAAGAATATCAATATAAAAAGGTATGTTAGAGCATGACAAAATCCAACTAGATTATGTATAAATCTAATCATTCTCTTTGGCATGGATTTAAAACTCAAAATTGCCTTGCATAAACGTATATGAAACACAAGCTGGGCCACACTTCGACCCTTGCCGGGCAATTGGGCGAGCCACTCGTGTCGCAGGACTACACAGAGGTGTGTATATATATATATATATATATATATATATATATATATATATATATATATATATATATATATATATATATCGTCCGGGTGGTGAATGTTCTGGTAGCAGCATATCCAGTGGTAAAAAGTCCAGTGACAGCTTAGCCAGTGCGAAATACCAGATGTTCACCCCAACCCCGCCTCCTGTCTCTTCACTGATGATGCAGTGTGTATGTAGTTCTCTTTCCTTGCCGTATCCTCTTGACCAGCACACACACACACACTCGATTGATACAACTATTAAAAAGGATAACAGTCTAGCTTAATGATCTCCCATATAGGGCGTTGACCATTACGTTCAAAGTAGAAAAAAAGGAAAAATATCATTGTTTATACTACATTGTGTCTTGAGTGGCCATGATGTTGTTTATCTCGATTCCCCATTTGGCTCTGGGATGCCTTCTAGTGTGAACCTGACCCCATGGAAGAAGAGGAGGTTTCGATCCTTACCTTGACTCCTCGTCCATCTAAAGTGCCATACAGGAGCTGAAGGACTCGTTTCACAGTACGTAATAGAACTGTTGACAGATGCTTGCAAGGCTTAGACCCCTGGTGGCGACTGTCGTAAACTTCTCTTTGTTTATCTAATGTGGAAATATGCCGTCTGTTTTTGTTTGTTTTTTTCCTAGCGTTAGCTGACTCCATTTGCATGAGGTCACACCACGAGTGAAACGTCACCTTCCGGTGTGTTGTATCATGGTCAATGAACGAAAGTTGTAGAACTTTTCATTCAAAAGGGGTTCATCATACCCCTGCTACTTATTGTAGCGCAGCATTGGCGTAGCATAGAACCTCACAAAAGAACATCGTAGGGTTGCATGATTAATCAGTTATAAGCCAGGTTGAAAGATAGATTAGGATCAGCCTCTCACAAGTAATAGAAGAGGGTCGTTTACAACGCAAACTACCGTCATGCCGGACCATCGTTGGCCATCGTTACCGAGCTCTGCGCGGCGCAAGGACACCTCGAGCTATTTAGGTCATCGTCAGTCTTCGTGCAGCTAGTGAAGTGTGCACAGTGGTGGACGCGTGTGTAAATAGACAGTTCATTCTCCTGTCCACGGTTCAGCAAGACTCGATCGCTATGGCCCCAGCATGCTTCATAACAAGGCAAGACGCTCTCTGTGGTTGTATAGTTGATTAGAGTTATGTATTCATGGCATTAATAGGTGTACCTATACGTCATTCCATTTTGTGTTTTATGTCTTGCGTGGATAAGTGTGAATGAATTGAGTCATTGGACTTGTTCTAGAGCGCGAGAAATCTTTAGAAAAAATGTTCGATGGGTGGTTACATGTGTGTCGTCTATCGCAATTATCTCCGGCAATAAAACATATGAATATATTCACGTAAGAGAAAAATGTTCGATGATTCTAAAGTAATGGTCGACTCGGGTTTCACGAGACTTGAATTTAAGCGTTGTGCAGAGGGTTGAAGCAGAGGGTTCGGAACAGCTTCGTAACACGGTAGGTTAACCATAGCATCGCGGGTCGTGAAGTGTGTTCGGGACTGTCTCGTATAATGGTGAACTAAATCACAGACTGTGTCTTCGACCTCAGTTCCTTGCCTCTCTTACGTATTTTCGAGGATATGTCAATGAATATAATCCGTAACTCTCGACTGAAACGACGTTTGTAGACGTGTCGACAATCCATAACTCATTCATCTGAAACGACAGATTTGAATCGGTGAACCGTTCGTCTCAGCCCGTTCGAAACAGGGTTAGCGACTTAGTCCTGAGTGTATGTCGAATGATGGTCAGAATTATATCGACAAAGTAATCGACATGATCGCGTTATGATTACCTTTACCCAGTACATAATCGGTACGACATTCCGAAAAGCCCGTGTTCGTGAGTTTCACTGTATCGGATAACGTCAGTGACAAGTGGTTCATTCGACCACTGTTGCCAAGCTGAATAACAAGACCATTATTACCATTTACCGTACGAGCTGTCACCTGACCAACCTTACCCATTCATTGTTTACGGATCTGTAATTCCTGGAACGGATGATAATCCAGTACAACAGACTACACCAAATTATGTCTACGACAATTCGTGTATACCCATTTACATGCATGGAAGACCCTCGTGTGTGTAATGATAATAACGGGCCAAGTCGACGGACCTTGACCCGTCCGTCTGTTTGTATACGTGCACGGTCACGGACCTAACTAGGCAGCGCCGTCATTTCTCTCTCTCTCTCTCTCTCTCTCTCTCTCTCTCTCTCTCTCTCTCTCTCTCTCTCTCTGTGTGTGTGTGTGTGTGTGTGTGTGTGTGTGTGTGTGTGTGTAAAGATGTCTAAAACTATCATTAACAATGGCGCTTTTTGTGAATCTGTAAGTATATATATTTTTTTTCTTTTACACTTACGTAAAAACCATTATCGTAACCATGATATTTCTTAGTAATGGTCATTCCAAGGATCTTTAGTCTGCCCAGTGGACGATTTCTTTCTTAGCTATTATAATGAGGTGTGCAGAAGCAGGCGTGAGGTGTGTTCGTTTCGTAGGTATGACCTCCGGTAAGGAGAGCTAGGAAATGAAGATGTTAGTGTTATGTTACCTTTATCTCTTTCAGCCACAGCCTTAACTCAGGATTCGAGTAGCAGGTGAGTACGAAATGCTTCGTAAATGTACATTTATTACAGGAGACGAACACGTTCGTGAGAGAGGGGGTCAAGAGAGTGGTGCTTTTTCACACTTCCTGTGTTGAGGTTTAGAACAAGCTACTCCCTGTGTCTTTGGGTGTTATTGCCTCTGTATATCCCTCAGTAGGTCCTGTTTTAGTTATGGTTGCTCTTCCTTCGCGTTGTAACAACTTCGCCAGGAGATCTGTGGGTGCTCATGGCGAACACAAGTTGCGTTTGTCTGTTTTGTAATCTCTCGTATAAGTCTCTTTGCAGCTGTAGAGTGACGTTCATTTATCAAAAGGAGACTTGATCTGTAGGCTTTCGTAGCTCTTTTAGAAGCATGTGTAGACTCTTTGTCTTTCTGTCAACGGAGACGATCCACTGTGCCCCAGTGGTAGCGTGGAGAGTGTCACTGAGGGTGGAGAATGTGGTACGGCAGTGCAAGGGGATGGTATGATGCCTGTAGTATTGCACAGTGGTGTGGGGTATGGTGGGGAAAGTGGGTGTCGCGTGGGCGAGGGGGGGATGTGGTGCGGTGTGTGGCTAACGGTGAAGGACGAGGGTATGGGAGTAGTGAGTGGATGTTGGTCGGCGCAAGACGAGGGAGATGGTACGGAGGAGGATGGGTGGTGGTGTTAGGGGGAAGAAGACGATGAGGTGGGTGGGTAAGGGTGTCAGGACGATGAAGATGGGACGAAGGATGATTCATGATGTCAGGGTGATGAGGGAGATTATACAGTGGAGGGATAGTGGTGCAGAGTGATGAAGGAGACGGTGTGGTGTAAGGGTAATGAAGGGAATGATAGATGATGAACATGATAAAGTGGAGGGTAGAGCAGAATTGAACTTCCTATGGTGAACACCCGATGCCCTGTTTTGTTCAAGGTGAAGGAGTAATTCAGATAAACACTGAACCAAGCAAAAACATCTTCATAAGGTATTTATCTTGAATAATGAACAAATACTGAAACACATTAACTGAATATAATCTTAGATCTTAACCCCTTAGTGTATATAAGAGATAGAGGACTCAACACCTCATAGGTTCCACAGATTGACAGTAACTTGGGCTGTTTGGTAGTCCAGGCCGACTTGAGTCTCGACTGTCCCCACACAAACACACACACACAGACACTGAACTGTCCCCTCTGGGATGATCCGACTTGGCGCTAGGGCTTGATATACGGCACCAGACGGACGGACTTCCAACGCAGTGTCGTCCATCCGTGTGGTGACCTCGCCGTCCTTAGGCGACGCTTCCAGTGTCCGTGGAAGACCATCCTCTCTCTCTCCCTTTCCCTCCTCCTCAGCTGACGTCCTTGGGTGAATGTTAGGCCACTACAGACAGGCCTCTGTCGGCTGGTGAGCACCACGACTCCAGTCGCCTCAGCTCACGGGAGATCACTCACTCCTCACACGCATCAGGGCTGAAACAAAAAAAATATTTCTGAGACATTTGGATATATAATAGTTTACCCTGACTCTTTGTCTTTACAATCGTTTTTCATGAATAACTAGACAAAATCAACGCCCCAGACTAATCTCTATAATTTAGCATAACTGACGAATTGCCTTGCAACCCACACTAATACATCTAACACAAAAGACAAAGTGCTTACAAACCATGCTAAAACATATCACTATTATTTGATAGTGAAATACTCCCATTTCTAACTAATCACTGAAGTAAAATGTAAGTAGAACTCTTTCACACACATTAGATAATTCACAGAGACTTTAGATAAGGTTGTTCGACTGTTACATATTCTTAACAAGACATTGGACTATAGCACTGCAGCTACTTATGCTCTCCCACACAAAGTGAATTCCTGCCACTGCTGCACCTACCCAGTTGATAACACTATACAAGGGATTTTAAAACACCTTTCATGCCTATGTAGACTTAGAATGACCCACTACCCTTGAACTTCTGGTGTAATCGATAAACATGATCACTATCTATCTGTGTCTGCACTCCATCATGTCTTGCTGCTTTCTACTCTTCAGTCTACCATGTCTCGCTTTCCACTCTTCAGTCTGTCATGGCCTTTCCTTAGTTCCTCCTAAATCAATCAGCTCTCTGCCCTAGACTTCTTCATCAGTTGTGATTGTGGCTTCGGGAAACGATGAAACTACCATAGTTGGAGGTATTGCTTTTTGTCTATACGTCTATGGTTATTGACTATGGAGGTCTGCATGCTATTTGGAAGTGAGCGTTCATATGTAGTATATTCGTACATACGTGTGTGTGTGTGTGTGTGTGTGTGTGTGTGTGTGTGTGTGTGTGTGTGTGTGATCATCACAAGTCCGTGATGATAGTTATGAAGGTGAAATCGCACTTCAGTAGGAGTTCATACAGTTTCATTTGACATGTAATTTTTCCATACATGTGGCACGACATGCTTCGTGGAGACAGTCCACCTCACCAGGTGCCAGTACTTAACAAAGTCATTTAAATCCCAACATCACAATTGAGTCCCGCCGTCCAGCACCAATCAGTACAGACCAACCACTGTCTTGCTTTGTCTGGTAGTAACCATTGTGAGGGAAGTGATTAAGGGGGGACACGTGGCGGGAGGTTGACCTGGGAAACTGGGTGTCTTGAACCACAAATTTTATGTCTTCGTGTTTTGTCAATTCTTTCTTAATGATTTGGGTTAATGCTAGGATGGGCTTTAAAACTGCCTGGGGACAAATCAGAGTTCTTAGTATTAGCAATTAAGATAGATTCAATAACATTGCGTGTGGCATAATCAGCAGAGGGGTAAAAAATAACGGGATTTTCAAGATCTATGAGGTGATCATTTTCATGACAATGTTCAGCGATCGCATTTTTGTGGCAATCCTTGAGTACTGTATGACGGTGCCAGTAACACCTCTCCGTTACAGTTTTTCGGTCTGGCCTATATATATATCTTTACGTGTCTTGCATTTGACGGCGTAAACACTCCCAATTGTTGCATGATTTGGCCTACTGTTCACCAAGGTCTTACTGATGGTGTTATTGTACTGAAAAGCAACATTGTAAGCACTGTTTTTTAGAATATGTCTTAGATTAGCTAAGTTGGGAGAATAGGGCAACACTAAACATTTAGACTTATCCTTATTTGTCACATTTTCCATGGGGAAACCCTCTGAGTCTGATTCTTAGTAACATATTCATGGAATATTTTGAGACTGAAATTTGAACTTCAGTCAATAATCTTTCAAAAGTCTTGTTTAGATACGTGGATGATGTGTGGCCCTTGTGGCCATCCTCCTAAGATTGTGATGTTTTCTTTAATGAATTAGATAACATCCACCCTACTATCAAATTCAAGATTGAATGGTAAAAAGAAGGCAAACTGCCCTTTCTTGATGTGTTGATGAATAGAGAATCTAATCATATGTCCTTTAAAATCTACAGGAAGCCTACCAACTCTGAGAGCAATACTCATTATTTCTCTGTACATGATTCTTCTATAAGAATGTCTGTAGTTATGTCTAAGTTTTTAAGACCACTACGAATATGTGATCCCATAGGTCTGGTAGACGAATGTAATCATATAAGACGTATCTTTAGGCAGTTATATTATTCCAATTGGTTTGTGAACAAAGCTTACTGGAAAGCTAGCAAGATATTTTATGCTTCTTGTAACAAAAATGTGACAAATAAGGGTAAGTCTAAATGTTTACTGTTGCCCTATTCCCCCAACTTAGCTAATCTAAGACATGTTCTAAAAAAAAACAGTGCTTGTAATGTTGCTTTCTAGTACAATAACACCATCATTAAGACCTTACTAAATATTTGTCCAAATTATGCAACAATTGCGAATGTTTATGCAGTCAAATGCAAGGCATGTAAAGATATTTATGCATGCCAGACCGCAAAAACTGTAACGGAGAGATGTTATTGGCACCGTCATACAGTACGCAGGGATGACCACAAAAATGCGATCGCTACACATTGTCATGAAAACGATCACCCTGGCCATAGATCTTGAAAATCCCGTCAATTCATACCCCTCTGCTGATTATGCCACGCGCAGTTTTATTGAATCTGTCTTAATTGCCAGAACTAAGAACTTTAGTTTGTCCCAAGGCAATTTTCAAGCCCATCCTAGCATTAACCAAATCATTATGGGAGAATTGACAAAACACGAAAACATGAAACAAAAGTTGCTCAACACACACACACACACACACACACACACACACACAAGCAGCAGGGAAAAGGGGGGCGTTGGACACACACACACACACACACACACAAGCAGCAGTGAAAAGGGGGGCGTTGGACACACACACACACACACACACACACAGTTACCCAAGTCAACCCCCGCCACGTGACCCGCCTTAATCACTCACCCTTACAACGGTTACTACCAGACAAAGCGGACATTGTACTGATTGGTGCTGGACGGCGGGACTCAAGTGTGATGTTGGGAATTAAATAACTTTGTTAAGTACTGGCACCTGATGAGGTGGGTTGTCTGTACGAAACATGTCGTGCCACATGTATAGAAAAATTATATGTTAAATAAAATTGTATGAACTATTGAAGTGCAATTTCACCTTCATATATATATATATATATATATATATATATATATATATATATATATATATATATATATATATATATATATATGATGTGTATGTGAAAAGTAGTTGACGAAACAGAGTAAACTCGTTAAAGAGCTACTTGTTTAAGATGAGTCCGTCCTACCCCTGCTACTGAGTGGTAGCGCAGCCCCGGAGCTGCAAGAGCCCCTGGAAAAGGGTGTTTGGAAGTACTGTATAATAATAATAATGTACAGCCAAGGCTTAATTTGAAAAGCTTTACGTCTTCCCTCTCCCTCGTTCATGAATCACCGAGAGTTAGAAGTATAAAATCTACGATATATTTATAGGGAAGATAACCCGCTTGATTCATGGTGATCTCATCCGTCAAGGTAATATCCTCCAAGGTAATCTTATCCTCCAAGGTAACCTCATCCTCCAAGGTAACTTTATCCAGTCCTGTTAGATGGCGAAGTTCATCTTGGTTTATTGTTGCACTGCTCACACCGCCTACCACACAAACCTTCCCCCACACACCGCCGCGCGCCGCTCCTCCACCCTCCTCATTGTCTCGCTCATCAACCTGATACCAACACTCACCTTCAACCATTTCCATCATCGCCTTGACACCAGACCGTCTCTTTCATCACTCTGGCACCACCAACCATCTGACACACCCGTCTCCTTCCTCACCCTGACAACACCATCCGTCCTTTATTCCACCGTCTTCATGACACTGACACCACAACTCATCCACCGTATAGATCTCCTTCATCACTTCCATACCGCCACCCATGCCATCTCCATCGGGCTCTTTCCAACACCCATCCACCACACGATCCCCTTTGCCCTTGTCCATCAGCCACACACCACATCCCTTCATCCACACGCCACCTATTCCCACCATCCCACCACAGGTATCATACCATCCCCCCCACACTTCCCTGCCTCATTACCCACCCACAGTGATACTTCCCACACTATCCTGAGACCATTCTCCAGCCTCCATCACCACATCCCCACCAGCTTGCATCACTGCCCAAGCCGTGCACCACACAACATCCTACACCAGATGCTGCGCCCCGTGTCACACCTCACACCGTGACTATCTTACCACTCAGTCCATCGCACCGCCCTGCCTCGCTGCTTCCGCTCCACACCCTCAGTCGCACAACCCAACGAGACTAACCACTCCCACACCACTACTACGACCCCTATGATCTTCCACATCAGTGTCCACCGCTCTACAAACCCTCACAACCCCAAGATGTACCATCCACCACTAAGCCCCCTACACCTCATTTCCCCAAACCAACTCGAGGTTCTCGCTATCCCCTTTCCCTACCTCCTCCCCCTCACGGCCAGAAGCAGCGGTTGGGTTGGCCAGCACTACTTCCCTAATGAGTCTGGCTAACACGTGCTCAGGTTTCCAGGACGCAACGTCAGTTCCCTTGGTAATGGACGCACGGAAAATGAGATTCACGTGAATGTTTTTTTCTTTTAATTTTTGAAGAACAACAACAGCAAAAAATGAACGAGCGAGAGCACGTAAATTTTAGGAAGGGGGGGAGGTGTGTGGGGGAGGGAGTTGTCACTCACGTAAATATTTTAGGGAAGTGCCACACACAAACTTTTTTGAGAAGGGAGACTTTAGACTTCTCCCGAGTTATTGTGTATTGATTATCATTGATTAATGGAAGTAAAAACAATAGCGAGGGAAGCGATGAGAGGGAGTTAGACCCATGTTGCACGTTGGGGGAGAGAGAGAGGCTGTTGCGCGGTGGTGGCGGGTGTTTGGGAGTGGGGTGGGGTGGCTCCAACTGAGGCTTAAATGGAGGGGAGGTGGTTAGTAGGGGGAGGGTTGTGTGAGAGACTTTAATGTAGTGGCGATGGTTAATGGTGGAGGTGAGAGGCAGCGCAATGACCAAAAAACGAAGAGCAGATTAACACGATACTTTCTTGCAGCGATCAATTTTGTCATCATTTATCCCACGTTATCGCCGCTGCTGTAGACCTATTGATCAGAATATACCTCAGGGGAATGATTTCGTTTTTGAATAACATCATCAAATCCTAAAATACCTTTACGCTCTCAAGGAAAAGGGAAGGGAAGTTTGCAGGTGGCAAGAGAGGTGGCAAGAGTGACTGACTCATCATCTGTGGTGCAAAAGACGAGGAGGAAGAAGAGGAGGATGAGGAAGAGGAGGAAGAGGTATAGGGAGGAGAGGGTAGAGGGAAGGTCGTGGTAGCCCATTAGGTGACAATTTACGCCCAGGCCAGCGTCTCTCGTGTTGAGTTTACCCTCACTGGTCACGCGCCCCAGGGGCGCCGCGGCCCTCCACCAGGGGGAAGTGTTGCCAGGTCCGTGCAACAGGAGGAAGTGTTGCCAGGTCAGTGCAACAGGAGGAAGTGTTGCCAGGAACGTGGACCAGAGGGAAGTGTTTCCAGGTCCGTGGACCAGGAGGAAGTGTTGCTAGGTCCATGCACCAAATTGGTAGTGTTGCCAGACCCGTGCACCAGAGGGGAAGTGTTGGCAGGCCCATTCACCAAAGGGTAGTGTTGCCAGACCCATGCACTAGGAGAGTGTTGCTTAGTCTAGAAACAAAGGGAAGGGTTGCCAGTCCATACACCACGGAGTGTTGCCGGCCCCATACACTGGGGGGAAGTGGATATCTGCCAATCCAAGACCACACAGGCCACCTTGGATCATTGTTCCTCCCATCACAGAAGTCCAAGACATTAAACATACATGACCTCTCCACGCACCATATTGTCTCTCACGCTGTATTGTCTCCCGCTGGACTAGTGTTTCCTATGCAAATACTCATTCATTTGCTTCCTGATTATTTTCTTTTTCTCTCATCGTCACCTCAATCCCTTGCGGATATAAAATCGAACCTGCGCACACCCATCACCGTAAATGGTCATCCACTATCACCCAGCAAAACAATATTCCCTTCACCTGTGACAATATTCCCATCACCTAGGCCAATATTCCCCTCGCCTAGAGCAATATTTCGATCATCTAAGACCCACACATGATATTCCCACCCTAAACAATAGCTATAAACATATCATACGCTATCTGAACAATTACCATCACAATTTTTGGACAGGAAAAAGAATATCTTGATATCCTTTCCAAACAACTCTTTTACTCCAACCTAACCTACGCCTCACCTGCCCGGTCATAAACTCTTTCAAAGATCAAGTATGAGGAAACTGTAAACCACACAAGACACAGCTTTCGGAGCAGTCTCCTCTCACTTAACTTTCACAGACATTCACCAACTGCACAAGAAAACAAGAATTCACCCAAGACCATCTCACCACAAAATGATCAGCACCACATTCTCTGCAACAACATTGGCTTAGACCAATCTCAATCAAACTGCTTCATAACCAACCCCACGGAGAAATACAAATCTTACCCCGTTGCTGCACACTTCATATACCCACCTCCTACAGAAATAACCAGAATATTGGCTAGACGTATATACACTATAATGACTCAACAAGCACCAAGCAACCTCCCTCCCAACCTAGTCTTGAACTTCACTAGGCATTCAACTACTTTGAAACGACAGTTCCCAGGCATGTACGACCTACGCTTTCTCATCTGCTGTCTGGACGCCTTCCATCACCCAGCACGACAAACACCGATTCAACAGGTCACACAGAGGACCTCGCATACCCAAGATGCAATTTCCGCACTGTTGACACTGACGACTTAGTCTTCAATTGTCCCGCACTCGCTTAACAAAGACATATACATAACATCACTCTTCCTGACCTGTGGTTCCTCCCTGCGTGTCGTAGAAGGCGGCTAAAAGGGGAGGGAGCGGGTGGCTGGAAATCCTCCCCTCTCGTTTTTTTTTTTTTTTTTTTTTTTTTAATTTTCCAAAAGAAGGAACAGAGAAGGGGGCCAGGTGAGGATATTCCCTCTAAGGCCCAGTCCTCTGTTCATAGCGCTACCTCGCTGATGCGGGAAATGGCGAATAGTACGAAAGAAAGAAATATATATATGTATATATATATATATATATATATATATATATATATATATTGGATAGATAGATGTATATATAATGATCACACTTGTCCGTGATGATAGGATGAAGGTGAAATCGCACTTCAGTAGTTCATACAATTCTATTTAACGTGTGATTTTTCTATACATGTGGCACGACATGTTTTATGGAGACAATCTACCTCATCAGATGCCAGTCCTTGACAGAGTTATCTAAATCCCGCCGTCCAACACCAGTCTCTCTACACCAAGCACTGTCTGCTTTGTCAGGTCGTAACCCTTGTAAGGAAGGGTGATTAAGGAGGTGGGGGTGTCACTTGGCGGAGGTTCACTTGGGTAGCTGGGTGTGTCTTGAACAACTTTTTTTTTTATATTTCGTGTTTTGTCAACTCTCTCATAATGATTTGGTTAATGCTAGGATGGGCTTTAGAATTGCATGGGGACAAACTAAAGTTTTTAGTTTTAGGAATTAAGACATATTCACTGACGTTACGTGTGGCATAATCAGCAGAGGGGTGTAAAATAACGGGATTTTCAAGATCAATGAGGTGATCATTTTCATGACAATGTATAGCGATCGCAGTTTTGTGGTCATCCCTGCGTACTGCATGACGGTGCCAATAACACCTCTCCGTTCCAGTTTTACCAGTCTCGCCCACATAGACATATTTACATGCCATGCATTACACTCCCAGTTTGTTGCATTATTTGGCCTACTATTCACTAAGGTCTTATTAATGGTGCTATTGTACCGGAAAGCAACATTACAAGAGCTGTTTTGTAGAACATAAATTAGCTAAGTCGGGAGAAAAGAGCAACACTAAACACTTAGACATCCTTATTTATCCCATTTTTGTTACAGGAAGCATAAAATGTCTTCCTAGCTCTCCAGTAAGCTTTGTTCACAAACCAATTGGGATAATATAACTGCCTAAAGATGCGTCTTATATGACTACATTCACCTACCTGGCCTGTGGGAATCACACATCCATAGTGTTCTTAAACAATAGACATAACTACAGACATCTTTACAGAAGGAACATGTACTGAGAAATAATGAATGTAACTCAGAGTTGGTAGGCTTCCTGTAGATTTTAAAGGACAAATGATCAGATTCTCTATTCATCAACACATCAAGAAAGAGCAGTCTGCCTTCTTTTTCCAATTCAATCTTGAATGTGATAGTTGGGTGGATGTTATCTAATTCATCAAAGAAAACATCACAATCTTGGGAGGATGGCCACAAGGGCCACACATCATCCACGTATCTAAACCAGACTTTCGCATGATTATTGATTGAAGTTAGAATTTCAGTCTCAAAATATTCCATAACTTATTAAGAATTGGACTAAAAGGGTTTCCCGTGGCAAGACTAAATTTCTCTTTATAGGAATTACCTTCATCATCTTGGAAAACATTATTAGAAACACAAAGTTCGACTATCTCAATGAAAGTTTTTTCTGGGCAGGGGCAAGTCAAGACTGAGATCAGGCAATTTCCTCCTTAGATATGTGATGGTTTTGATATGAATTCCCTTTTCACTAATGTACTCATTAATGAAACCATCACATATTTAAGGAAGAAATTGCCCGATTTCAACCTTGACTTGCCCCTACCCATAAAACATTCCATTGACTTAGTTGAGCTTTGTGTTTCTAATAATGTTTTCCGAGATGATGAAGGTGATTTTCATTGACAGAAATTTGTTCTTGCCATGGGAAACCTTCTACGTCCGATTCTTAGTAACTTATTTGTGGAATATCTTGAGACTGAAATGTTAATTTCAATCAATTATCATCTGGAAGTCTTGTTTAGATACGTGGATGATGTGTGGCCCTTGTGGCCATCCTCCCAAGATTGTGATGTTTTCTTTAATGAATTAGATAACATCCACCCAACTATCACATTCAAGATTGAATGGAAAAAAAGAAGGCAAACTGCCCTTTCTTGATGTGTTGATAAATAGAGAATCTGATCATTTGTCCCTTTTAAATCTACAGGAAGCCTACCAACTTTGAATTATATTCATTATTTCTCAGTACATGATCCTTCTGTAAAAATATCTGTAGTTATGTCTGTGTTTTTAAGAGCACTACGGATATGTGATCCCATAGGCCTGGTAGACGACTGTAGTCATATAAGACGTATCTTTAGGCAGCTATATTGTTCCTATTGGTTTGTGAACAAAACTAATTGGAAGGCTAGGACGACATTTTTTATGCTTCTTGTAACAAAGATGTGACAAATAAGGATAAGTCTAAAAGTTTAGTGTTGCCCTATTCTCCCAACTTCGCTAATTTAAGACATGTTCTAAAAAACAGTTCTTGTAATGTTGCTTTTCAATACAATAACACCATCACAAAACCTTGATAAATAGTCGTCCAAATAGTGCAACAACTGGGAGTGTTTACGCAGTCAAATGCAAGACATGTAAATATATTCATGTAGGCCAGACTGGTAAAACTGTAACGGAGAGGTGTTATTGGCACCGTCATGCAGTACGCAGGGATGACCACAAAAATGCGATCGTTAAACATTGTCATGAAAATGATCAACCCCATAGATCTTGCAAATCCCATTATTTCATACCCCTCTGCTGCATATGCCACACGTAATGTCATTGAATGTGTCTTGATTCCTAATACTAAGAACTTTCAATTTGCCCCCAGGTAATTTTAAAGCCCATCCTAGCATTAACCAAAACATTATGAGACAATTGACAAAAGTTGTTCATGACACACCCAGCTACCGCCGTCACCTGACCTCCCTTAATCACTCTCCCTTCGAGAGGTTACAACCAGACAAAGCAGACAGTGCTTGGCCTAGAAGACTGGTGTCGGACGGCGGGAACCAAGTGGGATGTTGGGATTTAAGTAACTTTGTTAAGTACTGTCACCTGATGAGGTGGTGGATTGTCTCCACGAAACATGTCGTGCCACATGGATAGAAAAATTACATGTTAAATGATATTTATGAACTACTGAAGTGCGACTTACTATATATATATATATATATATATATATATATATATATATATATATATATATATATATATATATATATATAAGCAAGACGTGGCAGGTGAGTGCCCCCGCACTAGCCAAACTAGTCCGGCAAGATCTCGTCATAAGTGTTCTTAGGTAGTCTCTCTCTCTCTCTCTCTCTCTCTCTCTCTCTCTCTCTCTCTCTCTCTCTCTCTCTCTCTCTCTCTCTCTGTTCTACCCACCTTGCAAAACTTTTCATAGCATCCAGAAAGAAAATGAGAGAAGAGAGAAGAGAGAGAGAGAGAGAGAGAGAGAGAGAGAGAGAGAGAGAGAGAGAGAGAGAGAGAGAGAGAGAGAGAGTTATCCGAGGGCCGTAGTTCAGGTCAGAGCCTTTGGTCACATTTTTCACCGGCGCTCGGCACAGCGGCGCGCGTGGCAGGGGAGGCGGGTTGGAGGAGGAGGGGAAGGTGTGTGTTGGGTGAGGATGGCACCTGGGTATTGGCCTTGAATAATTGCATTTAATAACTACGGTCGCAGGATCAGCCCTCACGCGTTGCTCTCAGCCTTCCCTTCCATCACCACCACCACACACATGATCGAACCAGATTTTAGACAAAAATCAAAAATTTACTCAAAATGGCATATCTTTTTTTAATCTCTTTTCCCTTTTTTTTCGTCGATGTTTTTTTTGTATTTATTATCATAAGATGGTTTGTTTTGATTCCTCTGGTCTTTGGCCCGCTAGTCTTGATATTGTAGTCTCTCTCTCTCTGTCTCTCTAACACTCTCTCTCTCTCTCTCTCTCTCTCTCTCTCTCTCTCTCTCTCTCTCTCTCTCTCTCTCTCTCTCTCTCTCTCTCTCTCTCTCTCTCTCTCTCTCTCTCTCTCATTCAAATTCTAACGGGGTGACCTTCACTGCACGACTGAAAATTGGCGGTAATGAGACAATGGCAGATTTCTTGAATGCCGTCGATTGTTGGCGCGTTTGTTTTTTTGTCTAATTAACCAATTACCTCGTGGCATTAGTGTGGTAATGACGTTAATTGTGCCACGGGTATTGATTGTGACACCGGGTGTCAAGTGTGGCACATGCGTTCACTCTGGCAATGATGTCTTTTGCGACACGGGCGTTTCACTGTGTCATGGGTGTTCACTGTCGACTGGGCGTTCACTGGCCTTTGGTGGCACTGTCGTTCTCTGTGGTACTGGCGTTCACCATGGCATGGCCACTCTCCTTGGCAGTGATGTTCACTGTGGCATTGCTTTTTCACTGTGACACTGCAGTTGGCCGTGACAGGGATGTTCAAAGCCAGTGGTGTTCACAGTGAAAATGATGTTCACTGTAGTGACACTGTTTACTTGCGCAAGCCGTTGGTAATCACAGTGATGTGGCGTTCACTGTATCACTGGTGTCAACTGTGGCATTGACGTTCATTGGTGTTCAATGTGGCATTGGTGTCGACTGTGGCACTCATGTTCACTATGGCAGTGGTGTCAACTATGGCACTGGAGTTCACTGTGGCACTGGTGGTCACTGGTGTCTACTGTGGCACTGGTGGTCCCTGGTGTCGACTGTGGCACTGGTGGTCACTGGTGGTGACTGTGGCACTGGTGGTCACTGGTGGTGACTGTGGCACTGGTGGTCACTGGTGTCGACTGTGGCACTGGTGGTCACTGGTGTCGACTGTGGCACTGGTGGTCCCTGGTGTCGACTGTGGCACTGGTGGTCACTGGTGTCGACTGTGGCACTGGTGGTCACTGGTGTCGACTGTGGCACTGGTGGTCACTGGTGTCGACTGTGGCACTGGTGGTCACTGGTATGGCACTGGTGGTCACTGGTGTCGACTGTGGCATTGGTGGTCACTGGTGTCGACTGTGGCATTGGTGGTCACTGGTGTCGACTGTGGCACTAGTGGTCACTGGTGTCGACTATGGCACTGGTGGTCACTGGTGTCGACTGTGGCACTGGTGGTCACTGGTGTCGACTGTGGCACTGGTGGTCACTGGTGTCGACTGTGGCACTGGTGGTCACTGGTGTCGACTGTGGCATTGGTGGTCACTGGTGTCGACTGTGGCACTGGTGGTCACTGGTGTCGACTGTGGCATTGGTGGTCACTGATATCGACTGTGGCACTGGAGTTCACTGTGGCACTGGTGGTCACTGGTGTCGACTGTGGCACTGGTGGTCACTGGTGTAGACTGTGGCACTGGTGTTCATGGGAACGTGGGAGGTCACCCTGAGAATATGCCAAGTTCGACCACTGGTCTTCTTCGGCCCTTCATACGTGCCCTCCCCTTCCCTTCCCTTCCTCCTTGTTCCTTACATCACCCCCCCCCCCCCCCCGTTCAGGGGATCGATTGCTAATTAACACCGGCGGGAAGTGGTTGGATGAGGGAGGGAGCGAGCGAGAGAGAGAGAGAGAGAGAGAGAGAGAGAGAGAGAGAGAGAGAGAGAGAGAGAGAGAGAGAGGGAGGAAGCACTGAGTACCCAGGGAAGAAGGAGGAGGCGACAAGGGGCATGTTAGTGGTCTGGACGAGACCTTACGGAAACTCTTAAGTCATTTTTGATGATAATCCTTACTAGTTGTATGAGGGAATATGACCTATGTATGTTTCACCTTGGTCTCTCCTTCACACAATCGAAGCCTGGGCTGATGACGGGGACGGCGTGTATAACACGACCCCTCGGCCGGACCTCTGTCACTCGATACTGGAGCCTTTGTTTTAAGATTTTTTTTTTCTCTCCCTCTCACTCTCACTCTCCCCCTCCTTATCCCTCCCTCCTTTCCCCTCCCTCTCCTCCCGCAACCCTTCTTTCACTAACCGGTGTGGGTCATTCATTATGAATTTCATTCGGCATTGATCATCTTTAATTACGTGTATTGTTTGTGCAATGAAGGACGTCTCTGTGAGCGATCAAGCTGCATCGACCCCTTCAGGTTGTTGCACAAGCTTATGAGTGACGACCCTCGACCCTCAGCCACTCGGGCTTGACTTGACACTTGAGATCGTTCTATGTCCGACGGCTTGGGGGCGGCAGCAGACTGTGGGAGCTGATGCCGGACTTCATTATAGTCTTAGAATGAAGCTCACTTGAATGTCATATTGAGATCAAGATGTAAACGTATGTTTTGCTGAGATCTACCCATCAGTGGTATTCACAGACATATCGTCCGAGAGAGAGAGAGAGAGAGAGAGAGAGAGAGAGAGAGAGAGAGAGAGAGAGAGAGAGAGGCAGGGAACCAAAGGATCTTTATAAGTTCAAAAACTAAAAGAGAAACATTGATACAGCGATCCAGCAGTGAGAAAGCGGAATAGACTGAAGACAGAACTCAGGCCATCAGAACTCTTCTGAAAATACAAATGATGGATAACAGATGACATGAGATGGGGCGTAAGGAAAGAACTAGTGCAACTACCCAAGGTTACCCAGCTCCACAGGGGAATGGAGGGGACAGGGACTAGGTTCCTGTCCAATGCCACCAAGCGGTAGAAGGGACAGAGGATGTGAGGGAAGGGTGGGTCATCGCAGGGAGAGAGGGGGGTGGTTCAGAGGGTGAGAAGACGTGCGTCTCCACGCCCCTTATGAGATTAGCTCAGCTGACCTCCACTCAACAGCCGTCAGCTGAGAGGCCACCCCACCAGGCTAACACACACACACACACACACACACACACACACAGAGAGAGAGAGAGAGAGAGAGAGAGAGAGAGAGAGAGCAACTCGAATGAGTTCAGAATAGAAAACCGTGATGATCCATAAGCCACAACTGTACATGAGAGTGCGTCCGAATAGAAACACTACAGACCCACTGGGTATATTATCTATGAGAGATACTTCCACTGATATTTGTAGGCAGAGATACATACACTGCTGGTGTACGCATCATGTCATGCTCGTAAACCAGCTGGTTGTACTTCGTCCTAATTCGTGGTCGTAAGGCTGTTTCCTGCTTGTGCTATAAGGGGAGTTTGATGAAGACGTTTACCTAAACAATGGCTACGAGATAGCAGGACATAGGGTTAAAGGATTTCGTCGAGGAAGGTGTGTTTGATCATAGTATCCGTGATGATAGGATAAAGGTGATTTCGCACTTCAGTAGTTCATAGAGTTTTATCTAACATGTGATTTTTCTATACATTTGGCACGACATGTTTCGTGGAGACAATCCACCTCATCAGGTGCCACTACTTAGCAAAGTCATTTAAATCTCAACATCACACTTGAGTCCCGCCGTCCAGCACCAATCTCTACAGACCAACCAATGTCCGGTTTGTCTGGCAGTAACCGTTGTAAGAGAGTGATGAAGGAGGGTCACGTGGCGGGGGCTGACCTGGATAGCTGGGTGTGTCTTGAACAGCTTTTTTTTATGTTTTCGTGTTTTGTCACTTCTCTCATAATGATTTCGTTAATGCTAGGATGAGCCTCAAAACTGCTTGTGGATATATTAAAGTTTTTAGTATTAGCAATTAAGACATTCAGTAACGTTACGTGTGGCATAATCAGCAGAGGGGTATGAAATACCGGGATTTTCAAGATCTATGGGGTGATCATTTTGATGACAATGCTTAGCGATCGCATTTTTGTGGTCATCCCACCGTACTGCATGACGGTGCCAATAACACCTTCCGTTACACTTTTTCCGGGAGTGTTTACGCCGTCAAATGCATGGAGTCAAACTGGGAGTGCTCATCCTCCTCGAAGGCTCAGACTGGGGTGTCTGAATATATGTGGATGTAGCCAAGAGGAGAAGAAAGGAGAGATAGGTGGTTTCTTTGAGGAAAGAAACCTGGATGTTCTGGCTCTGAGTGAAACGAAGCTCAAGGGTAAAGGGGAAAAGTGGTTTGGAAAAGTCTTGGGAGTAAAATCAGGGGTCGGTAAGAGATGAGCTGAGGAAGGAGTAGCACTACTCCTAAAGCAGGAGTTGTGGGAGTATGTGATAGTGTAAGAAAGTAAATTCTAGATTGGTGTGGGTAAAACTGAAAGTGGATGGAGAGAGATAGGTGATTATTAGTGCCTATGCACCTGGTCATGAGAAGAAAGGTCATGAGAGGCAAGTGTTTTGGAAGCAGCTGAGTGAGTGTGTTAGCAGCTTTGATGCAAGAGACCGGGTTATAGTGTTAGGTGATTTAAATGCAGTGACTAATGTGGCAGTTGAGAGTATAATTGGTGTGCATGGGGTGATCAGTGTTGAAAATGGAAATGGTGAAGAGCTTGTGGATTTGTGTGCTGAAAAAAGACTGGTGATCGGTAATAACTGGTTTAAAAAGGGAGATATATATACATAAGCATACGTATGTGCGCAGGAGAGATGGTCAAAGGGCTTTATTGGATTACGTGTTAATTGACAGGCGTGCAAAAGAGAGACTTTTGAATGTTAATGAGTTGAGAGGAGCAGCTGGAGGGATGTCTGATCACTATCTTGTGGAAACGAAGGTGAGGATTTGTAGAGATTTTCAAAAAAGGAGAGAGTATGTTGGGGAGAGGAGAGTGGTGAGAGAAAGTGAGCTTGAAAAGGAGACTCGTGTGAGGAAGTAGCAGGAGAGATTGAGTGTAGATTGGCAAAAGGTGACAGCAAATGACATGAGGGAAGTGGGTGAGGAATGGGATGCATTTAGGGAAGCAGTGATGGCTTGCACAAAAGATGCATATGGCATGAGAAAGGTGGGAGTAGGGCAGATTAGAGAGGGTAGTGAGTGGTGGGACAAAGAAATAAGGTTGTTAGCGAAAGTAAAAAAGAGAGGCGTTTGGCCAATACTTGCAGGGAAGCAGTGCAAATGAGTGGGAGATGTATAAAAGAAAGTGGCAGGAGATCAAGAGAAAAGTGCAAGGTTTGAAAAAGAGGGTAAATGAAAGTTGGAGTGAGAGAGTATCATTAGATTTTAGGGAAAATAATAAGATGCTTTAAAAGGAGATAAATAACTTGCGTAAGGCAAGAGAACTAATGGGAACATCGGTGAAGGAGGCAAGCGGACAGGTGATAACAGGTAGTGATATGAAGTGAGGAGAAGGAGTGAGAATTTTGAAGGTTTGTTGAATGTGTTTGATGATAGAGTGACAGAGATACAGGGCGTTTTGGTCAGGGTGTGTGCGAAGTGAGAGAGTCAGGGAGAATGTTTGGTGAAGAGAGAAGAGATAGTGAAAGCTTTGCGGAAGATCAAATCCGGCATGGCTGCGGGTTTGGATGATATTGCAATAGAATCTATCAAAAAAGGGAATGACTGTATTGTTGATTGGTTGGTTAGGATATTCAATGGACCTCGATGAACTGGCTGAGGATTGGCGGAATGCATGCATAGTGCCAATGTACAAAGGCAAATGGGATAAAGGTGAGTATTCAAACTACAGAGGCATAAGTTTATTGAGTATTCCTAGGAAATTATATGGGAGGGGTATTGATTCAGAGGGTGAAGGCGTGTACAGAGAATCAGATTAGGGAAGAGCAGTGTGATTTCAAAAGTGGTAGAGGCTTTGTGGATCAGGTGTTTGCTTTGAAGAATGTATGTGAGAAATACTTAGAAAAACAGGTGGACTTGTATGTAACATTTATGGATCTGAAGAAGGCATATGATAGGGTAGATAGAGATGCTTTGTGGAAGGTTTTAAGAGTATATGGTGTAGGAGGTAAATTGCTAGAAGCAGTAAAAAGTTTTTATCGAGGATGTGAGGCATGTGTACGAGTAGGAAGAGAGGAAAGTGATCAGTTTCCAGGGAATGTCAGTTTCCGGCAGAGGTGTGTGATGTCTCAATGGGTGTTCGATTTATTTGTGGATGGGATGGTCAGAAAGGTAAATGCAAGAGTTTTGGAGGGAGAGGCGAATATGCAGTTGTTGGGGATGAGACGGCCTGGGAAGTGATTCAGTTATTGTTAGCCGATGATACAGCGCTAGGAGGTGATTCGTGTGAGAAACTGCAGAAGTTAATGGCTGAGTTTGGAAAAGAGTGTGAAAGGCGCAAGTTGAGAGTAAATGTGAATAAGAACAAGATTATTAGGTTCAGTAGGGTTGAAAGACAAGTTGATTTGGATGTAAGTTTCAATAAAGAAATATTGGAGAAAGTGAAGTGTTTTTGAGAGTAAATATGAATAAGAGCATGGTTATTAGGTTCAGTAGGGTTAAGGGACAAGTTAATTGGGATTTAAGTTTCAATAGAGAAAAATTGGCGGAAGTGAAATGTTTTAGATGTATGGGAGTGGACTTAGCAGCGAATGGAACCATGGAAGCGGAAGTGACTCACAAAGTGGGGGAGGGGCCAAAGGTTCTGGAAGCATTGAAGAATGTGTGAAAGGAGAGAACGTTATCTCAAAGAGCAAAAATGGGTGTTTGAAAGAATACTAGTTTCAACAACGTTATATGGTTGCGTGGATAGGTATGAGATGTGTGGAAATAAAAAGAGTGTGGTGGAAAGAGCAGAAGAGGGTATGTTGAAATGGTTTGGACACATGGAGAGAATGAGTGAGAAATGATTGACAAAGAGGATATATGTGTCAGAGGTGGAGGGAAGATGGAGAAGCGGAAGACCAAATTGGATGTGGAAGGATTGAGTGAAAAAGATTTTGAGCAATCGGGGCCTGAACATACAGGAGGGTGAGGCGTGCAAAGAATAGAGTAAATTGGAACGATGTGATATACCGAGGTGAACGTGCTGTCAATGGACTGAACTAGGGCATGTGAAGCGTCTGGGATAAACCATGGAAAGGTCTGTGGAGCCTGGATGTGGATAGGGAGCTGTAGTTTCGTTGCATCACTCATGACAGCCAGAGACTGAGTGTGAACGAATGTGGCCTTTTTTGTCTGTTTTCCTGGCGCTACCTTGCTGTTTCCTGTGGGGCGGGGTAGCGCCAGGAGTGGATGAAGGTAAGCAAGTATGAAAAAGTACATCCCGCGCATAAATGTGTGTGTGTGTGTGTGTGTGTGTGTGTGTGTGTGTGTGTGTGTGTGTGTGTGTGTGTGTGATCAAGTATATTCCTATGAGTCCGCGGGGAAATGAAACACGGTAAGTTCCCAAGTGCACTTTCGTGTAATAATCACATCATCAAGGGAGATACAATAAAGAAATATAAGTCAGTTGATGTACAGCGATGAGACGTAGCTAGGACACCATTTGGTAAATAAGTGACTATCCAAATGGAGGTCGGGTACGTCCAAGACTGGCAACAAGCGTATCATAAACTTATTATGCCGACAAGAAGGGGAACTGTTTACAAATCTTATTTTAGGCAGACTAGTAAGGATCTTTCTGTTAGACTCCAGCAACATAAATATAGTGTAATAACAGGACAAGAATCAAATGCCCTCTTTAACCATGTTAAAATCAAAATCATTGAATTGACTAAAGTAATGCCATCTCAGTTATTAACTGTAATTCCGGTATCACGAGAAAATATCATTGAATCTTCTATCATTAAATACACAATTGTTGCATGATTTGGGCCTACTATTTATTAAGGTCTTACTGATGGTGTTATTGCACTGGAAAGCAACATTACAGGGGCTTTTTTCTTTTTCTTAGAACAAGTCTTGGCTTACCTAACTTGGGAGAATAGGGCAACACTAAACATTTAGACTTACCCTAATTTGTCACATTTTTGTTACAAGAAGCATAAAATGTCTTCCTAGCTTTCCAGTAAGCTTTGTTCACAAACCAATTGGGTTAATATAACTGTCTAAAGATACGTCTTATATGACTACATTCATCTACCAGGCCTGTGTGAATCACATATCCGTAGTGCTCTTAAAAACTTAGGCATAACTATAGACATTTTTGTAGAAGAATCATGTACAGAGAAATAATGAATATAGCTCTCAAAGTTGATGGTTTCTTGTTGATTTTAAAGGACATATTATCAGATTCTTTATTTATCAACATATCAAGAAGAGGCAGTTTGCCTTTCTCAGTACATGATTCTTCTATAAAAATGTCTACAATTATGCCGATGTTTTTTAAGAGCACTACGGATATGCGATTCCCATAGGCCTAGTAGATGAAGACAGTCATATAAGACGTATCTTTAGGCAGTTATATTATCCCAGTTGGTCTGTGAGCAAAGCTTACTGGAAAGCTAGGAAGACATTTTATGCTTCTTGTTTTCAAAAATGTGACAAATAAAGATAAGTCTGCATGTTTGGTGTTGCCCTATTCTCCCAGGTTAGGTGATCTAAGACTTGTTCTAAAAAAAAAGAAAAAACCAGCCCCTGTAATGTTGCTCAGCGTACCTCATCTAAGACATGTTCTGAAAAAAACAGTGCTGGTAATGTAGCTTTCCAATGCAATAACGCCATCCATAAGACCTTGACAAATAGTAGGCCAAATCATGCGACATCTGGGAGTGTTGAAGCTGTCAAATGCAAGGCATGTAAAGATATTCGTGTAGGCCAGACCGCAAAAAACTGTAATGGTGTTATTGTCACAGTCATTCAGTACGCAGGGATGACCACAAAAAACATTTTCATGAAATTGATCACCCCATAGATCTTGAAAATTCCGTTTATCTATATCTCTCTGCTGATTATGACACACGTAATGTTATTGAATGTCTTGATTGCTAATACTAAGTACTTTGATTTGTCCCCAGGCAATTTTAAAGCCTACCCTAGCATTAACCAAATCATTATGAGAAAATTGACAAAACACGAAAACATAAAAGAAAATTTTTCAAGACACAGGAAGCATTCGACCACATTCAGTTGAACTGAGGAATCAGCTCATATGAAGTCGGGTTTGGGCATACCGTCATTTGAAATATGAGTAACAGATAATAACCAAATCAACCTCAGTTGAAGGTTTATAAACACATCGCCAATGTGGATGAACTGTGTGATTGCTACACACATATATACATCCCTTACCGACCTCTGGGCTATTACCTAAGCAAACACTTGCACAAGCAAGCCAAGTTAGTACAAGATTTTTTCCCCCCTCATACTAGAATCATTTTTTTCTTTCTTTCCTCGTCACTTTTCTATTCCCCCCTAATTCCTTTCTCCCAGTCTCCATACAAGTCACTTTTTAACACATAAACAAACATACGATCACACACACACAGTCGTCGACCACAATAGTCTTTCGTCCTCCCAGTGGGAAGACTGGCTCGTCCAGAACCCCAATTAAGAATATAGCTGCAAGCAGCAATTACCAGAGGATGTGGGGGGGGGGGGGGAGAGCCCCGACCACGCTCATTGAGAATTCCCCGAAATTTTTCGAAAATCCAAGATGGCCGCCAGTCAAAAGCGCCATTTGCTGGCGTTTCCATTGTGGCGGAAGTAATTTTCGACTTCGGGATCACTCGTTTAGAAACTGACGTCTCAGGTAACATGTTGAGGAGGGAGGGGGGGGTCTTGTCCACGACTGTGATCATGTAGGTGAACTCCAGCCTCGCTCTGCAGTGTAGAGTTACTGAATGGTGACATTAGACCTATAATACTAGCAGGACCACTGAAGAATGCCTTATGTATCTTCTCTATATTCCAAAGGCCAGGGATCGATAGAACATACGAAAACTATAGCACATATCGCTGCGCTTGTGCATGAAGACCATTGTTCATTGATTGACGATGAGTGTCACCAGCGTCGCCTTCGACGAGGCTGTGTTTATCGTCACAGGACGCAAAGAGGTACTGTCTCATTGAGGAACCTCTCCCTCGAGAGGTGTACACCAGGTACTGTCTCACTGAGGACCCTCTCCCTCGAGACGTGTACACCATTCCGCTTCTCATGCCAGGACCGAATTTCATCAGGAAAATATATAAAAAAGGAAATCATCACATATAACATGAATAGCTTTGCAATAGAAAACGTCCCATTTTCTAACCTCTTTGGACTTCAGAAAAAAAGGGAAGAATCCTTTGATAGGATTCCTCCCATAAGCAAACTTGAGACAGGTTAAGATGAAAAATATATGGAATGGACCAGAAACTCAGCGGAGCAGTAAAGAGCATTACGGAGCCCGGGAGAAGCTTAGCACAAGGCGTCGGGTAGGTGGGAGCAGGGGATCATGGTTAACAGTAAAGTCAGACAAGTCTGGAAGCGTTCAAGCATATGGGTGCACTTACAGGGTCGTCCCCAACGTTTTACCCATAAGGGGTAGGTTAGGTTAGGTTGAGGGGTATGACAGGGGGTGAACCCCCCTTCAAGTGCGATGGTACGACCTTTGAGCACGGTAGTATGACCCTTTAGCAGGATGGTACGACCCTTGAGCACGACGGCACGACCTTAGGGTATGTTGACCTAGCCTCAGACCTAACCCAAGAGATAACACAACCCTTTCTCATTTGCGTCCTCTGCCACGGTCACAGGTTGGAACCTACCAGACACCACACTCTCTTCTCGAACCACCACGTCTCTGAAATCAAAAGATACACGTTAAGAAAATGGAATAGATACTTGAATGGTTAGTCCTTCTCTTTGGCCACTATTTGCTTGCCATCTTGAGAAGCAATTTTCATTCTGAACTGGAATGGTATTCCAATCCTCCTTCACCCTTCTCGTTAACATTCCAGTCTTAAAGCGTCTCGTCTTATTAATACATCGAATTCTCTTCCAGCCTCCCATCTACCCAAGTCTATCCTCCTTTTTCTTCTTTCATTTCCCTTCATTTCTCTATCACCTTCGTGGTCATCGCTACGACCACATTCGGTCCATTTTCCCTCCGACTAGTTACAGATACAGGGAGTCTGCTAGCTGTTCCTCTACCTACCTTCAGTACTGCACTTGACCCTCATCAAGTTTTCTTGATAATATTCTCCGTCCTCCTCGTTTTCTATTTTGTTCCTCATGCTTCTCGTCCGTGTGATTCCCTCCCTCACATGTTCTTCGTTAAACGTCTACAAGGCGCAGCCCTTGAAAAAAAAAATATATACAGCGTACAAGCGTCTCCTAATGTCCCTTCATCCATGAGGTGTGGCAGCTTTAACTTCAGTGCTTGTTATTACAGTTATTTTCGTCTTCCCTCATGATTTACAATTTTTTCTTTCTTTCAAGCTATTCGCCATTTCCCGTGTTAGCGAGGTAGCGTTAAGAACAGAGGACTGGGCCTTTGAGGGAATATCCTCACCTGGCCCCCTTCTCTGTTCCTTCTTTTGGAAAGTTAAAAAAAAAAAACGAGAGGGGAGGATTTCCAGCCTCCCGCTCCCTCCCCTTTTAGTCGCCTTCTACGACACGCAGGGAATACGTGGGAAGTATTCTTTCTCCCCTATCCCCAGGGATTTACAATTATGCCCGAAAAAAATATAAGTAAGGCCTCACTCCTCTCATTCACACCTGATTTCTTGTTCTTGGCCTTATGACCGGAGGCCTAACTTCCTTATTTTTTTGGTTGTTAGATTATCGGTCTTGCAAGATCATTTCAGCCATCACGTAGCTCCTATTACCAGTAGTGTTACCAGTATTGTCTAACAAGCCATATATTCACTCTAACCCTCGTTATATTCTGAAGTACCTCCACTGAAAAGAGATCCTTATCATCCCTAAAGGTCTTAATTCTTTATTCCCCCCTTTAAAACTCCACATTCTTCCGTTTTCTTTCCACTACTATAACCAAGAGCATTTTGAACTCCTCACTCGTGCGTTCTCAACATCTTGCTGAGTTCCATCATTCTAGACACTGCACTTAGGCCTGTGACTGCCTCTTGATGATGTGGCCCAGGTCCTTCCACAAAACTTGGATGTCAACTGTATACACACTTACACACACACACACACACACACACACACACACACACACACACACACACACACACACACATTTATCTCTTCCAAATGTACTTTAATTTTCAATTTTTTTTTTTCGCTCTCATTTTTTAACACTCCCTCACGAATCTGGCATCACTTCTGCCAGTTTAATTCTCCCTCTTCGAGGATCAGCCAATCGTCCGCTCTTCCACTCCATCCTCACTCTACCTAGTCTTATTCTCCCTCTTCGAGGATTAGCCAATCGTCCGCTCTTCCACTCCATCCTCACCCCACCTAGTCTTATTCTCCCTACTCGAGGATCAGCCAATCTTCCACTATTCCACTCCATCCTCACCAAACCTAGTCTTATTATCCCTACTCGAGGATTAGCCAATCGTCCACTCTTCCACTCCATCCTCACCCCACCTAGTCTTATTCTCCCTACTCGAGGATCAGCCAATCTTCCACTATTCCACTCCATCCTCACCAAACCTAGTCTTATTATCCCTACTCGAGGATTAGCCAATCATCCGCTCTTCCACTCCATCCTCACCCCACCTTGTCTTATTCTCCCTACTCGAGGATTAGCCAATCGTTCGCTCTTCCACTCCATCCTCACCCCACCTAGTCTTATTCTCCTTACTCGAGGAATAGCCAATCGTTCGCTCTTCCACTCCATCCTCACTCTACCTAGTCTTATTCTCCCTCTTCGAGGATTAGCCAATCTTCCGCTCTTCCACTCCATCCTCGCCATACCTAGTCTTATTCTCCCTCTTCGAGGATTAGCCAATCGTCCGCTCTTCCACTCCATCCTCACCCTACCTACTCTTATTCTCCCTACTCGAGGATCAGGCAATCGTTCATATCTTCCTTGTACCTTATCCTGTTTATCTTTAAAGGTGGTCATCACTGATGGCTCAAGACCATGGCTGAACTCCTTTCCCTCCCTCCCCTTATCCCTCCACCACTGTCTTTGGTCCCGTACCCTAAACCTACATATTGTCTCTCGCTGCTTCCACTCCGTCTCGCATCCCGCTATTCAGGACCAACCACAACAATGAGCTCCTCCCTCAATTATCCCCACCCCCTTCAGGTCTTCTCCAGGTAGCATTCTTGAACCCTCTTTCCTCTTCTCCATTAGCACCATGCCATCTCAAACTGGTTTATGAAGTTTCGATAATATCAATCTTGGTCATCAATCGAAAGCTCATGTATTTACTTAGTCATCTGCACAGCCATAGTACTCATTTCGCCCCCACTAGAGGATGCATGTGTTCTGTTCCAGGGTTAATGTCACCTCTTCTCTTCCTTCTTCCTTCCTTCCCCACATGATCTCACGTCCGTCACTTCATGCCTTATTGGTTGTGAGTTGTGTCTTCCCGACGCCTGTCGTGTATGCATTGTCCGTCCTAAAGATTGTTCCGAGGTCCGATTTTATATCTATCTTTAACTCATCATTTTCAATATCTGTTGAGGTAAAGGAATTTGCGGTATCTTTCAAAAGATCTAGAAGGACACACACATACACAGACTTGAGTGTCTTCAAAGTAAGGCTAAGCCATTGTATGTTTGAGATGGGGAGGGACTATAAAATCTAAGGGAAAATAGCAAACTACTTGAGGAAAAAATACATGTGAGATGGAAGATCTGGGTAAAAAGAAAGGAAAATAGATAAGGGTGTACTGGACAAGGCTTGTGAAAAAAAGGATGAAGATTGTGTGATATAGAGGGGACACTTTCTGGACTGACTCGGGATATTGGTAATAGTTTCATTTGAGTTTCCACAAACTGTTGCCACTGGAGTTTGATACGTACACGAATAAGGATCGGAGCAAAAATGGAGTTTTTAGGGTACTGCAGTTTGAATAGGTGAAATGGACAAAGTGTACTCCACCCACCACTGTATGAATAGTACGACTGAATGGAAAAGAAAAGATTCAGATCAGGGGAAAAAGAAAAGACTTATAAGGGAAGTTTATCGAGTAGAACTTAATGCAGAACTTTGCCACAAACATTTGAGGTGGGGAAAAAACAACGAGGAAAGACTTGTGAAAAGTATCAAGAACCAAGATCACAGAAACGGAAACTCTGAGAACACAGTAACCAGGGCATATTCGTTGATGAAAAAAAAGATGGCCATAGTTTCTATTACGTCAGAAGTAGATGGGATAATTTGGTATGTAGCTTGAAGAAACAATAATATATCTTTTTAGCAGTATGTCTGTTCGAGGGTGGGGAAATCGAGGGTGGAGGAAACAGCTCGAAATATTTCAAAAGATCAAAACTAACACTGGAACGCATTTATGAAGAAGATGATTTCCATCCGACTTTCTTGTTTTGTAGGTACTGAAGCGTCTGGGAGTGAAGCACCGTAAGGAATACGTAGGGAATTGTAATGAGCAACATTAATAGGATTGGCAGTAGGAAGATGGTTACCCAGTAAAAGGCCGTGTCTAATGTAACATGAGACTAAGAATATTTGTTCATACTGAAAAACAGATGAGATCAAGTAGCAGAATTTACTTCAGTCAGGTCTGGAGAAGTTAGAGTACCTGATTATCTAGTGAGAGACTACGAATATTCCCCCAGATGAGACAAGCATAAAGAAGCAATGTTTTGGATAGTAAGTGTCTGTTCAGAATCTATGGGATTCACGCATTCCTGCATTCGTGTATGTGGTAGCCTAATTCTCAGTATTTCCATTATCTTCTTGCTGTTGTTTGGCCTCAGTCATATAGGTAGGATGGAGCAGAATTTCCTGATAGAACAAGATTGAAATGAGTAAAGGCATTCGATCGTCGAATGAGTGATCTTGTTATATCTCGTTGGTAAGGTTCCATGGACTTATTTTGGAAATTATGGAGTCTATTCCAAACTGAATTGTTGTTGCGTGAGTTTGTGGGGGTACATTTGAGAATATACTGGAGAAGACTAGTTGAAAAAATAAGACAGTTATGAATCAGTCTAAGAGGTGCAATGACGGACCTGGTCCTGAGACATTATTTGAGCTAGGGATAAAGAAAACGTTGACTTACGTAACGGCCATGACGAAAATCCTTTTCGCAACACTTCTAGAATTGTACAGAGCTCCAACCCAGACGTTCATGCAATGATTATATATGGTATGGGTCTAATAGATGTAGTTATCTCGCTATGATGATGAGGGTTACAGACGATGAGTTCTCAGAGAAAAGACAGACACTTTCGTTCGTGAGGCATCCAATCAATTGCTCTACTCCAACCTCTTTCTAGTCACTTATACAGAAAGATTAAAGGGAAAGCTAATGAGCCAATCATGGAGTTGTATCTGTCTGTCTACCTAGGAATCGCACTTCAGTAGGAGTTCATACAATTCTATTTAACATGTAATTTATATATGCATGTGGCATGACATGTTTCGTGGAGACAGTCCCATCTCATCAGGTGCCAGTACTTAACAAAGTTATTTAAATCCCAACATCACACTTGAGTTCCGCCGTCCAACTCCAATCTGTATAGACCAAGAACAGTCCACTATGTCTGGAAGTAACCGCTGTAAGGGAGAGTGATTAATGGGGGGGGTCACGTGGCGGGGGTTGACCTGGGTAGCTGGGTGTGTCTTGAACAACTTTTTTATGTTTTCATGATTTGTCAATTCTCTCATAATGATTTGGTTAATGCTAGGATGGGCTTCAAAATTGCTTGTGGATATATCAAAGTTCTTAGTATTAGCAATTAAGACATTCAGTAACGTTACGTGTGGCATAATCAGCAGAGGGGTATGAACTACCGGGATTTTCAAGATCTATGGGGTGATCATTTTCATGACAGTGTTTAGCGATCGCATATTTGTGGTCATCCCTGCGTACTGCATGACGGTGCCAATAACATCTCTCCGTTACAGTTTTTCCTGTCTGGCCTTTATGAATATTTTTACCTGCCTTGCATTTGACGGAGTAAACACTTCCAGTTGTTGCATGATTTAGACTACTATCTATAAAGGTCTTACTGATGGTGTTATTGTACTAGAAAGCAACATTACAAGCACTGTTTTCTTAGAACATGTCTTAGATTAGCTAAGTTGGGAGAATAGGGCAACACTAAACATTTAGACTTACCCTTATTTGTCACATTTTTGTTACAAGAAGCATAAAATGTCTTCCTAGCTTTCCAGTAAGCTTTGTTCACAAACGAATTGGGTTGATATAACTGCCTAAAGATACGTCTTATATCAATACATTCTTCTACCATGCCTATGGGATCACATATTCGTAGCGCTCTTAAAAACATAGGCATAACTACAGACATATTTATAGGAGAATCATGTACTAGAGAAATAATGAATATAGCAGAGTTGGTAGGCTTCCTGTAGATTTTAAAGGACAAATGATTAGATTCTCTATTCATCAACACATCAAGAAAGGGCAGTCTGCCTTCTTTTTCCCATTCAATCTTGAATTTGATAGTAGGGTGGATGTTATCTAATTCATTAAAGAAAACATCACAATCTTGGGAGGATGACCACAAGGGCCACACATCATCCACGTATCTAAACCAGACTTCCGGATGATTATTGACTGAAGTTCAAATTTCAGTCTCAAAATATTCCATAAATAACTCACTAAGAATCGGACTTAGAGGGGGTTTCCCATGGCAAGACCAAATATAAGTCTATAAGAATTACCTTCATCATCTTGGAAAACATTATTAGAAACACAAAAAGCTCGACTAATTCACTGAGAGTTTTTTTTATGGGTCGGGGCAAGTCATTCGTTTCGAGGTGAATTCTCTTTTCACTAAAGTACACATGAACGAAACCATCACATATCTTAAGGAGGAAACTACCCGATCTCAATTTTCACTTGCTTCTCCCATAAGGCCTTTCAATGACTCAGTCAAGCTTTGTGTTTCTGATAATGCTTTCCAAGAACACCTCCCACACACCCCTTCCAATCCCCTCCCTCACCACCAAAATCCTGTCCATCTATCCATTTATAAAGACAGATGTTCACACGTGCACGTATATCCACCAAGTCCCTGTACGCAGATGTTTTCGATTTCACTCTGTCTCTTTTGTTTACGTTATAATCCCATGTCTCATGTCTCTTTAATTAACATTATAATCCGTCTCACATGTCTCATTGATTAACATAATAATCCCATTTCATATGTCTTATGAACATTATAATGATGTGTTGCATGCCTCATTTCCATTACATCATAATCCCGTGTTACAATGTCACTTACATCATAATCCCATGTCACATGTCTCTGTTATCTAATATAATCTCGTGTCACTTAAAAAAAAAAAAATATCTATCTATTCCCAAGTCTTTTTTTTTTCTCTTGCTTCTCCTCCAACTGCTCTTGGAGAGACAGACTCTCCCATTTTCCCAGCCGCCAAAGCAGTCTCGCCATAACTTCTCATCCACCATCATCAGATTCACACACGATCTCTTATTAATCTAAGTCCATTGTTATCAGTTTCAAGAACCTACAATTCATAACTAACAGGCCAGGTAAAGCTGCCCTATTGATAACCCTTTAGCAATATGGATCTATCCATACTTGAAATATCAATGGGTCTCATTCATGCTAATGGAGATCTGTAGACAAATCACAAAGTTAACCACAAATGAACTGGGGAAGAAAAAATGAATTCGCCGTATTTGTAATAGTTATGCCTAAAATGTTGGCAACTGTGAACGAAGTTTTCAGTGAAGAATATCTTCAAATATTCTTGATGTGACATTATCGGTGCAATGAATATTCTCGTGTTTCATTGTGAGTTGAAGATAAAGTATTCTACGAATACTTTTTACATAGTTAAGTCATCTTTTATGCTGAAGTTCGTTTTCATTAGCGAAATGAAGATCGTTAAGACACATTTCAGCCAATTCATCTCAAATTGCAGGGTAACGAACAGTTAACATCAATAGGCAATTGACAATATCATTCATTAGTCGCATACCTGTCTCTGTAAGGTTACTCTGATCTTAGATATGTCATAAACAGGTAATCAAGTATTCGAAAAACCATCAAAGATTAGTATCAAATGAATATACTTATAAAAGATTAATAAGAAGTAGGTTTCAATACGACTGATTGACATTAATCCACCACTGAGCAACATAGATTAGCACCATCGTCTATTCGATAATCAGTAATGACAATCTGTTGACTATTTCAACACAAGTATTTGAATTCCTCTATAAAAGTCATCAGCTGTGACAAGTTCTCCTACATTTTCGACACGTCATACTCAGCACCAAGGGAAAATAACCCATTTTTGATCGTCGTTTAGAATCTCAAAAAAAAAAAAAGAGAGAGACCGACAGACGAGCCATCCAGAACAGAGGAGTTTCCCCTGAATTTGGCTGCGGGCTGCGGGAAAGTTGGGGGCGGTAGTGTCGGTTCCTGGCAAGAGATGGCAGCACTTGCCGAGGCACAGCCACTAGCGCCCCTCAACAACAAAACAACTCGACACTACGTCCAGTTTCTATAATCAAACTCAAAATTGAGACCAAAAGAAGGAGAGACTGAATTCAAACGTTTCAAAAATATACTCAAATTTCTCATGAATTTTTGAGCAATCATTAGAGTGATCATCATTTTACTCCTCTCTCATTTCTGAGCTGAATAAACTAGTGATGTGAAATTTGTAAGACGAACTGGAATTATCTAATATGTTTTTTACAGTAAAAGTGTCGCAGTGATGTGGTGCTTTACATAAAGAGGCGATGCAAATGTTTAAGTCTTTTTTCATAAACTCGTTGGGGGTGCTCGTGTTAAGGGTGTATTTCAGTTATTTACGTAGGATTTCATATTCTTCCATTTCTACTCTTTCATTATCCCAGTACAGCCATCTACTTTTGACTTTTATTTTTCTTTTTTGCTTCATTATCGTTTCGCTCAATCACTCGTCCATACTTATATGCCATTCCATCATTCTTTCATCCTTACTTTCCCTCATATAATTCCTTCCATCCTAACTCTTTCTGCGATTACACCACTTCCATGTCTATTCTCCCCTCTGTTTATCCCTACATGCGGCTCCCTCTATCTTTATTTCCTCCACTTCCTTCATTCTTTCTCGATACTCCATCATTCTCTCCATATATGCTTCCATCCTGTTTCCTTCATCGCCAGGCTCTCCACCCCAGTCCCCTACATAACGACTCCTGCCCCCCCTCCCTTTACCCCATTTTCCCTCACCGCAATTCCCTCCATCCTGACTCCCTTCACCCTAACTTCCTTCTCCCTAGTCTACTCCCACTTTCAGGACCTAAACTCCTTCTACTACCATTCCCTCCATCCCAGCTCCATCACCATCACCCTCTCAATCTCTATTCCATCTCTCCTCACACCCTCTCCACTATGCGTCCCTCCACCACCAACACTCCTTCACCACCGCTCTCTCCACCTCACTTCCCTCTCCTCCACCTTCTTCTACCACATGTGGCTACACCACAAGCGATGTCATCCCTCCACATGGCTGAACCACTGTCAGTGGACGAGAGAGGTAGTCTCGTCTTGGAACTCCTCGCTCCCGATGGGAGTCCACCATTTCCCTGCTCCTGGTTGGAGGAACATTCATTGGATTTCTATTGTGTCCCCCCCCCCCAGTAGACAGCTTTGCTTGCCTCGTCCCTACACTAGCATTATGGTCTTCGCCCTCTCCCTAAACCCGTTCTGTGCAGTGGATGCCTCCCTCCCGCCCCCACGCCCGCCAGACAGCGTGCCACCCCACGGTAAATATTACGTATTGAAGGCCCGCCCACTCTGCCCACCACAGCGCCCGCCTGTACTTGCTTAAGATGGGAAAGAAAGGAAAAAAAAAAAAGATATTTTGTCGATAGGCTGAAATACGGTCGGGTTTTTTTTTTTTTTTTTTTTTGCTTCTACCTCTGAGCTTCCCCAGTGGTTTAGGGTCTTTTCCAGTGGTTTGGAAGCTTCCATATTGATTGTGGTGGTTTGCCAAAAGTTTCGAAGCTTCATGAGTGGTTTCGAACCTTTACCAATGGTTTCCAAGCTTCAACAATGCCTTTGGATCTTCTCCAGTAGTCTTTGGAGGAGTTTAATCAGTGGTGTCAGAACTTCATCATTGGTTTCGGAACTTATCCGGGGTTTTCAGAGCTTCTCCAGTGGTTTCATTCTTGTACGCCACTGAAGAAAGTATGACTTTCAGTACTTATGGGCCTTGCTTATCAACCCCAATCCTTTTAGCTCTTAAACACTTCAACCTTTCCTTCCATCCTCACTATATTCACACAACTCTCTCTACTTCCACCATCCAACTCAAATTATTTTAAGCCATCTGTTTCCAACTCTTGCATCCTCCTTCCCATCTATCTCCAACCCAGTCTGTCCACCCTAACTCCATTTTCTTCATCCCTCCTTCTTTCAACCTCACCCTTTTCAAACCTGACCCTTCCCAAACCTACTTTCTTTTTTTTCATCTTTGCTACCTCCAATCTCACTGTCTCTTGGCCCATTACATAATCCATAATCACCCCTTCGCTTACCTCCACCCCTTAGCTCCTTCTCGCAAATCTTTCTCCCTCTGAATGACCAGTCGCCAGACCACTTCCCATTTCCACTCATTGTAGCCTCATTTCTTTCAAGCTTACAACCTCAAACTTCACCCAACCCTAACTCCTTATTCCACCAACTGTATACCATCCAACTCCCATCCCTTCACCCACACTCCATCCATCCATTCCTTCCATCTCTCCTCTCCTCCTTCCCCACGTCGTCTTCTAACCACACACACACACACACACACACACACACACGCTCTGGTCCCTCTCTCTCCACCTCCATTCCTGACACATCTCGTTATCTTTCCCTCCTCGACTTTTCTATGACTCTTTTCATTCCTACACCTCCTTTTCTACTTCAGTCTCTCTCTCTCTCTCTCTCTCTCTCTCTCTCTCTCTCTCTCTCTCTCTCTCTCTCTCTCTCTCTCTCTCTCTCTCTCTCTCTCCTCCCCTCCATCTTTCCATTGTCTACTTCGAAGTCCTTTGTCCGACGCGGCGACAATCTCTTCACCTGGGGTCAGATCACGCCTGCTTCCTCACTTCCCATTTTGCTCTCTCTCTCTCTCTCTCTCTCTCTCTCTCTCTCTCTCTCTCTCTCTCTCTCTCTCTCTCTCTCTCTCTCTCTCTCTCCGTTCGGCCCCATTATCACCTGCGGGTTCCCAGTCTATCAAATGGGCTGCCCACACTTCCGAGCCTCGTCATCCCCCAACTCCCGCTGTCTCACACCCCCCACCATCATCCAATCATCCCTCACCCTATTATCTCTCCCTCTCATCCCACCATCTTTCACTTCCTCTCCCTCTCCCCCATTCCCTCTCACCCTATCGTCTCGTCTCGTCTTCCCCATCGTTTACCCAACTTTCCTCACGTCTTGCTCCCTCGTCCGCTTCCCAACTCTCCTTCCCCTGTCACTTTTGCTTCCTCACCTCTCGCGAATCTCCCACCTTCAACCTCCTTAACTCTCACCCCCATCCTCTTACCCAAACCCCTTTCACTGCTCATTCCCTCACTTCTCACACACCTCTGACGAGATCTAATAAAAGTCTTTAAACTAAATAGTTTCGACAGTAGACCATTTCTCCACACTAGATAGATACTCACCGACCAGAAACCACAGAATGAAATCCAAAGGAAGATGTAACAGTGAATATTTTTTCAGCTGTAGATACGTAAAACATCGAATGAATCAACACCATACGTCGTTGCGAAGACTATCAATATATCTAGTGTAAATCAATGATAAACAGATGCTTCAGCGATATCTATCATAAATACGTTTGTTTCAAAGAGAAAAAAAGAATTAGTAATGAGACATCTAAAGCCACTGTTTTTAAAAACATCCCCGTTTTCTTTCAAGTCTGGGCCTGTTCCCTGTAGGAACGAACCGCAGTCAGCGCAGGAAATGTTTTCCGTTTACACTTCCCTAGGTAACGCCCATGGCAGTACACTCTATCTATACCCCATTGTGTTTATTCTTCGTTCTTCTCGCCGGCGTGAGGTTGTGCCTCCTATATAACCCTGTCTCCTCCTCCTCCTCCTCCTCCTCCTCCTCCTCCTCCAGCAGATACGGACTCTCAAGTCTCCTGTTATTTTACGTGTCTCATGTATTCACCTTTCGATCTCCTCGCTTCTTATCCTCCAACCTCCTCCTCACTTCTCGTCACCCAGCTTTTCACCCAACCCCTTTCCCTAACCTCTCCAGTCACCCCTCAGGCCTCACCCAATCCCTTCCTGGTATTATCTGCCAATCATGGCCATCCTCCCTCCCTACCCCACTCCCTCACTCCCTCCCTCCATTGATGCCACTCTGTGCTACCATGGTCGCTCTGCTCTTCCTCCTTCATTCTTCCTGTGTCTCCTTCCTTTTTTTTTTTTTTGGCCTTCTCTCCTTCCCTTCTGTCTTGGCGCCTATCATTTCAGTCCTTCATCCTTCCATACTTTCTTAATGACCTGCCTCCTCACTTCGGCCATACTTCCTTCATTTCTCAGCCTTGCTTCCTTCCCTTTCCTTTTTCGCTTCCTTCCTTTTGGTCATGCCTCCTTCCTCCACTTCTGATAGGGTTTATTCCTTCATTCCCAACACGACTTCCCTCCCCCCCCCCCTCTCTCTCTCTCTCTCTCTCTCTCTCTCTCTCTCTCTCTCTCTCTCTCTCTCTCTCTCTCTCTCTCCCATTCCTACCTCCATCCTTTTTTCTTTCCCCCTTCTCTATTCTTGTCCCATCTCCCTCATCCTACCTCCATCCTGCCTAGTCTCCTTCCCACCCTACCTCACTCCTGCTTGATCTACTTATCCTTCCTCCTTCCTACCATACCTATTTTCCTCTTCATCTTTTAACTTTTTTTTCAGTTATTCATATCTATTTTTTTCCATTGTTCGTATTTCCTTACCTCGCTTCCTTCCTATCTTCATCCATTCCTTCCTTTTCTTGGCCATGCTTGACCTCCCTTCTTCCTGCCTTTTCTCCTTTTCAATCCCGTTTCCCTCCTGTCCCCAATTCATCGACCAGTCCCACAAGAGAGGGATGACCAGATCAAGTGGCTGTGAACCGCCTGCCTGAACTGGGACTCGATCCCCGGCTCATTTTACAATCAGCTACGCTGACCACTCCACCACGAATGCATATGCCGTCGAGTCGCGGGGTCAATACATAAAAAAAAAAGGAAAATATGTTTTACTATCTGCCTATCCAGGCCTGAGACAGGAAGGGAGAGGAAGGAAGGGAGGGAAGGGAAAGCAGGGAATGCACCCCCGGATGCATTCCCAATGACTACGTGTTTTTACCCCTGCCTAACCAGTCCCCATGCTTTTTTTTTTTACCCGTCTTCATCCATCTGGCGTCAGAAAAAAAAGCTCTCCGCTGTAAAGGCCATGGAAAAAAAAAAAATGCCTCCTCATCCAGGTGAGGCAGACATCGGCCTTATACCCTGATGGTCCAAGGCTCGGAGTTGCATCGTCGGCTAGGGGCGAGCCTTACGCCCCTTACAGCTGGCAAGTAGGTAAAAGGAGAGGACAAAATTTGTTTTTTTATGTCCGGTAATTCATTTTATCGCACTGCTCCCATATAAATAATAAAGCTTGGCAAGAAGCTCACAGAACGGGTTACAAATAAAAGGGTTGATAAAAAGGGTGTGTGTGTGTGTGTGTGTGTGGGGAGGGAAGGGGAGGAAAAGGGAGAGGAGGGAGAGAGATGTGTGTGTGAGGGGGAGGGTGAGGTATGTATGCCACGACTACCACCACCACCGCTGCTGCTGCTGCTGCTACAACGGTCCCAGCATATGGCCACCTCCACAAAGGCCCGCTGGAGCTGGACCACGCTCTGTTTTTGGGGGAGACGCAACTTCAGGATATATATTTTGAAGGGCGTCGCCATCATTCACCCCGACGAAGGGAAGGAGGGAAGGAGGAACCTGTTTCGTTGGAGATGCTGAGGGAGGAGGAAGAGGTTGTGTGGCTCACCTGCATCTCCCAAGGGTGGAACCTGTTTGGTGGAGGTGTTGAGGGAGGGAGAGAGAGCACGGATCACTTGCATCCTACATTACATAGGTGTTGAGATTCGTGAAATTTTCATCGCGTATGTTTGACCTCAAGAATTCCTACGTAGCTGTATGATATATATTTCTTTCTTTCAAACTATTCGCCGTTTCCCGCATTAGCAAGGTAGCGTTAAGAACAGAGGACTGGGCCTCAGAGGGAATATCCTCACCTGGCCCCCTTCTCTGTTCCTTCTTTTGGAAAATCAAGAAAAAAAAAAACAAGATGGGAGGATTTCCAGCCCCCCGCTCCCTCCCCTTTCAGTCGCCTTCTACGACACGCAGGGAATACGTGGGAAGTATTCTTTCTCCCCTATCCCCAGGGATATATATATATATATATATATATATATATATATATATATATATATATATATATATATATATATATGGAAAGGATCACAATTTTGCGCGTGATCAAGATGTTCCTATGAGTCCACGGGGAAAATGAAACACGAAAAGTTCCCAAGTGCACTTTCGTGTAATAATCACATCATCAGGGGAGACACAAGAGAGAAATATAACAGTCAGTTGATATACATCGAAGAGACGAAGCTAGGACGCCATTTGGTAAACACGTGATTATTATACGAAAGTGCACTTGGGAACTTTCCGTGTTTCATTTTCCCCGTGGACTCATAGGAATATATATATATATATATATATATATATATATATATATATATATAAAGAAATATATCTGGTCCTGCGACGTGCAGCGAATCGTTCTAAGTCGACGACGTATATCGAGGGTCGTCCTTCTCCGTGTCTTACGTCGGTCCTCTCCCCCCATCGCCGCCCGTGAGGAGCTGCGAGTCGTGTCCACGCCCGTGACACGGGTCGAACCGTCCCCTCCTCGTGACAGACGCCAGTCAGCTCGTACCTGCGACGTGCAACGTGTGAAAAAAAAAAAAAAGGAAGCTGATGGATTATGACCGTAAACAGAGAAGAGACAGGTCTATGCGTTTTCTATCAGAAGAATCAGGTCTATGCGTTTTCTATCAAAAGAATCAGGTCTGTACGTTTTCTATCAGAAGAATCAGGTCTGTGCGTTTTCTATCAGAAGAATCGGGTCTATGAGTTTTCTATCAGAAGAATCAGGTCTATGCGTTTTCTATCAGAAGAATCAGGTCTATGCGTTTTCTATCAAAAGAATCAGGTCTGTACGTTTTCTATCAGAAGAATCAGGTCTGTGCGTTTTCTATCAGAAGAATCGGGTCTATGAGTTTTCTATCAGAAGAATCAGGTCTATGCGTTTTCTATCAGAAGAATCAGGTCTGTGCGTTTTCTATCAGAAGAATCAGGTCTATACATTTTCTATCAGAAGAAGGTCTATACGTTTTCTATCAGAAGAATCAGGTCTGTGCGTTTTCTATCAGAAGAATCAGGTCTATGCGTTTTCTATCAGAAGAATCAGGTCTGTGCGTTTTCTATCAGAAGAATCAGGTCTATGCGTTTTCTATCAGAAGAATCAGGTCTGTGCGTTTTCTATCAGAAGAATCAGGTCTATGCGTTTTCTATCAGAAGAAGGTCTATACGTTTTCTATCAGAAGAATCAGGTCTGTACGTTTCCTATCAGACGAATCAGGTCTATACGTTTTCTATCAGAAGACTCAGGTCTGTGCGCTTTCCATCTGAAGAATCAGGTCTGTGCGTTTTCTATCGGAAGAATCAGGTCTGTGCGTTTTCTATCAGGTCTTTACATTTTCTATCACAAAAATCAGGTCTGAACGTTTTCTATCAGAAGACTCACAGACCTGTGTGTTTTCAATCAGAAGAATCAGGTCTGTGTGCGTTTTCTATCACGTCCCGCCCTCAGATCTATCGCCATGGGGTACGTTTCTATTTTCTATGCTCTTTGAGAATGCTATAGAAAAAGAGCTTCTTTGTGTCGTCATTTTCTACGCTTGCTCGCTGTGACGAAGTTTAAAAAACGTATCTTTTCCCCCGGTGTTCTATTATATACATCTCTCTCTCTGTCTACAGTGAACTGTTAGCAATACTTACCATTTCCCATTTGTGGTCACATTTCATTAATCATCGCGCCTGGTGAACAGTTCGTTTCTCCCATCCGTTTTTTTTGTATTATTCACTTTGGACCGGAGTAAAAGAAAAAAAAAGAAAAAAAAGTGAAACGTTAAATGTATGGGGGGGAGAATTTCGGGTTCCTTTAAAGTAATGTTTTGAAGAATTTATTAGTTGTTCTCATGCTGAAATTTCCATAGATAATTAATAGAATGATAGATAGCACAAAGTAAACCCTCTCTTCACAATCGTTACATATATATATATATATATATATATATATATATATATATATATATATATATATATATATATATATATATATATATATATACGTGTGTGTGTGTGTGTGTGTGTGTCTTTTCCTAGCGCTACCTCGCGCGCGCGCGGGAGGGAGGGGGGGATGCTGTTTTTCATGTGTGGCGGGGTGACGACGAGAATGGATGAAGGCAGCAAGAATGAATTATGTACATGTGTCTATATGTATATGTCTGTATATGTATATGAATGTATACGTTGAAATGTATAGGTATGTATATGTGCGTGTGTGGACGTGTATGTATATACATGTGGGTGGGTTGGGCCATTCTTTCGTCTGTTTCCATGCGCTACCTCGCTAACGCGGGAGACAGCGACTAAGTATGATAAAAAGTGTGTGTGTGTGTGTGTGTGTGTGTGTGTGTGTGTGTGTGTGTGTGTTCAATATTTACAGTTTGTGCACGTTCATATATCAAATCTACAAAGCCTATATCATTACAGGAGTATATCTATATCTAAACATATACAGCTACCAAACCTCTACAGGACTATATCTATATCTATATCTATATATCTATATCTATATCTATGGCTCCTAAACCTCTGCCACTCCCCTGCAGTTGGGAACAAAATCTAAAAGGCATTCAATATCAATAAACCTTGCGTGTATTGCCCAGGATGGACTGCGTCATCATTTATAATCAGAGGTACTTTAAACTGTTCAAGAGCATGACACGTATTTTTCTCCCAGGACAATGGGTTAATTCCTGGACCATTCAGGGCCCTGGTCCGGCATGACTGCAGACCTCACAGGCTCTAAAACGGTTCCAATAAAAGCGTTAAATCCTGGTCAAGCCGGAGGAGTCATTAATCATTGACTTGGGGGAGGTGGGGGAAAGAGAAAGGGGAAAGGGAAGGGAAGGGAGAGGTGGGAGAGAGAGAGAGTAGAAGGGTTACAGGGCTAAGGGGGGGAGAGAGAGAGAGAGTAGAAGGGTTACAGGGCTAAGGGGGAGAGAGAGAGAGAGTAGAAGGGTTACAGGGCTAAGGGGGGGGAGAGAGAGAGAGAGAGTAGAAGGGTTACAGGGCTCAGGGAGGGGAGAGAGAGAGAGAGAGAGAGAGAGAGAGAGAGAGAGAGAGAGAGAGAGAGAGAGAGAGAGAGAGTAGAAGGGTTACAGGGCTCAGGGAGGGGAGAGAGAGAGAGAGAGAGAGAGAGAGAGAGAGAGAGAGAGAGAGAGAGAGAGAGAGAGAGAGAGAGTATAAGGCTTACAGGACTGACGGGAGGGAAGGTAGACGAGAGGAAGATGGAGAGGGCCCGAAGGGTTATGTAGCAACTGTTTTAAAGGGAATGAGTAAGTACGATTATACTTGATGTATATATCCGTCACACGAGGCTATGCTAGACGATTCTTAACACTGGTCTACACAGACCTCCCTCCTCCTTGGTGATCATACACTCTACACAGACCTCCCTCCCTCCTCTCTCGCTCGCTCTTGGTGATCGCACACCACCACATCTTGGTGACATGCAGATGCCACACACGTCAACATACACCCGTGAAGATTCGCACACACAGCCACAAAATACTACATGTACAAAATACACACACACACACACACACACACACAGACACACACACACACATGCGCGCGCGCGCATAGGTACATATGCCAACACACCCTGACAAAGGCAGCCAACACAGAGCCCGTCAGGCAGGTAAAGGAGTGGCTGCCTCAGCTTCACAAATCAATTAATACACGTACAAACCAGAGGCCACACCACCACCCCTTCCCCTTTACCCCCACTACAGCCCTCCCTATCCTCGGTTCCCACTCTCCCTGAATAGCGTCGGCACAGAACACGGGACGGAACCTTGGAGGAAATACAGGACTGAGGACTATGAAGATGAGAAAGGTGATTGGATACGAAACATTATCTACCTCACCATCCCCCTAAAGTCATTGCAAAGGCGTGTGTGTCTCTGCGTGTTTTTTCAAGTCACTGATTTAGCTTTATCCACGTCGTCTCTGGCACTTTACTGATATTCGTCATAAATAATTATGAAACATGAAAGACCAACTGTGGAGGTTTATTCTACCCGGGTCTTGTTCTTGTGGTTTATATACCTTTTTTGCAAGACCTTATCTCCTTATCCATATCAAACTCGTTTGATCAAAGGGTAGTATCTCCACGTTCCACTAAAAGCTGGGTTTCTTGGGATGAATTCATGTGCATTAGCCTCCTGACGAGAGATTAATGAGTATAATTGTAATCACTCATCTAACTGATGTTTGGAAGAGTTCCCTACGTCCAAGTCAAGATCCTCTCATCCTCCTCCTCCATTTCAGACGACAGAGGCCTTTCCCATCTCATCCCACGACACTATACCCTTCCCCTTCCCATATCCAATCACATTGTGCCCAAACATTTACTCCAAGGTCTCACAACTGCTTCCTTTCACATCCCATGATGCACAGCTACAATCTTTTGGGATCCCATCCAAGGTTCCATAATCCTATTTCTTCCACTAGGAAAAAAAAAATATACCTTTTTTCATGTCTAAGATCTTACAGCCTTCCTCCGCTTGCCTAATACCCCACAATCTTCCTCTTCCTCCTCCTGCCTAAGACCCCAGAAACCTTGCTCCTCCTTCCTGGGACCTCAGAACTCTTCCTCCTCCTTCCTGGGACCCCAGAACTCTTCCTCCTCCTTACTGGGATTCCACAACCCTTCCTCCCCCTTCCTGGGACCCCAGAACTCTTCTTCCTCCTTCCTGGGACCCCAGAACTCTTCCTCCTCCTTCCTGGGACCCCAGAACCCTTCCTCCCCTTCCTGGGACCCCAGAACTCTTCCTCCTCCTTCCTGGGACCCCAAAACTCTTCCTCCTCCTTCCTGGGACCCCAGAACCCTTCCTCCCCTTCCTGAGACCCCAGAACTCTTCCTCCTCCTTCCTGGGACCCCAAAACTCTTCCTCCTCCTTCCTGGGACCCCAGAACGCTTCCTCCTCCTTACTGTGATTCCAGAACCCGTCCTCCAATTTTATGGTACCCCAGAACTCTTCCTCCCCCTTCCTGGGACCCCAGAACTCTTCCTCCTCCTTCCTGGGACCATAGAACTCTTCCTCCTCCTTCCTGGGACCCCAGAACTCTTCCTCATCCTTCCTGGGACCCCAGAACTCTTCCTCCTCCGAACCCTTCCTCCCCTTTCCTGGAACCCCACAACCCATTCTCTTGCTAAGATCCCACAATACTTCCTCCTCCTCCTCCCTAAGACCAAACAACCCTTCATCTTGCCTAAAACCCTACAACTCTTCCTTCCCTCCCTAAGACCCTACAACTCTTCCTCCTAAACAAAACCCTACAACTTTCCCTCCTGCCTAAAACCTTACAACTCTTCCTCCCCTTCCTAAGACCCTACAATTCTTCCTCCTGCTTAAGACTCCCACAGCTCCTCCTACACCTCCCTCAGACACCGCAACTCTTTTCCTTCCTACCAAAGATCCTACAACCCACTTCACAGTGTGTCACTGCCTCCTTTTGCTTTAACGCAAAAGAGGCAAGGAAAGCAAAAACAACAAAGAATACAAATACAGAACTTGATAACAATAAAGATAGAATACTAAGACATAATCCTTACCCCATCCCCTACGAAAAAAATTGGAGGGACGAAAAATGAGAAAGAGAAAAAAAAAAAAGAGCAGAAATTAAGTACAGGATGAAAAAGTAGATGAGAAAAAGAAGAAAATACCTGACCTTGAATATGCAGGAGACCAGGGACTGATCATCACTGTTACCCTGACACATCCAGTCATGATAACTGGCTTCTGAATGAAAAGGGGAATCGAACACCGTCCTCCGTTCCCACGATGAAGAGGAGACACACCAACGACTCCACCCTCCCTCTTCCTCTCTCTCTCCCCCGGCCTACCCTCCTTCCCTACCCCCCCATCCCCTTCCCCCAATCCCTCCTTGCCCCCACACACCCTTCCCTCCCGTCCCCCTCCCTCACCTCACCCCTCCTCCTCCTCCTCCTCCCTTTATGGGCATGAGTAGCTCTGAAGTGCTCCCGACAGATGATCTCTTGTATGGTAACTTGAGGGTGATAGGGCGACGATAAGGCCAAGGGTGATAGGTAGTCGATAAGGAAATGGTGATGGGTTGGACGAGAGCTAAAGGGTGATAGGTGGTCGATAAGGAAATGGTGATGGGTTGGACGAGAGCTAAAGGGTGATAGGTGGTCGATAAGTAGAGGGAGATGGTTTGGATGAGAGCTAAAGGGTGATGGGTGGTCGATAAGGAAATGGTGATGGGTTGGACGAGAGCTAAAGGGTGATGGGTGGTTGATAAGGAAATGGTGATGGGTTGGACGAGAGCTAGTGATAGGTGGTCGATAAGGAAATGGTGATGGGTTGGACAAGAGCTAAAGGGTGATAGGTGGTCGATAAGGAAATGGTGATGGTTTGGATGAGAGCTAAAGGGTGATGGGTGGTCGATAAAGAAATGGTGATGGGTTGGACGATAGCTAAAGGGTGATAGTTTGGACGATAACTAGAAGGTGATAGGTGGTCGATAAGGGAAGGGTGATAGGTGGTCGATAAGTAAAGGGTGATATGTGGACGATAAGCTATGGATGATAGGAAGACGATGAGCAGTGGATGATAGGAAGACGATAAGCTGTGGATGATAGGTGACCGATAAGTAAAAGAGTGGTAGTTGAACGAGAGCTAAAAGGAGATGGTTGAGATATAAGGATGATAGTATGGGTGTTCAGGATGATTAATAGAACCCGAAGATGAAATCTCAGCCATCATCCAGTACTTAGGATGATGATGACTTAGTGTGACGCTTGGATCGTAATGGTGCTTGGGCGAAAGATGAGTGATAATCTTAGAATTATACACCATAGTCTAAGGATCATAGATGGACAATAATTCGGTGTTGCGATGATTCAGAGTTGATAATGAGGCGATAATCCTAGGGATAAACTGTAACCTGAGGATGACTAATGACCCAAATTATAATTAGACGATAATTTGAGACTAATAGTTGATAGATCACTTCTAACCATTGCAGACAATGAACTGTAAATGGCATTTGATAAACTGGTACACTTGCTGAGCACTAACTTGAGAATCATAGTTGGAGAACAAGCTAATAGTGATATTTGTGTCTAAACGTTCGAACTTTTCTGCTTTGGAGGCGACGTCGTGTGTCAGAATATAGATCTGAGAGGACAGAGAAAGCCAGTGGTGTACGCAGGCCTATCCCAGCGAGGCACTGCTGTAGACAGAACTTCTGTATTGCTTGACTGTCATTCAGTCTTTGCTGCTGCGTTTATACGTGCTGGGATATGATACCTCCTTCTGTACCTACAGTCTTGTACAATGATTTTTGTATTGAGAAAGATCTCGTGTAGTGTATATAGGTTATTATAGATCGCCTACTGTGTGTGTTGATATATGAAGGGATGCGATACTCTTCTATATGAATGGTCTTCAAGCTAAAGGATTTGATGTCTCTTATGTTTTGAAATCTATTGTTTGAAGTCTAAAAGTAAGGTATTTTGTTGCAGTACTCTTCTATATGAAGGGTCTTCAGGGGAAGGGATTTGATGTCTCTGATGTTTTGAAGTCTATTCTTTGAAGTCTAAAAGTAAGGCATTTTGTTGCAGTACTCTTCTATATGAAGGGTCTTCAGGCGAAGGGATTTGATGTCTCTTATGTTTTGAAGTCTATTCTTTGAAGTCTAAAAGCAAGGCATTTTGTTGCGATACTCTTCTATATGAAGGGTCTTCAGGGGAAGGGATTTGATGTCACTTATGTTTTGAAGTCTATTCTTTGAAGTCTAAAAGTAAGGCATTTTGTTGCAGTACTCTTCTATATTGAAGGGTCTTCAGGCGAAGGGATTTGATGTCACTTATGTTTTGAAGTCTATTCTTTGAAGTCTAAAAGCAAGGCATTTTGTATAGACGGTCAGAGGTTTAACATGATTAAAAAGACACAGTTGCGTTTCATAACATTTATTGTATTCGACAGAGGTAGAAGTTGTTGTTGTTATTGTTGTTTCTTTTTTTTCTTCAGCACATCATGCAAAGGTATGCTGCTATTTGAAGGTGTTTTGTAATATTCCCCACCACTCTTTCCCTTCCCTCATACCATATCACCTTATCCTCCCCCCCAACCACCACCACCTTATAAACTTACGCTTTCTATTCCCTACCTTCCCTCACCCATGGTTCAGTCAGCTGCCTATCGAAGCCTCAGTCTTTAAGTTTAGGCCTTTAAATCTATCTGTTTTTTGGGGGGAGGAAGTTTCGGCTACATCAGTGTAATGCTCTGTATTGCTATACGTTGCAATGTATTGCTATACGTTGCAATGTATCGCTATACGTTGCAATGTATTGCTGATATTGACGTTGTACTCAATGTGTCGATCAACTTTCTAGCCTGCCTGTGGCTGAGACGAAGCTAAAGGATCTTTCTGAGATAAAGATTTGGTTCGGGAGTATACGGGGTTTTTATAATGTCTAGATGCGTGTCGCACTATTGCTGTGTCACGTTCCAGTTTCGATTTTTCGTAAAAAAGCAAAACATTCTTCAGTGATATGAAAAAAATGAGTTCACTAAGAGTTTACCCCACCAGCATAACACTACGACCCTGGGGCACGACAGAACAGCCCTAGGGCACGAAGAACGACCCTGGGGCACGACGGTGTGGCCCTTGGGGCACGACCCTCCGGTACAATGGTCTGGCCTTTCACCTGACCCTGAAGTGTTAGGTCGAAGGCCAAATCATCATACCCATAGGCTGTACTATCGTGGTCAAGGATCGCGTCGTCGCGATCAAAAGTACAATAGATAGATAGATAGATAGATAGATAGATAGATAGATAGATAGATAGATAGATAGATAGATGGATATGATAATGGATATCATAGATGAGATGACATTGATCAGGGGCAATCAGTTCCCCGTACACTCTCAGCAAACATAAAACCAAGAAATATCATGGATCCTCATCATCAGTTAAGACCCCCCTCGTCAATTCAATTCCCCCCTCCCACACATCGACATGAAGCTTACCACTTCTGGGGCTATGTGAGATAGAGAGATATATTTTCTAAGGGGAGGGAGAGGTTATATTGTCTTCGCACAGTGGATACACAACACAGAAAGCTTGCTTAAGGAAATGGTTCACTACTACAGCATTGCTCGCCCGGTTGTCCTCATCGATGCTCGACAGTCTTGGACAAACACTATTCCTGACACATGACGTCTTTCACTCTCATCATTGCCATCCCACACCAAGAGCAGGACCTTCCTCACACTGGCGTCACCACACGCCAGCACTTCCTAAGCGATGTGCCACACTGGAGCAATGATATCCTGAGTTTGACATCACCTTTCGCCAGTTCATTATGGATGCCTGCCACCCCACACACACACTGACATCACTACTGGCTAAGACTTCATCGGTGACGTCCCTCACCTGGACAAGACTTTCGTAAATTAGTTTTGGAAGATCGTAGGGCATTGTTGGTGATGGGGTTCATCGGGTCAAGAATCCCTCACTCTGACTTCGTCTTTCCCTCTCTTCATTAACTTCTCACACCCAGACAAGACTTTCCTGACTCTGATGTCTCTATCTTATACTGACGTCTTTTCTCAGGGGTACAATCTGGACTAGGGTTTCTCCCCTAATGACATCAATTCATCAGTGATGTCCCACACCTGGACCAGGCCATCCTAGTAGTGGCATCACCCTAAACCAAGACTTCATAAGCGATTTGTCTCACAAAGACGAAGACCTTTCACACTCTTGTCTCACTTTCACACTCTTGTCTCACTCTCACACTCTCGTCCCACAGACCTAGAGTAGACTTTCCTGAAACTTGACTTCGCTTTGGGCCAGAGCACAGTCAATGACATCCCACATCTGGACGAACCCAGCCTGACACTGAAGTCCCTCTTTTTATATTCCCCAGTTCTTCCTGACTGACATCAACCCTCGTCAAGTCTTGGCTAATAATGTCTCGCATGCACAAGACCTTCTCCCTCTTACCCCTTGGTTCATACATAACCTTCATCATTGTCCTAATCTTCTTCGAAGATACGAGTCGCCCCACAAGCGACCTCGAGGCCAAAGCCACACGGCAATCGGCCCATCTAATCATATCTAATTCATCCTAATCATACCTTCCGCCGGGGGTGATATTGACCAGACCCAATGAATAGGGGAGGTCTCCATCAACTGGTTCGATCGTATGGCTAGGCTGCCTCCTTTGGAATCCCGGACAAGAAGACACCACCTCCCGCGCGTGGTCCCCAGCTCCCTTTAGCGTGATGTCTTTCCACCATTCCGTCCAAGACAGGAGTGTTTGTTTATCTTACAGTACCTGTGAGCTCCGCAGTGGGCGAGGATGTCGAGAAACCTGATAACGTAGCATTGAGAAAGCAATGTACAGTAGAGTACATGGGATATGTAATCCAGGTTTTATCTTTTAAGCCCCGTACTGTGCATTATCAGACACTGATAGGCTCTCCGTGGCTGGAATTATCGATGCCTACCACAACTGTAACTGGAATTAATTTTTGACTAACAACACCTCTCTCTCCCCCACTTCCTCCTCCTCCTCCTCCTCCTCTCCCCCTTATTTTATGATCTTTTCATTAAGCCATAGCCACTCTTAATAACACCTGCTTCGTCTAATTACCGCCTGCGAGCGAGCACGGCCTAAGACGCCTACCGTAATTTGCATAAAAAGTAATTTCGCAACAGTAATAACCTGCTGAGGGGTCTCTGGAGGCTGGCCGGGTGGAGGCCATTCTCGACCCCTCCCTACAATCACATCTGTTACCTCGGCCTTGGTATGCCTCATTAATATGCAAATGTTATGCACGACGCCTAAGACAGCGACGTGACGATAACAGAATGGAGACGTTGATAAGAGGAGAGAGAGAGAGAGAGAGAGAGAGAGAGAGAGAGAGAGAGAGAGAGAGAGAGAGAGAGAGAGAGAGAGACGGGCAGTGTGGGTGAAAGTACTGATAGGGAGAGGAGGTGAGGAACGATGATGAGGGTGATGGACGTAGAGGGAGACGCTGATGCCAAGGAATATGGAACGGAATAGACAGAAGTGGATGGTGATAATAGTGACCATCGGGACATAGTTGAATATATACTTTTTTAAGCCTAAAGGTTATAAGAGGATGTTATCACGATGAAAGTGAGTGATAAGGGGAAGAAAAAAATAAACTCAGTGATAGCAAGTGATAGAGTGAGTGATAAGGGGAAGAAAAAAATAAACTCATTGATAGCAAGTGATAGAGTGAGTGATAGAGTGAGTGATAAGGGGAAGAAAAAAATAAACTCATTGATAACGAGTGATAGAGTGAGTGATAGAGTGAGTGATAAGGGAAAGAAAAAAATAAACTCATTGATAGCGAGTGATAGAGGAACAGTTCAGGATTAATTAGACAAATGATGCTATCAAAGAGGGTTGAGAAGACAAGGCATGAATCATAATTAAGCGCGGGATTAGCCCCTTTGAACGTGGTGGTGATTGGAAAGAAACAAGTTGGGGAGACACTCTCACCATCCACGTCTAAGAGTAAAAGCTTAGTCTGTACAGAGGAATTCAAACAGCAAGAGACCACTGGGTCCATTCGAGGCAGCTTGTGTCAGAGGAAGAGATCTGAAACTCATACACCAGTGTTGTGGTAAGACGGGAAAGACGTGGATGTTTCAAAGAAAAGGTTAATCTAAACTTTCCGTGCTGCTGAAGATTGGCAAATCATATCAGTTGTGGATCTAGAGCTAAATCTTCATCGGGCCTGTTCGTAAACACATCTATGGGTGCTGCTTTCAACCACTATAATTGGTAGATCATTCCATTATATATATATATATATATATATATATATATATATATATATATATATATATATATATATATATATATATATATATATATTTTAACAACCGTGTTGAGCAGCGTAACTCCCGCATTAGATACGGCTTCGAGGAGACAAGAGGAGGCATTCCTAATTCAACGGCCACCTAGATCAACCACACAGGCCAATAGTACAGGGATAAAGAGAGAGTCCATAGATGAGGTTCTAATTCAGTTGATCCCATAGGTAAGGGATGGCGAAGGAGTATCAGGGAAGAGGTGGTAAGGTGGATGAGAGGGTAGGTAGGGGTAAAGGAAGAGGGTTGGATACCCATAGATAAACCATTAGCCTCTCACGTATCTATCGTGTATAGGGGGATGGGTCGAGCGCCCATAGATGAACCATGAATTAGTAGTACCAGTGTACCGAACTACGGTCAATTAAGGGGGGACTGAGTATCTATAAGTTGGTTATGAAGCGGTCACTCGTCCACCAGACTTGCCCCCTGTATGGTACTGTAGCAGTGGATAATGATAGAGGGAGTTGGGTAACTCACCTTTAGGTGACATGTCAACCATTCACATAGTAACTAGACTTTCTGTATGGTGAGGTAGGGGTGGATAATGGTAGACGAGTGGGTTGAGTAATCGTAAATGGACCATTTACCTGTCTCCCAGTCCTTGTGTATGGATGGACCATTTACCTTTCTACCAGTCCTTGTGTATAGATGGACCATTTACCTTTCTACCAGTCCTTGTGTATAGATGGACCATTTACCTTTCTACCAGTCCTTGTGTATGGATGGACCATTTACCTGTCTACCAGTCCTTGTGTATAGATGGACCATTTACCTTTCTACCAGTCCTTGTGTATAGATGGACCATTTACCTGTCTACCAGAGCCCCTGTGTGGTGGGTAATGTTGTGGTGGGTTGGATACCCATAGAGGACCATCTCGCCCTCACCTGGTCACCAGGACTTCGTGTATGGTAATGAGACGCGTGACGTTCTACTACCCCCGCCCGCCCGTCCACCACCTGCCACCCACCAGGTGCTGCCCCCGTGTGCCGCCCACTGTATACCGCCCAACGCGTACTTTTACCTACCATCCACCCTCTGACGTTTCATTCTATACCATCCACCACGCGCCGACTTCCACCACATGCCTACTCATGGCATCTCTACTTAACCTGGGGGCTGGGGTATGGCCTGCAACCCTTCCTCCACCTGTCATTCGTCAGGTACCAAAGACTTCTAAGCAACGCCCTTAGCGTCTTGCTAACCACGTCCCACACGTGAGGCATGAACCACAGACACTTCCCACCACGTGCTAACCACGTTCTACACACGCCGTTGGCCACCTGTCACGTGTCATTTGAGCGCCACTTCCCATGTGCCACGCACACCTTGTTCGATTACCAGGTGCCAACTGCCTAGTGTTATACAAGAGTACGCCATACCATCTATTGCCAGCAGTCCATCTTCTTCCCCCTCACCAGTTTTTTACACTTTCCCTCTTCTCTCCCTTCTCCTTCCTCCTTTCTTCCCCGCCTCTTACCTTTTCCACACCTTCCCCCTAAACACCCACACCTTCCCTCCCTCCAACTAGTCTAACCTACTCTACCTCCCTTCGTCTTAACCCATCCTTCCCTATTCCAAATCTATCCCTATGCCTTCAAACACCCCCTCCCATCCCTCTTTTTTTTTCCCCATCAAGAACCTCCTACGTTCTTCTCCATCTACATAGCTTAGGCTATAATGATGTTCTTACGATACTGGAGGCTATGATCTCGTCTCACATACTATGAGGTCTTCTGTGATCTGGAGTCGTCATGTTGTTCTCGAACGGGCCACAGACGCGGCTCCCTCACCTCACACACACACACACACTCCCTGTTGTCCCCTACTCCACCCACCGACTCTAGCCTACCTTACCGCTCCCCAGTCACCCCTCCTCCCTCCACACACACACACACACACACACACACACACACACACACACACACATACCCTCCCCATCCCCATCAACCCGGCCTGACACCCGCCCCACCCCATCACCCGGCCTGACACCCTTCCCCATCCCACGAACCTCTTCCCTTCCCTCCCTTCCCCAGCCTATCACCCGGCCTCACACCCTCCCTCCCTCCACCCCTCCCTCCTCACCCCCTAAACCCCCCCCGGCAAGGGTTACACGTGTCACGTGATAGCCTCAGACCACAGTACACTCCTTCCCCCAACACCACCCCACCCAACCCATCCCACTCATGAGGAATTTTTCCAAAAATGTGGATTGTGTGAGGACAATGGCGGTGATGAGATTGATATTATACCCCTCATTTCCCTCATCCTCGGGTATTTTGCTACGTATTAACCCTTTGTCGGGGAGTCAACCCTTTGTGGAGTGAGGACTGTGGCGCTGCAGCTGCCCGGTGGGCTACGGCGGTGCTCGGGCCTGGGGTCGTGTGTATCCCCTTGTGTTGGGCTGCGTAATAGAGTGGGTATTATTTATAGCCAAAAGGGTAATAGGGTGAATTATGTTGGTTTCCTGTTAACAACAAGTACATGGCCGTTATATATATATATATATATATATATATATATATATATATATATATATATATATATATATATATATATATATATATATATATATACTTTCAAGTACACATTTGTTATATAATACACAGTATATATATATATAGATGTATAAATAGATAGATGGATACATAGATAGATAGATAGATACATGAACAGATAGATAGATAAAAAGAGCAGGAGCGAGCGAGAGAGAGAGAGAGAGAGAGAGAGAGAGAGAGAGAGAGAGAGAGAGAGAGAGAGAGAGAGCTAAGAAGAGCTTGTCCAAAATCTTCAGCTCCTTGCCCCACCACCACCAACACCACCTCCTCCTCTCCAGCTCGCTCTACGCTCACCCAGTGCGCGGCCACAGTCCAAATTCGTGTTGGTCTCGACAGCTAAACACCAGCCTGACGTAAGCCACCACAATCTTGCTTATTCTCAGGATAAGTCAACAAAAGAACATCGCCTCACAATGGATCCAATCGTGTATGAGCGGCGCCACAATACGGCGAGAACCTCCTGAAAGGATTTCGACTCCATAAAAATGATCATCCAAAGTGATATGCTATAATCAAACAGCCATTGATTCCATATCGCGTGCGTAAAGTTGACAATTTTTCCCCAAAACGGATGAATAGGAGAGCAAGGGGGAGGGGAGGGGGACAATAGTTTACCCCTCTCACTCTCTCACTCTCTCTCTCCCTCCCACCCTCCTCACTGTACCCCAGTGGCAGGGGAAACCGCCCAACCCCACTACAACCCTCACCAGCCCATCATACTCGAGTCCACCCGTCCGACCCCATCATATCTACACCAGCCCCAACCCCCATGTACACACCAACCCTTCTCTATAGGCTACAACATGACATCCACCCTAAGCCCACACTGGACTTTGCCCCTCCAGCACCTCAGGTCTCCACACTCGCCGCAAAGACGTGGGCTGAAGGTGTTGATGCATGGACGAGTGGTGCCCTTTGCTCACCCCTTCGTCAGCAAGGACACACCTTCAGTAGTGCCCTTTGCCGTTACTTTCCTGTACCGTGGAGGTCCTTCCAGCGCCATCGTGCACTTGAAGCAAAGGCAGTTCCGCAAAATAACTACACTGAGGAATATATATATAAAAAAAAAAACTTCAGTATGCGCCCCCTTACACCATTTTCTTTCTCATCTTTTCAAAGTTCACCACCTGATGATTTTACCCTCTGTGAAAGATGTAGTAAGACCTGCCACATCTCCAGGACCAATTCCTTGCTTCATTGTTGTGAGAACAGCAGAAGGTACTAGGTTGTAGTAAGGTACTAGGTTGTAGACAAATGTAAAGGTACTAGGTTGTAGACAAAAGTAAAGGTACTAGGTTGTAGACAAAAGTAAAGGTACTAGGTTGTAGACAAGTGCAAAGGTACTAGGTTGTAGACAAGTGTAAAGGTACTAGGTTGTAGACAAGTGTAAAAGTACTAGGTTGTAGACAAGTGCAAAGGCACCAGGTTGTAGACAAATCTAAAGGTACCAGGTTGTAGACAAGCGTAAAGGTACTAGGTTGTAGACAAGTGCAAAGGCACCAGGTTGTAGACAAGTCTAAAGGTACCAGGTTGTAGGCAAGTGTAAAGGCATCAGGTTGTAGATAAACCTTAAGATATCATATTTACTTTGTACGCACCATCAAGACTCGTGAGAGACTAGATTGGCGTCAGCCAAGATAAGCTGTTGGACTTCCACACACCTTCTCTTCTCCTCTCTCATCCCTGCCCATCAGTTCATCAAACCCATTTCCTTATTCTTCTCTTTCCCCTCTATCTAGTTCCTCTTTCATCACTACGAGAGTCTGATAGGCTGCCTTGAATCGTTTGCATACGTGGGCCCCACTTATGGATTCATCTTGAAATAAACCTGTAACCCATGCGAGATATCCTCCTCAAAATTGCCACATACGCTGCAGTGAACAATCTATTGTCCCATATCCACATCGGTCAGAAAACGTGTTATCAGGGACTTGTGAGGCGTGGACCCCGATACCCACCCACCACAGAAGTCGAAATTTCTACGGCGTATTTTCGAAATATCAGACGAAAGTTTCCGAGGATTGAGAAATGGATGGATTGCGTCCATGAGACTGGCGTTTTCTATTCATCATCTAGTGATGTGTCATTCTTTCATCATCTTTGCTACTGTATATCTTGATTATAATTCATCCTTTTCCGCGTTCTAGAGCGTCTTCGTGTGTGTCTGTCTGTGTTCACGTCGGTTTGTTTATATGGTGTGTACGTGCGTTCGTGTATATGTGTGTGCACAGGTAAGGGTATATATATATATTTTTTTTTTTCATACTATTCGCTATTTCCCGCGATAGCGAGGTAGCGTTAAGAACAGAGGACTGGGCCTTTGAGGGAATATCCTCACCTGGCCCTCTTCTCTGTTCCTTCTTTTGGAAAATTAAAAAAAAAAAAAAAAAAAAAAAAAAAAAACGAGAGGGGAGGATTTCCAGCCCCCCGCTCCCTTCCCTTTTAGTCGCCTTCTACGACACGCAGGGAATACGTGGGAAGTATTCTTTCTCCCCTATATATATATATATATATATATATATATATATATATATATATATATATATATATATATATATATATATTCCTTTTGATCCACGGAGAAATGAAACACAGTAAGTATATATATATATATATATATATATATATATATATATATATATATATATATATATATATACTAATTGGAAAGGATCACAATTTTGCGCGTGATCAAGATATTCCTATGAGTCCACGGGGAAAATGAAACACGATAAGTTCCCAAGTGCACTTTCGTGTAATAATCACATCATCACATGTTTACCAAATGGCGTTGTAGCTTCGTCTCTTCGATGTATATCAACTGACTTATACTTCTCTCTTGTGTCTCCCCTTATATATATATATATATATATATATATATATATATATATATATATATATATATATATATATATATTTTTTTTTTTTTTTTTTTCATACTATTCGCTATTTCCCGCGATAGCGAGGTAGCGTTAAGAACAGAGGACTGGGCCTTTGAGGGAATATCCTCACCTGGCCCTCTTCTCTGTTCCTTCTTTTGGAAAATTAAAAAAAAAAAAAAAAAAAAAAAAAAAAACGAGAGGGGAGGATTTCCAGCCCCCCGCTCCCTTCCCTTTTAGTCGCCTTCTACGACACGCAGGGAATACGTGGGAAGTATTCTTTCTCCCCTATATATATATATATATATATATATATATATATATATATATATATATATATATATATATATATATATTCCTTTTGATCCACGGAGAAATGAAACACAGTAAGTTTCCAAGTGCACTTTCATGTCATGATCACATCATCAGAGGAGTTACAAGAAAGATGTATAAGTCAATTGATGTACAAGTAATGTCATATTTCTTGTATCTTCCCTGATGATGTGATCATGACACGAAAGTGCACTTGGGAACTTATCGTGTTTCATGTCCCTGTGGATTAGGAAGAAGAATTCACTTGATCATACGCTCAATTATGATCTTTTCTAATTCTAATATATATATATATATATATATATATATATATATATATATATATATATATATATATATATATATATGCAAAACGTTTTTGTGGGGTTTTTATTTTTCACACATCCAGTGTCTTTTGTATTAAGGAAAAATAATAAAACTCCATTCCATTCATTATACGTTTATTGTAAACAAGGCCTTGTGTTTAGGGCCATGCATGATTAACATCGATCCCTTGATATCATGTGTACCAACAGTGTCATCTATATATGAAGGAATTCATTCTTTCTTGGTATAGGAACCTCACAATCGCTCTTTTGCCTCGAGAGAGAGAGAGAGAGAGAGAGAGAGAGAGAGAGAGAGAGAGAGAGAGAGAGAGAGAGAGAGAGAGAGATTAGTGTGCTATCGTTCAAAATTTCCCTAGAATACGGCACGACTTGCTATACCACACAATGTCGAATCTTATATAATGAAAAGGGAAATATAGATTCTGTATTACGAATATAAAGAGGATATAATCATTTAAAGCCACATTGCCGAAATAGGATAAGAGTAATTCGTAATATGGGTAATAAGGATAATCAGAAATCAGTCCCTTAGCTTATTAAGTCGAGAGGATATTACGAGAAAGTAATTTTAAATAACCCCATTATCGCCTGGCCGATTATCCGTCGGCCATACTGTCCGTTCGGCCAAGTTTCGGAAATCCACAAACTCCCCCAAAATCGGCCCAATAAGGGTGGCTAATGACTCCCCGCCGGCGTGCTATTGGCTAGCCTCCGGAGGGGTACCCCAGTGGCCGAGCGGCGATTGGCTGGGAGGAGCGGCGGCGGGTGTGGCGTGGGAGGTGAGGGGGAGTGCGGGGGTGGTGTTCGTGGACGGTCTACCCTCACGTGCCCACCATACACACACACGGGGTTGGTTCACGTCAGCTGCTGACGACGACGACGACGAAGGAGGAGGTGGAAGGAGCAACGCCCTTTTGGGCCATTCTGGTGCTGGTGTCCACCTCGGGGTCGTTGTGTTGACAACGGCGGCCACTACAGAGGGCGCCCTGGTCTCTCTGTCTGGCTGTTCTAACTTTGTGCTTCGGAGTCGAGTAATCCCGAAATGTAAATATTCCTGTTTAACACGCAAAACTTTCGATTATCATCTTATATATATTTGTTCATTCATTCTTATACTTTGTCGCTGTCTCCCGCGTTAGCGAGGTAGCGCAAGGAAACAGACGAAAGAATGGCCCAACCCACCCACATACACATGTATATACATACACGTCCACACACGCACATATACGCATATATATATATATATATATATATATATATATATATATATATATATATATATATATATATATCTTTCAAACTATTCGCCATTTCCCGCGTTAGCGAGGTAGCGTTAAGAACAGAGAACTGGGCCTTTGAGGGAATATCCTCACTTGACCCCCTTCTCTGTTCCTTCTTTTGGAAAATTAAAAAAATATAATGAGAGGGGAGGATTCCAGCCCCCCGCTCCCTCCCCTTTTAGTCGCCTTCTACGACACGAAGGGAATACGTGGGAAGTATTCTTAATCCCCTATCCCCAGGGATAATATATATATATATATATATATATATATATATATATATATATATATATATATATATATATATATATATATATATGTGTGTGTGTGTGTGTGTGTGTGTCAATGAGGCAACACTTCATAAAGTAACAAGCCCTGGGAACAGAGATGCACTGGGGTTCAAGTCGCCTCTCCGTTTATACTCAATGGGACAGCGTTCCCGAGAGGAGAATGTAATCGTCTCAAGTGCAGACATCACGAAAAAAAAAAAGTATGTTGATACTTAATATGTCAAAGGGATCAAGACGTGAATAATAGCTATACAGACTTCCACGTGAAAGTAATCTATAGCCTAGCGAGTGTCCCAATGCATAGAGGCTTTTGAGTGTTAATCATAGGATCAAATAGGTTTAATAATAGCTATACAGACTTCCACGTGAAAGTAATCTATAGCCTAGCGAGTGTCCCAATGCATAGAGGCTTTTGAGTGTTAATCATAGGATCAAATAGGTTTAAGATGGCATAGTATAAGTGAAGGAAGATTGTTGTAACTGGTTGTGAAAATTGCATTCCTTGCTCCTTCTTGTTACTTCCCTTCGTTCCTTTATTCCTTAAAGAAACCTTTTTTTTCGTTGATTATGGAAATTCTTAAGAATTTCGTATTCATCATCTTAACGAAGGACCTTTACCGAATAGCTAAATGCGTGTACTTATCGTACTTCAAAATGAATGGTGGTAATACATAGGACTTTTAAAAGAACGTTAGCAATACATAGGACTTTTAAAAGAACGGTAACAATACAGAGGCCCTTTAAAAGAACGGTAGCAATACATAGGACCTTTAAAAGAACGGTAGCAATACATAGGACATTTAAAAGAACGGTAGCAATACAGAGGCCCTTTAAAAGAACGGTAGCAATGCATAGGACTTTTAAAAGAACGGTAGCAATACATAGGACTTTTAAAAGAACGGTAGCAATACATAGGACGTTTAAAAGAATGGTAGCAATACATAGGACCTTTAAAAGAACGGTAGCAATAGAGAGGACTTTTAAAAGAACGGTAGCAATACATAGGACTTTTAAAAGAACGGTAGCAATACATAGGACTTTTAAAAGAACGGTAGCAATACATAGGACCTTTAAAAGAACGGTAGCAATACAGAGGACTTTTAAAAGAACGGCAGCAATACAGAGGACCTTTAAAAGAACGGTAGCAACACAAAAGACCTTAAAAAAAAAACACGGTAGCAATAAAGAGAACCTTTTAAAAGAAAGGTAGCAATAGAGAACCTTTTAAAAGAAAGGTAGCAATACAGAGGACCTTTAAAACGGTAGCAATACATAGGACATTTAAAAGAACGGCAGCAATACAGAGGAACTTCTTCCTCGGCAATGTTGATGGCGCGACCAGGTTACCAGGTACTAGGAAGCCTGTCAGTGTATACGAGAAGGGAGGGAGGGAAGGCGGTGCGGTCGCCCCGACCGACTCGTGAGCCTGACTTATACATCATTTCCCCAGCTCTTCAACTCCCTGAAGGAACCGAAGCCCCCTTGACAAACCCGAAAATGGCATCCCGGAATGACGATGATATTGCCTACGCCTTCTGACCAATCCCGGTCAAAATGAGCAAATATTCCACTCGGCTGAAGATGTAAAGCCGACCATTCACTGCTCCACCTCGCGCTCTACACTGCTCTGAAATTCTTCTTTTCAACCACTAATGACGTCATTTTAAAATTACATTATTCTGATTCGAAGGTTCATCCCTCAGGGTAAAAGGGTCCTTGTCCCCCCCGGTATTAAGAGTCAGTCTCGCCCGTCGTGCCGGTGGGGACACGAGATGTAATGATTTTGAGGCGTAATATGCAATTTGGAGCGTCCGCTGGCCACAATGGACTGCGGGGGACACATCGAGTAGGCGGCGGTGTGGCCACGTCAGCTGCTGGCGACGTGGCCACAATAACACCCGGGACGCTGGCCACGGACGCAGCGAGGAGGAGGCCCCCCCCCCCCCCTACACACACACACACACACACACACACACACACAGGGACGTCACCCACCTCTGCATCCACCTCACTTGGCATCACTCCTTTACTTCTTCCTTCATTCTCTCAATGCCTCGCTGGATATCTCCTTTATTTTCCCCTTCCGTTCCCTTTTGGTCTCTCCTGTGGTATGATGCAATGATTCCTTGTTTTTTTTCCCAGGAATGCCTCCGAGTTTAGGGTACGTACATCAAAACACAGGTCAGGCTTCTCATCTCTTTATTCTTTTTGTGTATCCAACAGCACAGATGTCAGAACGCTTACAGCTTTGTCCAGAAGGGATCTGTTTTGGTTAGTCATCAGAGGAATGAATGAATATAGTGGGGAAATACAGAGAGAAGAATGACAGACAGAGACGAACTACTTGTCTTTTAACCCTTCGGCTCTGACTCCCTGGGGAGGCTACTTCAACAGTACCTCAACACACTGCAACCCACAGACACCACAATACTGCACATGTCTCCTTATTACCCCCACATACACACCTCCCTCCACTGACACTAACTTAGACATCTCTCTCTCTCTCTCTCTCTCTCTCTCTCTCTCTCTCTCTCTCTCTCTCTCTCTCTCTCTCTCTCTGACGTTTACCAATCTTCTTCTCAGAACTGTAATTCTTATCATGGAGACAATCGGATGCTAGCTAGGCATAGGGAAATCAAAAGACTTAGATATACGTATACAGAGAGAAAGGCATAAATATAAAAAAATAGTTAAAAAAAATAGTTGATATTCCTCAAAGCTTTAAGATGAATATTGAAGTCCTTTTTTTTTCTTAGGCGTAATTGAAGATATTCACCGAGGCATCATTTAAAGCCTTATACGTGCTAACTGTAGTGAAAATAGCAAAAAAATCATTCTATTTGGCATAATCTACATTCATACAACAACGAATGATAACAATGATCGCTTTGCTTTCGTATATAATCCCAAAATAAAACTATGTCTCACAAATATTTCCACTTTCAAGATCGACAAATGTTCACGTGCCTTTTATTGAATTTTTAAAAGTACTAATTCATTAAGGAAACTACTACGAACAATATTGTGTCCATACTCAAAATCTTTCATAATAGAGAATTTGCTTCCAACTTAAAGGTGTTTCCGAATGGGCGTCAGCATATTGTCCTCGTTGCCAATTGTCGACAAATGGATTAATAAGTCAGAAAAAAAGGAAGGAAAAAGCAGCAGGGATTCCAACCCCCCTCAAACAGTTGTACAATACGATCGATTTTCTTTTTTTTCCACACACACAACGGTCGTCATTAGTGTGAAAAACAATATATATATATATATATATATATATATATATATATATATATATATATATATATATATATATATATATATATATATATTCCTTTAAGTCCACGGCGAAAATGAAAAACGATAAGTTCCCGAGTGCACTTTCGTGTAATAATCACATTATCAGGGGAGACACAAGAGAGAAATATAACAGTCAGTTGATCTACATCGAAGAGACGAAACTAGGACGCCATTTGGTAAACATGCGACTGTCCTAGCTACGTCTCTTCGTTGTATATCAACTGACTGTTAAATTTCTTTCTTGTATCTCCCCTGATGATGTGATCATTACACGAAAATGCACTTGGGAATTTATCGTGTTTCATGTCCTCGTGGACTCATAGGAATATACTTGATCACGCGTTCAGTTGTGATCCTTTCCAATATATATATATATATATATATATATATATATATATATATATATATATATATATATATAGATCATGACTGTGGGTGTAACGAGATGTTTGCGACCATCAAGGGAGACAAAATTTCAGATATTTTCTCCTCATTTTCTGGACCAATTTTTCCTTAATGAACAAATGTGTTGACGTCGGTGTTCAGCAACAGCCGCCGACGTAAGAAGCGGGGGAAAGGCAACCTTTGACTTTAAGTATTAGAGTTATGTCAGTATTGAGGGGGGAAAAAACGAGTCTTATGTCAAGTGATATTAAAGGTGTTCTCTTGATCGGAGGGGTTTCAGTCATTACGGACGATGGGAGAAAGGGTGCAAGAAATTACAAGATGTTTCTTCGGCCTTATTTTTTTTTTTTTTTTTTTCTATAATTCTCTGGGGGTCCAAATTCGTACTTCCGGTTGGGCAAGAGGTTAGCGTTTCTCTTTTTTTTTTTGGGGGGGAAAGGGGTTGGTGGGGTTCAAGTGGAATTATACGCCTCTGTAGCTCCGACCTGCTGTGTGCAGTGAGTCTTGCAACAGTGTTGATATTCAGTGCCGTAGTAATGAAGTTTCGAATGTCTTGTCGCTACCGTTCATGCCAAAACACACACACACACACACACACACACACACACACACACACACACATATATATATATATATATATATATATATATATATATATATATATATATATATATATATATATTCCTATGAGTCCACAGGGAAGTGAAACACGATAAGTTCCCAAGTGCACTTTTGTGTAATAATCACATCATCAGGGGAGATAAAATATATATATATATATATATATATATATATATATATATATATATATATATATATATATATATATATATATATTTATATATATAATGACCAAATTATTCGCCATTTTCTTTCGAGAAAGATGACTCATCACCTCACTGCGTCCCTCCGGGAATCCAAAATGTCGAGGTCTTCGCTTTTATGATTAGCTTTTGGTTTTAAGGTCCCATTTTCCCTCGTCTGAGAAATTAATGAAACGTCACGACCCACAGGGAGCAGCAGAGGGGAAGGGATGGCTATGGCAACCATGGGGGTGGGAGGGGGAGGGAAATCCGTCTCTTGCATGGCAACACTCAACGTATCTCTTTTATGGCCTTCCCTTGCCATATATATATTCCACATCTCCTTTTTTCTCTAGTTGTGTTTAATGGCTGTTCGTGTGTGTGTGTGTGTGTGCTTAACCCACCGAGATTTTTTTTAGCAGGTTTGATACGGATGGTCGTCAGATGATGTTGACGTACGCGTTGAGATATGGGGTGAAGGAGAATGAACGGTGAAGTGAGTGGAAATGGTGCGTATCCCTGGACAAGAGAGATGGGCGCTGGTAGGGGGATGTGCAGTGTGGCTCGCTGCCCTGCCCCTCGCCCTTGCCCCCCTTTGGTGATCACTCAGCTGGTGTCACCATGTGTCACACTACCACTACCTCCCTCCCTTTCTTCGCCCATCCTGCCGACCGCCCACGCCTGAGGGATGGGCGTGGCATAAAAGCACTCGTCATGTGCATTAGACCAGGCCGGCCCAAAGACATTACACTAAGTGTCGAAAATGGGGCGATCCTTCACATCCCGACGGCCGCTCCCGAGGGCGAGGGGGGGAGGAGGAGGAGGGGATAAAGAGCAGGAGGAGAGAGAGAGAGAGAAAGAGAGAGAGAGAGAGAGAGAGAGAGAGAGAGAGAGAGAGAGAGAGAGAGAGAGAGAGAGAGATGAAGCACTGGGGGGGATGTTACAAAGAGAGAGGGTTGAGGCTAAGGGGGGCAGGCGAGTGAGGGAGTGGAAAGATGATAAAGACAAGAACACAAGTGAGATAAAGATGCAGGGGAGACGTGAGAGAGTCAGTAAAGAAGATGGCAATCAGCACAAGACATTAAGATAAGGGGAAATAAACACAGTAGTAACCTCAATAAAGAAAATGGATGATTATAAGGGGGAAGCATCGCTAAGACTGGCTGGAGAAGGAAAGGTTGGCTGTGGTGTCAGATGAGAAATGTTTATGTAATGACCTCCTGTGGAGGAAACACCTCCCCTGGTGGGTTGGCTACGTGAGAGCAATCAATCCCTCACCTTCTCTGCGATTCGTAAGGTACTCAAACTTAAAACATACGGACGAGACTTTCCAACTGTGATTAGCATTGCAGTAACTGTTTGTACGCGCGCGTGTGTGTGTGTGTGTGTGTGTGTGTGTGTGTGTGTGTGTACACAGATGAGAATACGTAGAAATATTTACGTTACAGACATGTGTGCACTGTAGCCCAGATGTACACGAATGCGTGGGGGAACACGAACTCAAGAGTCAGCCAAGCGTAGATTCGTCCCGTCCCTTATCGTTCATCTGACTTGGCTTCCGCTTTAAAAGTCTCCAGCTTAAAATCTCTCGCTTGTTAAGGTGGGGAATGGACCCCTTGCTTGCCCGACACGAGCAAGCAATAGCGGGAACCTCTTAGGCGAAGCGAGTCCGTCTCTTAACCCAGGCTCGTCCATTATCGTCACCCCGTGTGTGTGGTAGGGAGTGTGTCAACCACCACATCTTCCCCCTCACCCACCCTTGACGTACAGCGCACCATACGCGTCGAGAGAGACTGGGCAAATAAATCAGTTCCCTCTCTTATTCCCATAAATATCTCGTCTTCGGGACTTTTACAAGGGATGGCGTTGATTTTGCGAGACTAAAACAAGGAGTTCCCAGTGTTTGCACTGTGTTCATCATTATGTAACGTTCATCCCATCATACTGATTCGAACGTGCAACGTTGTGTGAGGGAATGTGTTTTGTGGTGTAGTGTTTGCATCAGGCATGGTGGTAGACAAGGGGTGACTCATGTACCTTTGAAGGAGCGTGTTTGTACAACTACAGAGTCTTATGACTCGCCATGGGTATGTGGTTACTACTTGCGATTTCGTTTTTGTGTGTTAGAGGGAGCGAGTTTTATACTTGCACTACTTCGTCTCTTAACTTTGTGTGTGTGTATATATATATATATATATATATATATATATATATATATATATATATATATATATATGAAATGTCTTTACTCCTGTGTGCGTATTCAAACACACACACACGAGCTTAAATTCAGACGCCCATTTATCGTCTATACCCCAAGGGTAGGATGAACACCTGGGTTGGGTGCAGGAAGTCTGCCACATACAAGATTCGAACCCATGTGGATTCGACCCCAGTCTATCCCGTGCTGACTCATGGTCGGTAACACTAACCACTATACCACAGAGGCCCATGTATGAGCATGTGTGTGTATGTGTGTGTATGTGTGTGTGTGAAAGTACGTACATCTATGAGTGTATGAGTACGTGCATGTTCGTGCGAGTGTGTCTGATCTGTATGAGTGTACGTCCACATGCATGAGGGTATGTGCATGTGTGTCCCTGCCCGTCCTCACTTGTCTGTGAGACAGCCGAGAGAGAGAGAGAGAGAGAGAGAGAGAGAGAGAGAGAGAGAGAGAGAGAGAGAGAGACTGTGTATACATGTGCATGAACACGTACAACGTATATGTACTATATATAAATGCACTACGTAAGTTCATAGACGACTACACTCGCCTGTGTGCGCACACACACACAGCCAAGATATTCTCAGTCGAGAACTACCCCCCTGCCTCACCAGGACCTAGCAATGAGCAGAATAGTATTATCTTGGCCCACACACCATTACCAGAGGAGACCAAACACAATGAAACAAACATCGACTAATAGGCAAATATCATTAGATTCCATTATAAGCTCCTTTTCTTTTTTTTTTTTTTACCCCGAGTCATTTTATTCGCTTCCTTATTTTTCTCGCAATTAGTCAAATTGGGGGTTGCGTTCGGGGTCGGACAAGCCAACTCACATCTCCAAAAACTGCTCGATATTTTTCTTTTTTTTCTTTTTCCTTCCCCCTCCCTGACCTCGGCACAATTACGAAGATTAATTGGGTAGACCGTGAGGTGGTCCCTGTCAGCTGCTTTGCCATGGGATTCACTGGGAATGTTTAAGATGGAAGGGAAGAGAGTGGCTACCGACGAGTAACCTATTGGCGGAAAATCTGACGGTGGCTCGCGCCAGGCGTTCGCTGCAGCAGAAGGAGTACCTACCTATATCCTAATGTCGAGTCTTTACCATCAAGCAAGAGAGCGAAGGAGCTCTGAAAGGATAGTACAGAGTCTTGTACCCTCTCACGAGTGGTGAAGAAGAAACTGCATTTGATATAAAGGCTGGGATCTTTCCTGCCTTCAACTACTCTCCACTCGCCACGCACCTGATGCCGGAGCTGGTGAGGGGCCCAAAATAAGGCATGACGATTCGTCATTACCGGGGAAATACTCGTATGTCCTGAAGACCAACTTCTACGACGTAAGAAATGGCACAGGTATAAGAGAATCAGCATAGACGAAGGAATCTAGAAAGAACAAGACGAAAATGGGACACAAGAGACATTCATGATGTATCTATAACAGCACAAATGTAGAATAACACCCTCGGTTCCCACCAAGCCTCAGAGAAGCCCTAAGCATCCTTCGATATCCACAATGAGCAGAGATGTTAGCTTAACTAATCCATTTTTCTGTATAAGTATAAACAAACAAACAAACACACAAACAAACAAACACACACACACACACACACACACACACACACACACACACACACACACACACACACGCCGAAAATAAAGCACAAAAAAACACATCGTACTATTCATATACTTTAGTAAACATACACCGTACATCTACCAGAATATTTAACCACTGCGCCCCCCTTAACATAGAACCCGAGCCATTTAGAAAGGTAGACATCATCTTTACACTCCACAACAGTCTGTTGCTTCTCCACTTTTTACCTTCCCTGTTAAATCCCTCCTAACGACAGCGGCAGTGTGGTAGTGGGGACATACATGGCGGTCGTTGGGACAACGGAGGCAGAGTGTGGACTCATACGGCGGCAGTGGGGCGGCGAGAGCAGCGAGGAGTCGAGGCGGGGGTCAAGAGCTTGGGCATTAAGGCCGTACATCAAAGTCGTTACGGCGAGCCACCAAAATGGATTCACTACTTACACTGATGAAGCCTTTTTATCTCTTTAACTTTGTCCCATATGAGGACGATTACCACGGACGTCCGTGGCAGAGAAGAGGACGAGGAACTCCAGACCTTAAGGCAACAGGGCAAAGATTTCCTTTCGGCTCCCGAGAGACATTGGTGGTATACATCCCTCCGCGCCGAGCGTTGTGACGCGGTCCCTCTCGATGGTGACCACTGAGGCTGTGTCCGCACAGGATCCCATAACATCCATATAAATATCTATACACACCGACGTCCAGCGGATTCCACTGCGATACATCTTCAGTACAATACAGCACGTCTCCAGCAGCGTTCCTGATGTACGGAAATGAAATCATGAGGGGAGGGAGAAGCAGGGAAATACACACATATATATATAAGGGTTGTGGCCAGCCGAAGTGGAGCGGCGGCGGTTGGCAAGGTCCAACATTGTCAGTCAGTCTGATGATCTGATTGAGTGACGCGCGCGCTGCCAGACGTACCGCCGCTCAAACCTGACATTGCGAACATGAGTCTCTGCTCCCAGCACTTCCTCACACTTTAAAGGATTTTCCCAGTGCGTTTAAACGCTCATATTTCGGGGCCTCTGCCAGAGGGAGACGGAATGCGAAATAATGATGCGGGGAAACCATAAGACTCGGTCGACAGGTTGTGAGGCGAAGGAACGAGATAATAGGGTATCGGAGTGAGGATTGGCAGCGGCGTGGGGACACGGCTCACCACCCTGAGGTTTGACCATATGTGACGAAATTGAAAACGAAACAAATTGTCAACAATCTTTTTTTTTTTTCATATAACGGCAGAGCCTACGTGAGATCTGTAGATGTGCACATAGTTTTTTTTATGAGGTTGTTATAATGTGTGTTCGTTGACCACGGAAGATTTCGTAAATAGAACATGCTATACTTGAAATTTGTGCAATCGACATGGGATCTTATACAGTAGGTAACATTTTTATGGAGTCTGTTCACTTTATAGGGACAAGGCGTGTAAAAAAAAAGATCGACTAAAAATTGAGCTACGGGAAGGCACCATCCATTCATATTCAGTCGTATTTTTTTCTTAACCAACAAACTCCAGAAATAAGACTAAAAATCCTTCGCTACGGTACGGGGCCACATGTTGCCAAACCTACCAAATCGCCTGTCTTATTCCTATTGCTATCAGATATTCCTTTTTATATCAGCTGTGTCTCAGAAGTTAACTCTTCCCTTGGTGACGATAGTTTAATCACAGCGGCATGTAGTATACCAATGGAATGCGTCTTTGGTTCGCACAGCATTATATTTGACCTTTCCCCAACACACACACACCCAACACGTCAACAAAAGCACTTGACGCTATTCCAAAATATAATATATCCCATCCAAGCCAGCGGATAAACAAAAAGTAATCAGTTTCTCATTACTGATATGCAAACTCGAGCAGATATGTGCTCGAAAATCTCACCAGTTGGTCACCTTTACAAGTGATACGTACGAATTAAATGCTTCTATTATGTTCTTGAGATATCGTGCTAATAGGAATGCGTTCAACAACGATGGGAAATGGTGAACGTAATTACAATCACCTACCCCTTTGAGCATAGCACATTTTCCATCTGGAATATTCTGGAATTCTTATCCTCTTTTCTTTCTTTCTCCCGTTTCTTTTGTCTATATTTCTGTTTTATTAGAGATTCGGCCACGATGAAGAATTTTGTCCATGACTTGCTCCTTTTGTCACTGAATATCTCACTGTCATAAACAAAGCACGAATGCAGATCCCAGTCACTCCTCCACCATCTCACAGCATACAATCCTCACACGATGCATTGTGGACGGCTGCGCTCGGCCACACAAACGCCCTTTCGCGCAGTGCTCATTGCAACAGACGTCAACGAAAAAGCACATAACACCACTGCGCGATATACTCCCACACCAACCCTTACGTAACCAATCGCTAACCTCATCACATTCCACTGAAGTGACCAAAAGAGATAAACCAACTTCACAACATAGCGCTGTGCTATAATCACCCACAAAGATTCGTCTCTTTTTTAACCCCTTTCCATACCTGCCTCTGTGACCTTCCTCCGCCTCCTTCCCTCATCCTCTCCCAACCAAACCACGACGGGAGAGTTCTCTCATATGCAAATGACCCGACAGTCACATCACAGCACCACAGCACTACACAAACAACAACAAATATGCTGCATTATAGCGGGCAATTAGAGCAAATAGCATACTCAAAACAGAATGTCTGGTTCCTTACGAAAATCCACCATCGTTCCCATTTTCAACCCTTAACGGACGTGAACCCGACTTGTACATACCCGCACATAAACCAAGATGTGTTCAGCACTTCCACTCAACCAAACCATATATTACATACGACACACATAAGACATTCTTTCTCCCCATCTCCATTCCAGATCATAAACATGAGCATAAATGACAGAAATGAACTAAATCGCCCCACAACACAACAGCACCAGTTTCGGACGAGAGAATTCCTTATGCAAGAGGGTGCAAGGCATGCAAGGGATAGAACGAATTGGAGCGATGTGGTATGCAAGGGACGACGTGCTCGTCAATGGGCTGTACCAGGGTATAATAAGCGATTGGGGGAAACCACGGATACATTTGAAACGCCTGTTTGTGGATAGGTGGTTCTAGTCTCAGTGCATTATACATGACAAGTAGAACATGGATGCGAACGAACGAGGCCATTTCTTCGACTGTTCATGGCGCCACCTAGCGAACGCGGGAAACGGCAAACAAGAATGAAGGATGGGATATGTATACAGTGGTCTGTTGGGCTGGTGGTGATCTTTTAGAAGGAAGATCACTGCCCTTTCGTCCGCCCTTCAGGAAATCGAATTTCTTTATGTCTGTCCAGTATCTTTCTACTTTTTTCCCCCTATTGTGATGGATGGTTGCGAGATGCTGTTGGTTGTAGTTCAGCTGTGACGCAACGGTTACGAGACGCTGCTGGGTGTATCTTCGTTGTGACCTGATAGCTGTGAAATGCTGCCGGGTGTATATGGGTTGTGAAATAATTGTTGTGAGATCCTGCTGGTTTATCTTGGTTGTAAGATGTGTTGGTTGTACATTAGTTGTGACGTGGTGGCTGAGATACTGCTGGTTGTACCTTACATGTGACGTGACGATTGAGTTACTGCTGGTTGTGCATAGGTTGTAACGCGAGGGTTGTGAGATCCTGCTGATAGTGTGATAGTTGTGACGGGAAAGTCTGGAAGCGATGACTGCATTCTTTTAGGTTGTGATATTCTGGGTCTGTAGGTTAGACGTGTTGGTTGTCAAGGACCATCTGTTGTGGACTAAGTTGTAAGATCTTCTTTATGTTGTGTACTGTCGGTTGTGTTTCGTCAGTTGTTGACTATTACCCGCGATGAGTGAGTTCAACTTGTAATGTATCAGGTATCGTATTAGTTGGTTGTGTTGAACCAGTTACGTTGGTATGGTGCGTTAGCTGTCACGCCGTTCCTGTAGTCTGTGTTACACCAGTTAGGTAAGATATGGTGTGTTGGCATTTTACATCCTTTTAAAGAAAAACAAAATCGGACTGTACGTTCCCGATTTGGAAGAAAGCGTTTGACACCATCCCCACATGGGAGACTGTTAATGAAGATACATCTCCAGTCAGGAACAAAGGGAGGAGGGAGACTCCTTCGATGGCTAGAAAATCACCCTAGTGGAAGGGAAGAAATGACGGATGTTAGAGGGCCTCGAGATGGGTTGGAAGTCACAAGCATTCCGTAGGGCTCGGTGCTGAGACCCTTGCTCTGATCTGTAGTTAAACCTTGCTACAAGGGCTGGGCTTATGCCTAGAATCCCTCGCGGGTGAGGGAGGATTATAGAGAATGCTGAGAATTTCGACAACTTGCTAAGGCGGACTGAAACAGACTTTCGAACTGGTCTGATAATGTGGTTTAGAACAATCCGCTTAATTAAATGTAATGAGGGTGGGACACAGTGAGTGAGGGCTTCTCACAAACTGTTACCTAGCATGAAGGACGTTGCAGGATACATGCTTAAGAGGGAATCAAAGGGGTCGATACTGTGCATGTGTAAACTCTACCGTCCGTCAGGATTTTTCTGCGTTTGTGTATATGTGCTTATATCTATTTGTGTGTGTGAATGCGCGGGCGTTTGCGTGTCTGTCTGTCCGAATTTATTTGTATTATCTCATTGAGAAGAATAGTCTTATACCTCAACGAAAACGTGCGGTGGGCGCTGTCTGTCTGTTTGTTGACCCAACACCAGCCTTACAGTGGCTGGCCGATCCACACATGACGTTAGGCCTCGGCCATTTACCTGTCCTGAAAAAAGGTCTATCATCTTTCCCATTTCTCCAAGTCTTAATGAAGCCTTTATATAGCTTGTGAGGCTCTGGCCAAGGGTGGTGAGGGGACGGAAGGACGTGCCTTGTTTTGAAGAGAAGGGTCCTGGTAATGGGGTTGGGAGGGTCCCATTAGTGAGGAGGGAGTGACCTGGCAGTGGAGTGGGAGGGGCCTGGTGGTGAAGGTTGGGAGGGGTAATGGCAGCAGAGTGGGAGGGTCCTGGTAGTGAAGGGGTCGTTTCTAGTAAGGGGGGGATGTTAATGGGGAGAAGTGTGAGGATCCTGATAGTGGGAGGGGAGGATCCTAGTAGTGGAAGGGGAGAGGCGTGGTGGTTGAATGTGGGAAAGGTCCTGGCAGTGGAAGGGGAGAGGCCTAGTGGTGAAGGTGGAAAAGGTCCTGGCACTGGAAGGAGAGAGGCATAGTGGTGAAGGTGGGAAAGGTCCTGGTAGTGGAAGGGGAGAGGCCTAGTGGTGAAGGTGGAAAAGGTCGTGGCAGTGGAAGGAGAGAGGCATAGTGGTGAAGGTGGAAAAGGTCCTGGCAGTGGAAGGGGAGAGGCCTAGTGGTGTAGATGGGAAAGGTCCTGGTAGTGGAAGGGGAGAGGCCTAGTGGTGAAGGTGGAAAAGGTCCTGGCAGTGGAAGGGGAGAGGCCTAGTGGTGAAGGTGGGAGAGGTCGTGGAAGTAGAAGTGGAGAGTGGGGGGGGGTCCCTATTAGGGAGGGAGCAGTTACTGGGGAGAAGTCTGATAGGGAGGAGGGAGGGAAGGTCCCCCTAGGGAGACGTAATGATGCTATGGTGAGCCCCCTTCCCCCCCAAGGCCTGAGGAGTCACTGTATATACAGCTTTTATCTCTGTCGATCGGATCGACGCTGCTCGGGGCCCTATTTCGTTATTTAGGCCAACGTAAACGTCCATCTGCCTCGCTCCTGCAGATGACGATGACGTTTGAGCCCGCCATCTCTCCCTAAAGACACTCCATGTTGGCCTTAGTCAATTTTTGTGGAAGCGACTAACCCTCATAGGGAAAGAGATGTTTTACGTAATACACCTTAACCCCCCCTAAAAGTAACTTTTATGGTATCATTTACATAGCCTCATCCACCGTTGCCATAGTGTTATTATCTTCGGAATAGCGACCTCTACTTCGTGTTTTCATCCCCTTCCATAGCTCCTCTGCCGATCAACTCTGGCCATAAGCCCGTTACATGCATTTGGCTAATATGGACACCATCTATTTATAATCCAATTACTGTAGGACTGTTTGTTTGACGTATAGTGAAGATTCTTGCATGATGGCTATTAGCTGTCGGTAACTATCAAATCTAACAACATTGATACACATTAACACAGCATTTCTTTTCTCCCTTTCTTCCATTATCATCCCTTCCTATACTCAAAGTTGGCACGTCCTGTGCCTCTCTTCTCTCCCTCACATCTTTGTTCCTCCGCGCCTCCAGTTTCTCTTGGGCCTCCAGCCTCGCTGCTCCTATAGGCGTTAGGTGTGTGGCCGTTTTACTTTGCCCACTTTACTAGCCCACCCACACCTGTGCTCTCCATCACCACCCACCACACCCATGTACCCTTCCAATCTTTACCACCTCCCCTACAACCCTCTCCCCTTCTTCTATCGCCTCTTTCTACGCCACCATTTCCTCTCTACCATATCTTATTCTCCAACCTCTTTTCCATTTACACTGGCTCCCTGCCCCCATCTACAATGCCTTCCTCGGGTAGAGGAATGTTGGTTTCAATGACTCCCATCTCCCAGCCAGAGTCCTGCTGTTAGGCAAGGAGAAGTGTTCCTGCTCCTTCACCCTTTTTGCTGAAGATTCTCTCCATTTAGGGGAGCGGCCCCACTTTCTATCCTCCGCGACAATCAGAGGGGAGATGCGCATGTAGGCATATGACAGAGGCGTGGGAGATAGGTACTGGTGGCGTGCAGAGGGGCGTGTACGTACGAGAGTGGGGCTCGATGTTAACGTATTTTATGACCTATATACACGTATGGGCTTTGTGTGGGCGTTCGTCTTTGTCTTTGTGCGTGTCTTTGTGTGTGTGTGTGTGTGTATGGTCACGAAAGTGGGGTATACAGGACCCACGATCGTTCGCAAGTAGCTTGAGATGCCAAGTGTACTTTGTGGTGTGAATCTTGGTTTGAAGAGGAAGATGTTAGCGTTGACGTCATCGAATGTTTTGGATTCGATGCATGTTCTCTCGGGTTCAATCTGTCTGTGACTCATTTTCCAATTACAAGTTTTACAGTCTGTATTCACGAGTAGAAAAAAACTTTATAAGAATACAGACACACTGTAAGTGGACGCCCTACAGACCTATTGCACGATTTGTGACTACGAACAGTGTGTCGAGTTCCGGGAGAGAAGCGCGGTTGACCGTATAGCTTAACATTCAGTCATGACCAATAGACGCTCACGACGGCATTGACATACCTCGGCTCTTACTATTGACATGTAGATTAGTTGGCGTATGTGGGCCACGACAGCTGTCTGACAGTCCGCAAACAGTGATGTCTGTATCTCCCTGGTGTCAACATCACTCATAGCAGTTATGACCTACGGATCTGTACATACATGGGGAAGTAGCTTTATAGGGAGTTCAACTTCATATAAGGTCGACTATTTCCTTGGATTTTCCAGTGGTAGGCGATCCCATGCCCCTTGCTCTTCGTCCAAACCTAATCCATGAGTCGCAGAACTATTGATGCTGTAGAAATGCACTCTCACGTTCCTGCTTGCTCTTTCCCCTTGCCTAAGCTTCCAGCGGTGGCCTTTCTTGTCCTGGGCCTCTTCTCTAACATCGGAGAACTGGCTTAGGTGAACATCATGACCACCACCATCATGGTCTCTGTGAAATTCAAGGTTCGAAGTTTATAATTCACCTTCGAGAGGAGGGGGAAGGGGGAGTTTGGATCATGGCTGAAGGTCGTCTGTTCATCAGCCTCTGAGGGAGTGGTGGATTCGGGTCGTATTTATCCATTTTTGTCTCAAAAGATTTGATTTAACAACTCCAATGGGGATTGGCATGTACATGATAATGACGTATTCTCTTTAACACAGCGAAGGAGTATATTGTTGTGTGGTCAGTCACACTAAGTGTGGCGTGCTATAAAGGTTTATGTATGGTGCAAGAGATAATTTCTCCATACTGATTGAAACTGGCTTTCGGAAGACTTCAATACCTTATCAAGTGTGTTCCAATTCCAGTTTACAGTGAATTTTGATGATCTTTAGCCATTATATATATATATATATATATATATATATATATATATATATATATATATATATATATATATATATATATATATATATAATTTCTTTTTCTTTCAAACTGTTCGCCATTTCCCGCATTAGCGAGGTAGCGTTAAGAACAGAGGACTGGGCCTTTGAGGGAATACCCTCACCTGGCCCCCTTCTCTGTTCCTTCTTTTGGAAAATAAAAAAAAAAACCCGAGAGGGGAGGATTTCCAGCCCCCCCCGCTCCCTCCCCTTTTAGTCGCCTTTTACGACACGCAGGGAATACGTGGGAAGTATTCTTTGTCCCCTATCCCCAGTCATGTAATTGAGGTACATATGAATATCATGTAATGATAAGAGGAAGAATTACGATTCATACACATGAATTACGTCTATTTGTGGCCTGAGAGAATACGAGATATTCACAATTTCAATAAATATCCACAAGATTCTTCTGCGCAGTATTGCTCCAAATACTCGTCTTATTTAGGACATTCTACGTATATGTATCGGCTTTGTGTCATGTGCGTGTCGGGCAGTGACAGAGATGGGCGTGTGCCGGACGTGTGGACGCGGGCGTGTGCACCTGGACGTGTGTATGTGGGCGTGGCAATGACCGCTGTCCATCCCCGGCGTCCGGCCCAGCACGCGTGACGTCCCCTCCGACACGCGCGCTCATTGGTCATTCTGACCGACCCAATCAATATGGCCGCCGACCGACCGCTCCAAACTTTTTTTTTCTTTCTCTCTCTCCTGGTTTGATGACCAGGGAGATGCTCCTTTTTATAACGCCGTAGCCGCGCCATTATGCTGTACTGCCCACGCCAAGACACCATTAGGAGGTGCTGGGGATGCCACAATGATGACAATGGGGGTGTTGCCAACGCCAACTCAATGTTTATGTTGCTGACGCCACAATAGTATTATGCTGTTGCCAACGCCACTAGGCCATTATGCTGTTGCCAGCTCCACTAGGCCATTATGCTGTTGCCAGCTCATTAGGCCATTATGCTGTTGCCAACGCCACTAGGCCATTAGGCTGTTGTCAACGCTATGCCATTATGCTGTTGCCAGCTCATTAGGCCATTATGCTGTGCCAGCTCAAGTAGGCCATTATGCTGTTGCCAGCTCCACTAGGCCATTATGCTGTTGCCAACGCCACTAGGCCATTAGGCTGTTGTCAACGCTATGCCATTATGCTGTTGCCAGCTCATTAGGCCATTATGCTGTTGCTGACGCCACAACAGTATTATGCTGTTGCCAACGCCACTTGGCCGTTATGCTGTTGCCAGCTCCACTAGGCCATTATGCTGTTGCCAACGCCACTAGGCCATTATGCTGTTGCCAACGCCACTAGGCCATTATGTGTTGTCAATGCACTACGCCATTATGCTGTTACCAACGCCACTACGCCATTATGCTATTGTTAACGCCACTACGCCATTATGCTGTTGCCAACGCAATTACGCCATCATGCTATTGTCAACACAACTACGCCCTTATGCTGTCGTTAACGCTACCACGCCGCTATGCTGTGTTGTTAACGCCTATTATGCTATGCTGTGTTGTTAACGCCTATTATGCTATGCTGTCAACGCCACCACTCCATTATGCTGCCTATACCACTAAACTGTTGCAGCAAAACAGTAGTGAAAGCACTACAGTGTTGTAGCCAGTCAAGTTTATAATCGCTAAAGTCAGTGCTGTAGCCACTGCTGCCAACGCCACTTCAATGTTGTAACCACTACAAATGCCACTACAGTCAACGCCATAGCCACTACAGTTAGTGTTGTAACTACAACCACCCCCACCTTCATGTTTTATGCCGGTCTACCCACGCCATAATAGCTATGTTGTGAGAGTCATTATGCTGAGCGCCGCTAGCCTTATCCCCTTAAGATGTTTCCACACAGCATAATGGCCTCACGCCATTAAGATGTGTTGCGACCACCACACCATTATGCTGTGTAGCTACCACCAGACTAATATGTTGTGTTGCCACCACCAGACCATTGTGCTGCATCAACCATATCAACCATTATGCTGAGCTGCCACCACCAAATAACTGTGCTGTGTTGCCCAGCTCAACCAGTATGCTGTGTTCCCACCTACAAACCATTATGCTGTGTTCCCACCTACAGCCATTATGCTGTGTTTCCACTGATGAACCATTATGCTGTGTTCCGACCTATGAACCATTATGCTGTGTTCCCACCTACAACCATTATGCTGTGTTTCCACCGATGAACCATTATGCTGTGTTCCGACCTATGAACCATTATGCTGTGTTCCCACCTACAACCATTATGCTGTGTTTCCACCGATGAACCATTATGCTGTGTTCCCACCTACAACCATTATGCTGTGTTTCCACCGATGAACCATTATGCTGCGTTCCCACCTATGAACCATTATCATATATTGCCACTGGCAAACCAGGACGCTGTGTTGCCATAGTTACTCCATTATGCTGAGCTGACACCTACAAACCATTATGCTGTGTTCCCCTCAAACCATTATGCTGTGTTGCCACTAGCAAACCAGGAAGCTGTGTTGCCATAGTCACTCCACTATGCTGAGATGTCACCACTACAACATAATGTGGTTCTACCACTACACCATTATGCTGTGTTGATCCCACCACCCCATTTTCCTGAGTCGAATCACCACGAAATATTACGATGTTGCCAATACGATCTAGTCACTGTGCTGTGTGCCACTCTCAGTACACCATCATGCCGGGTCTCCGCCACCGCCACTATACAGTGTTGAGCGCCATTCCCACGCCATTATGCCGTGTGGACCACCATTGCCACGCCATTATGCCGTGTGGACCACCAATGCCACGCCATTATGCCGTGTGGACCACCAATGCCACGTCATTATGCTGAGTTGCAGCGGCTACCCCGTTGTCATTCTGTACCACTATCATCACCACCACCACCACCGCCACCACACAACACTATGACGATGCGTCCCCTCCGCCATCAGAACTGCGCCATCATGACTATAGGCGCCGCTGCCGCCCGCTGCCGCCCGCCGCCGCCAACCCCCTCCGCGCCATCCTGCTGCGTCCCCGCCAGTTCCTGTGGCGCTCGTCCGTCAGGAGGAGCCTCCCCGAGCACCGACCTGGAAGAGGATGATAAAGTCATTCATCATGATGACGCGTCTCGTGCCTCAGCCGAAGTGATGTGGTGTACAGATGACCACCTCATCTGTACATGTGCAGCTGTTGCCCCAAAGGCCATAATTGTTTTCCAGCTGACCACCTCATCTGTACATGTGCAGCTGTTGCCCCAAAGGCCATAATTGTCTTCCAGCTGACCACCTCATCTGTACATGTCCAGCTAGGCCATGATTGTTTTCCACATATAAAGTGACACACGTATGCAAATGCATACATAAATACATACCTGCATACATAAGCATATACATACACACGCACACATAAACACGGACCTCCGTGGTGTAGCGGTTAGCGTTCATGACCGTCATGCATGCAAGGGCCGCCTGGGAATCAAACTGGCACAGGTTCGAATCCTGATCGCGGCAGTTGGTCCAAAGTCGACCCAGCTGTTCATCCTTCCCTAAGGGCTAGTCAATCAAATGGGTACCTGGCTTAGTCTAGGGTGTGTGTGTGTGTGAGTGTGTGTGTGTGCAAACTTACATAGAAGTAAAGACATGGTACATATATGTATAAGGTTAAGAGACTGGGCAACTCTCTCCCCGTAACACACAAATAGTAATGATGATAATAGCAACCCCACACACACACACACACACACACATTCTAACACATAAGAAGACAGCAAAGAAGATGGTTCTTCGGGCAGGAACAAAGGAGAGACTCCTTCAGTGGCTGGAAAATTACCTCAATGGGAGGGAGGAAAAAGGATGCATGTCATAGGATCCCTCTCGAAATGGTTTGGGAATACAAGTGGGGTACCACAGGTCTCTGTTCTGGAACCATAACTCTTCCTGACCTGTGTAATTGATTTGCTAGAAGACTTGCACTCATCCCTGAATATGTTTTAGGATGATGCCAAGGACATGGGGGAAGGAGAGGCTAATCAGAACGGCAGTAAATGAAAAGGGGATCTGGGTGAATTCCAAATTCGGTCTACAATATGAAGGATTGCATTAACTTTACAAGGGGACCAAGACTAATTCCAAATTTAGTCTGAAATGTGCAAGATGGCATGTACTTACAAGGGGACCTAGAAATTTTCCAAATTTGGTCTGGAATGTACAGGATTGCATTTTCTTATTAGGGGACCCAGACAAATTCTAAGTTTGATCTGGAACGTGTAGGATTGCATTTACTTACAAGGGGACCTAGACAAATTCCAAGTTTAATCTGGAACGTGCAGGACTGGATTTGCTCAGGAAAAAAAGGATAGGAAAAAAAAAATGTTCAGCAAACTATTCACAATGAATGTTGGACCAAGATCAGAATAGACCTCTCAAGTTTGGCCACTGGACTTGGAGCGCAAAGAACGAATGGAGAAAGTCCAGAGGAAGACAATAATTGTGCCAGAATTAAGACAACTAAGTTGCAGTGAGAGGTTGAGAGGACTTAAATTTGCCCAGCACAGAAGAGCGAAGAGTAAGGAGTGGCTTGATCACAACCTTTATGTACCTAAACTAGACTCATGATGTTGACAGAAACCAGAGCAAGAAATTCGACGAGAAACTTTTAGAAAAGATGTAGATAAGTACCATTACAGGATCAGACCCTCTGATGAATGGAATACTTTGATTCACGAAACTGTAATGTTTTCAAGTACAGAATTCTGTCATATCGTATGACAGCAGAGAAAGCTCGAGGGATGGAAAGCCTGACGTGTTGAGACCCCAACCCAAACTGTAACAAAAAGTAATAACAAGAGGTAATTACTCACCAGTAAGTGATAACAAGAGGTAATTTCACACTCGATGAGTCTCCCCAAGAGATCTACAAAAAAAGTAGCCACAAAATGCTAAAAAAAAAAAAATGGAATCATGACCACAAAATGCTTCAAAAAATGGAATCATGACCCTCGCCACTCTCCTTGCTTGCCACTGGCCTGTAATAGAGAGGAAACGCTTTCATACGAGACAGTCATTTGCACCAGTAATACATAGATCGAGGTCCTGGTCACTGAGGTAATATGAGGCTGCGATATTCGAGGAAATACCTATCACTCCTATGTGGATGCTCCTATGTGGATGACTGACCCTTCTAACATACCTGCCTATATGTTCTACCCATCGAATGATGCTTTGAATATCATACGCGAATGCGTACAGCGAGTCACAAGTCACGGAGTGCCTTCCATGACGTATTCTATGACACGTTGCCCAAAACAGCTGTGCCAGTAAGGGGGTTTTAAGGACGATGCGCCTCGGTAGAGTTATGCTAGTAACATGTTCTAAAGGGATGCGCCTCAGTTCTCCCACGGGACTTGGATTTAATATATCTGAGAGGAACGTTGGATTTAATGGCTAGCGATTGTAAGGTGGACATTATGACAAGATCCGGAACCATTTCCGATTATATTTGTCTTTCGTCTCCCCTTTCTCAGGGGAGAGGACACACACACACACACACACACACACACACACACACACACACACACACACACACACACATATTTACACACACACACGAATATAGCGCACATGAAAGAGCAATTTTCATAGAATACACAATGCCCTCCAACATCGAAGATTCGAACCCGGACCTTTTGCGTGGTAGCTGTGATTATAACCGCGCGGTTAGCACTCCCAGCTACCACGCAAAAGGTCCGGGTTCGAATCCTTGCTGTTGGAGGGTATTATGTGATTATATATATATATATATATATATATATATATATATATATATATATATATATATATATATGTGTGTGTGTGTGTGTGCATTTTCCTACCTAGGTTGGTTACACTTAGGCCACGAACGTACAAGTTACAACCACCAATTGGAAAATCTTGAACTCCTTCTTCAACTGTTCAGGTTGAAGATCAAACACGATCTCGCTGGATACACGAGCCGAGAGATCTAGCTGTTATATATTTTTGTTTTTAAGGTCTCTTTTTATGCATAAAATCATTTGTTTATTTTCATTTTCGTCATAATATAGTGAGTGTACAGGTACTTTTATTATCATTATTACCATTATTATTATCATTAATACTATCATTATTATCAATACTATTATTATCATTATTGTTATTACTATCATTATTACTATTATCATTATTATCATTATCATTATTATTATTATTGTTATCATTATTATTATTATTATTATTATTATTATTATTATTATTATTATAATTATTATTATCATTATTATCATTATTATTATCATTATCATTATGAGTAGTAGTAGTAGTAGTAGTAGTAGTATATGTGAAGCGTCTTGGGTAAACCATGGAAAGTTTTGTGAGGCCTGGATGTGGAAAGGGAGCTGTGGTTTCGGTGCATTATTACATGACAGCTAGAGACTGAGTGTGAACGAATGTGGCCTTTGTTGTCTTTTCCTAGCGCTACCTCGCGCGCGTGCGAGGGGAAAGGGGGTGCCATTTCATGTGGCTAGGTGGCGACGAGAATGGATGAGGGCAGCAAGTATGAATATGTACATGTGTACATATGTACATGTCTGTGTATGTATATGTATGTATACGTTGAAATGTATAAGTATGTATATGTGCGTATGTAGGGCGTGTACGTATATACATGTGTATGTAGGTGGGTTGGGCCATTCTTTCGTCTGTTTCCTTGCGCTACCTCGCTAACGCGGGAGACAGCGACAAAGTATATTATAATATATCATTATCATTATTATTATTATTATTATTATTATTATTATTATTATTATCATTATTATTATTATTATTATTATTATTATTATTATTATTATTATCATTATTATTATCATCATCATTATTATCATCATCATTATATCATTATCATCATCATTATTATCATCATCATCATCATTATTATCATCATCATTTTATTATCATTATCAATAATATCATCATTATCATTATCATCATTATCTTACTATCATTATCTCTATAACTATCATTAGTATCAACATTATCATCATTATTTCATTATTACTATCTTTATCATTATCATTATTATCATTACTATCATTGTGGGACCTCAGCTGAGGTAAGGTTTCTTAACAGCGAGAGGACAGCGTCCACTCCATACCAGGACGGTGGAAAAGACACGTAAACAGATCTGTTTACAGACAGGAGAGTTGTAGGGCAAACAAGTCAATTGTCTACAGACAGTCGGTAGTGGCGGGATGTTTCTGAGAACCATGTTGACAAGAGGCAAACAATGAAGCCAGCAAGTGTTAAATAGTGACGATGGGAGAGACAAAGAAGCAAACAAGAGATGACATAGACGGATGGACGAACGGACGGAAGAGGGGAGGGGGGTCCAAGAGGGCGACAGAGCCATGGTAATGCAAACACGAACTGACACAGAGAAGCAAACAAGAGATGACAGAAACGAGGGGGTTGGGAGGAGGGAGGAGGGGAAGGGGAGGGAAAGAGGACGAGAGAAACACTCTATAGCAAAATACTAAATGAGAGAGACGGAGGGAAAGAGAAAGGCATAGAGAGGCAAACAAGAGGCGAGAGAGACAGATGGAAAGAGAGAGAGAGAGAGAGAGAGAGAGAGAGAGAGAGAGAGAGAGAGAGAGAGATATAGAGGGGCAAACAAGAGATGATATACAGAGAGAGAGAGGGAGAGAGAAGAGAGAGAGAGAGAGAGAGAGAGAGAGAGAGAGAGAGAGAGAGAGAGAGAGAGAGAGAGAGAGGGGGGCAAAGACGTGAAAAACAGAGACTTAGAGAGGCAAACAGGGCGACACACAGACACACAGACAGACTGACATACTAAAGAAACAGTGAATAAGTGAGAGAGAGAGAGAGAGAGAGAGAGAGAGAGAGAGAGAGAGAGAGAGAGAGAGAAGAGAGTGATGACACGAAGCACTTAAAAAAAGAGAAAAAGAAGAAATATAAATGAGAGATACAAAGGAGAGAGAGAGAGAGAGAGAGAGAGAGAGAGAGAGAGAGAGAGAGAGAGAGAGAGAGAGAGAGAGTGATGACACGAAGCACTTAAAAAAAAGAGAGAAAAAGAAGAAATATAAATGAGAGATACAAAGGAGAGAGAGAGAGAGAGAGAGAGAGAGAGAGAGAGAGAGAGAGAGAGAGAGAGAGAGAGAGAGAGAGAGTGATGACACGAAGCACTTGAAAAAAAAAGAAGAGAAAAAGAAGGAAAAATAAATGAGAGATACAAAGGAGAGAGAGAGAGAGAGAGAGAGAGAGAGAGAGAGAGAGAGAGAGAGAGAGGTGTGGGCGCGAGCGTCCAGCGGCACCACAACAAAGTTGGGCCGTCGGTGAGCCAGACTCGGTCTATCTCTCATCATCTAAATCCGGGCTCGCCGGCCCCCCTCCCAACCCCAACCCCACAACAACCACCTCCTCTCTCCTCCTCCTTCTCCCTCCTCCTCCTCCTCCTCCTCCTCCTCCTCCTCCTCCTCCTCCTCCTCCCTCCTCCTCCCTCCTCCTCCTCCTCCTCCTCCTCCTGGGGTGCAAAGCCGATCACTGTCATTATTTCTGAGGCCGCCATGTTTGGCCAGACACGGCCGGGGGGAGGGAAAAGGGGAGGGGAGGCAGGGAGGGCGTTCGGGAGGGAGGGAGAGAGAGGGGAAGGGGGAAACTGGGAAGAGGGGGGAGGGAGGGAGGGATGAGGAAGGTCCAGAAGGAGGGGAGAGAGAGAAACAAGGTCTAGGAGAGTTAAGGATGGGAAAAGGCGAGGGAGGCTCGCGGGAATGACTGGGTCAGGGGTTGGAGGGAGGGAGGAATGAGAGGTCAGAGGGAAAGGAATGAGGGGGGTCAGAAGGGGAGGGGGGATTTATACATAGGGGTCAGAGATGAGGAGGGAATGTGTTAGGATGAGGGATGATGCAAGTGTGGTGTGGGGGTAATGGAAGGGGAGGGTGTTATCTGGGCATTGTAGTGGGTGGTGGAGGGAGGGAGAAGGAGGGAGGGAGAGAGAGGGAGGGAGGGAAGGAGAGAGTATCGGGGTGTGGGTGATGGAGGAGGCGGGAGAGGGGCATAATACATGTGATGGATGGAGGAGCTCTCACTGGCCCAGCCGGACAGTGAGGTGCTGAAGACGGGGTGTAGTGTGGGAGGAGGGTGTTGTGTGTAGTGTGGGAGGAGGGTGTTGTGTGTAGTGTGGGAGGAGGGTGTTGTGTATAGTGTGGGAGGCGGGTGTTGTGTGTAGTGTGGGAGGCGGGTGTTGTTTGTAGTGTGGGAGGAGGGTGTTGTGTATAGTGTGGGAGGCGGGTGTAGTGTGTAGTGTGGGAGGCGGGTGTTGTGTGTAGTGTGGGAGGCGGGTGTTGTGTGTAGTGTGGGAGGAAGGTGTTGTGTGTAGTGTGGGAGGAAGGTGTTGTGTGTGATGTGGGAGGTTTGCGTAGTGTGTAGCGTGGGAGGTGGGTGTTGTGTGTAATGTGGGAGGTGGGTGTAGTGTGTAGCGTGGGAGGTGGGTGTTGTGTGTAGTGTGGGAGGTGGGTATAGTGTGTAGTGTGGGAGGCGGGTGTTGCGTATAATGTGGGAGGTGAGTGTAGTATAGGAAGTGTCTAAGGTGTAGCGTGGTGTGTGTGTGTGTGTGTGTGTGTGTGTGTGTGTGTGTGTGTGTGATTACCTGTCTGTGCAATGCAATTCCATTTCAGGCTTTCCTTTGCATCATAGAATCTTTGGAATTGACTTCTATCATTCGCTTTTACAGTCTTATGTCTGAACCTGCTATAAGTATTCACAACTCTAGTATAATAGGAGCACTTTTTAACACCCTTTTGTTATTAGCTTCCAACTTGCTTCCAGCCTTTCCCTCCAGTCGACCAGGTATTTCCAGATCTGAGGAACTCTTCAGTTTATATATCATCAATTCTCTTCATAAACTTGTACATTGTTATCATCCCTTCCCTCTTCAATTTCTTCTCCAACGTAATTCCAAAGCTGAGAGCCTCTACCCCCTGTGGCATAGTTTTCTGCCTTCCTCTGGACCTTCTCCAACAGATTAGAACATCTCCTTTAGTCTGCTGATCACAATGGTAACACATGTTTTAGTCTGGGTCTGATAGATGTTGCACATACTTTTCTTGAATGTTTTAATCTTGAACAGTAACTCTTTTGCCTCCTCAAAAAAAAGGAAAAAACTCATCATGTGATGGTTTTAGGGACAGACTGGTTACTCTATCATGCCCCTAATATCCTCTCACAAGTTCATTAATACAAGTCATAATTAGGATTCCTTTCAGTTCGTTTTAGTTTTAACAATTTTCCATTTACTTGGGCTGAACTTCGTCAGCTTTGTATCTCACCCAGGGCTGGGGCTTTGTCTAGATCTCTTGAGAAGCTTTCGTAACCCAGAAATACTCTCTTTCGATATCTTTAGCTTCATCCGTAAACATGTTAGAGTATAATTCGCTCTTACTTAAAGCAGAAATAGCAATGGCTTAGGACCATGCCTTGTGGGACTCCACTGGTTATCCTTACCCCACTTGAGTACGCACCTCTGACATGCGTCCTTTGGATCTCTTCCACTTTGGTAATATTTGGATCAACTGAAGGAGATCTCCCATGCTTGCCACCAGTTACAGTTTTATTTTCATCAACCTCTTGCAAGGGATAGTGTCAAAGGCTTTCTGATAGTCCAAAATCACACAGTCAGCCCCAACCCATCTCTTTCGTTTCGGCCACTACTCACTCGGTCATAAAAGTCCGAGGGACTCTATTGCACATGAGCTGTTCCAGCTGAAGCCTTAGCGTCTCCATTGCGAGTACTCATCAGTTTATTTCTCGATCATCTTCGATAGTTGACAGACTATGGTCGTCGGAGATGCTGGCTTATAGTTTGGTGCTACATCCATCCTTGATGGATGTAATGTTGAGGTGCGTGGTGGTCATTTGATCCAAAATGTTTGTCCTGAAACAGTGTGGAGGTAATACATAAAAGGTGTGAATTTTTGTATATGATGGATCGACTCTTTGTCTCCCAGTCGAGTGAGGAGAGGAAAATGGGTGGTAGTGACTGACGAGTGGAAAGTGATGGGTGGAAAGCAATTGGACAGCAGAAAACAGGAGGAGAGAGTGACGGAAGATGAGGAATGAGGACTGACGGTGGTGCCATGTGAATCATGAATGGAGAAGAATGACGACTCCATATTTGTTGCTACATTTTTCGCGAAGCCGGGATGGACGAGCTGAAGATCTGCAAATATGAGGAGGGTGAGGAGTGTGGTGAGGGAAGAAACGTGCAGTGATGGTGGATGGTTGGTGGGGAGTGTGGTGACGGGAGAAACGTACAGTGGTAGTGGATGGTTGGAGGAGAGAAGCTGATGGTCTTGGTCCGGTGGAGATATGGTGGAGGCAGCTAGTGGAGAGAAAGGGGAGGGACAGGAGGCAGTAGAGAAAGAAATGGTGGAAGATATGGAGACTTAGGGTGGGGATGGGGGTAGCGACAGTGGATGGAAAGGGGGAATCATACCCGATGGAGAGAGGGGGAGGGTTATGAAGAGGGAGATAGAGGGAGCGGGGGCGGTGGTGGTGGGTGTGAGGCGGGATAAAGGCTATGGCTCCAGTCCATCACTCACGCTATGTCACGCCCCGACCACCTCCACCATCCATCATCACGCCCCCAGCCTTGCCTCCTCCTCCCCCGCCCCCATCCCCCCACACATTAGACCCCCTTCCTTGTTCTAAAACCCCCTTCCCCATCATTAGCACTCCAGCCCGAGCACCCCTTCCCTCGTCGTCGGGCCTTCAGCCCGAACACCTTCCTTCCTCATCAATCCCTAAGCCCTAATACCCCCTACCTGGGATTTAATACCCACTCCCTCCTCACCAGATATCCATCCCTAACATCCTCGCCTTCAAGTCGTCTGACTCCCCTGCACCTAACATCAGTACCTTGCCCTGAACATCAAGTCCCTATACATGAGACCCTTAGCCTAAAACTCCTTCTCCAACCTCAAACCCCATTTCCCAGCACCTCACATTCTCATCATGACACACCACGCCCAATTTCCCCTCCCTATCATAAGTCCCTAACCCCAACATCCCCTCCGTAAGTCCCTAATCCCAATCATAAGCCCTTACTCCCAACATCTCCTCCATCGTCATACGTCCCAGCCCCCAACCTCCCCTAACCCCCATAAGACCCTGGCCCTAGCTTCCCTCCCTCATCATCAGGTTTCAGCCCCCGGGTCCCTCTCCTCGTATCATCAGACCCTAGAGCCACCTCCCCAACATTTCCACCCCTCCAACACCCACTCCATGATCCCCCTACATCCTCCCAACCCCCAACACCCATACAACCCCAAACTTTATCCTCTCAGTTTTGTTTTCCAATAATTTGTTTGTCAGTCGCTAAACCCTTACATGTATATACATATTTTTTTCCCCCCTACTTTCGTTACACTTGTAAAACTTTTCGGGTTTAATTGAGGCGGTGTACAGGATGGCATTGCTGTTTCCCCGACGCCGCTACACAATGATGCTACTAAAAACAAGAGGCAGTCGGCTGGTCGTGCAACAAGCAATGGCTACGACGTCTCGCTACCTGGGGCCCAAGGGACGCGCCCCGAGCCGCGACCACTCCCCCTGGCATGAGGTGAATCACTAATTAGTTTACATAACGTCATGCCACGTCATAAACTGTGAATGATCCTTCAATTCCCAACTGGCCCTCCTCGTCCCTGGGAGCTGGGAGGAAAAGGGAGGGAGAGGGAGAGGAGGAGAACATGAGGGGGGGGGAAAGAAAGTGAAGAGAGGGAGAGGACTGGGGGGGGGGGGACATGAGAGAAAGGGTAATGGCGGAGGGAGGAGGGTGGAGGTGAACCAGCTAGCGCCTCCCTCCACACCCTATGGACCAGCTCTCCTCTGGCATCACAGTCCAGTGTTGTGTCATGTGAGACCTCGTCCCCATGACCTCCGGCGAATCCTTGCCACGGCTTCCTCCTCCACCCTCTATCTCCCGACATGAACTGTTCTTGTGGACTTCTCTTCCTCCTCCACCCTCCATCTCCGTACATAGACTGTTCTTGTGGACTTCTCCTCTTCCTCCACCACCTATATCCATAGTTCTTCTTCCCTTCCTCTCTGGTACGCTCTCTCTCTCAACTCTCCCTCCTACACCTGCTCACACTTCGTCTCTGCAGCCTCCTCCCCACAAGCCCCCCCCCCCCCCTCACCACAGCCTCAGTACAACCCCTCCTCCTCCTCTCTCTCTCCCTCCCTCCCTTTTCCTCCCCCATCCTACCTCCCCATCTGCCACTTCTCCCCTCACCTCTCCGGACCAAACTCGAGCTGACATCCCCGCACGCGACTTTAATTTCATTGGACATCGAGTCTTGTCCCTCTCCATATTTTATGCGTCTCAACGTCACTTTTTATTCCCTAAAATCGGGCGGAGGGGACATTAAAGGCCGGTGCTCCGAGGAGATCCAATTCCTTTGTACAGGGGGCCGAGTGACCGGGGCTATTTAGCCAGGCCCCGGGATTCGATTCCTTTGATAGTCGGCTAAAGAGATTGTCATCTTATATCTGCCGAGTCCAAGGGTTCGCGGATTGGCGCTTTACCACGACCCAGAGTTGCGAGGTGGCCCATGCATGATGCTCCGAGGGAAGGAAGGCGCTACCTCTGTAAATACTACTGGCTTATAATACAGCCTTTCATGATATCCCACAAAAGCCTCGTCCGCAGACCATCAGATGGTCTCTTTTCTGGCTTTCCCATTGGCTGTCGTCCTCCAGGAAATAATTTCGTCATAGACCATAAGGTATTTGTGTGATCTGGCTATCCTATGTGCTCGCATGTACCATGTCTTCCGGTAGATAACCTCGCCTCAGACCATCGGGTCTATTCTAATCTGGTTATCCCATGGAGTGTTTGTTCTCCATCAGAGAATCTCGTCATAGACCATCAGGTCTTTCATCTGGTTATCCCATGTACTGTTCTCCAGCAGATAACCTCGTCATAGACCATCAGGTCTTTCATCTGGTTATCCCATGTACTGTTCTCCAGCAGATAACCTCGTCATAGACCATCAGGTCTTTCATCTGGTTATCCCACGTACTGTTCTCCAGCAGCTAACCTCGTCATAGACCATCAGGTCTTGTCTTACTTTGCATTTCCCATGTACTGCCATACACCGATTCTTCTAGCAGATAACCTCGTCATAGATCATCAGGTCTTATGTTACCTGGCTTTCCCATGTACTCCCATGTACTGTCCTCCAGCAGATAATCTCGCCCGAGACCACAGTTCTAACTTTTAACCAGCTTTGCTCAAGCACAACACATAACACACCGCGGGAGCTCCGCCAGCCATCTCTCGTATCACACGCGCTTCTTCGGTATTCTGGGTTGAAAGATGACCTAAAGGGGGGGAAAAAAAAGTAGTGGCATATCAAAAAGTGGGGTACACTTAAGTACTTATGAAAAGGCGCACTGACGCTTCCCTTAGGACATGCCACTTTGAAGCCACTTGACTGGAAAATGGAATATAACGTAGCTACGTGTATATATATATACTTCACACAACGCAGTTACCCTTCAAATAATAATAATGATAATGATGATAATGAGTTATTATTATCATTACTATTATCATTATCATTATTATCATTATAATTATCATTATTATTATCATTTTATCATTATTATATCATTATTATCATCATTATTATTACAATCATTATTATCATTATACTACTACTACTACTACTACTACTGCTACAAATAATAATGACAATAATAGTGATAAGAATAATGATAATAATAATAATACTAATAACAGACAACCATCAGCATTTGCTTACACTGATCACTACACGTAGTTAAGCATACCAACACACGAAAGCAGACAGTGAAAAATATATCTACCAAACTAGAATATAAATATCAAACAAAAAACGAAACAAAAAAAAATAGCTGGCGTGGAATACTTTCCCCAGATATTCATCCACTTCTTTCCCTGTTAGAATACACCCTCATGAATACTGACATTCTGCTCAAATATTCGGGAAGAATACATGAAAATAAACTTTTGGTTTGCATCAGATGGCATTAACGAACCTGACACACGCACGCTGCACTGGTGTTAGCAGATCGAGGAGGGAGATAGATCGATAGATAGATAGATAGATGAGAGAGAGAGAGAGAGAGAGAGAGAGAGAGAGAGAGAGAGAGAGAGAGAGAGAGAGAGAGAGAGAGAAGGGATAAACATTAACTCCATAACACTGAAGACGCTGCTATAAGTTTAACAAGGATACACCCCTAACTAGATAGATAGGAGTCTGGTAGATAACTCTGTCCCACCTTAGACAACTTCTAATCTATATTCTATCATCATCAGTTTAGAAAAAAAAATCGGCGAAGAATGTTTCATATGTATGATTTACTCCTGTACCTAGATCAAATACATATATATATATATATATATATATATATATATATATATATATATATATATATATATATATATATATATATATATATATATATATATTTTATTTATTTTTTTTTTATTTCAAACAATTCGCCATTTCCCGCGTTAGCGAGGTAGCGTTAAGAACAGAGGACTGGGCCTTTGAGGGAATATCTTCACCTTGCCCCCTTCTCTGTTCCTTCTTTTGGAAAATTGAAAAAAACGAGAGGGGAGGATTTCCAGCCCCCCGCTCCCTCCCCTTTTAGTCGCCTTCTACGACACGCAGGGAATACGTGGGAAGTATTCTTAATCCCTTATCCCTAAGAATAATATATATATATATATATATATATATATATATATATATATATATATATATATATATATCAACACACACGCATTCCCCGTGAGTCGTAGAGGGCGACTAAAGGGGACGGGAGCGGGGGGCTAGAAACCCTCCCCTCCTTGCATTTTAACTTTCTAAAAGGGGAAACGGAAGCCGATATGCTGTCAATGGATTGAACCAGGGCATGTGAAGCGTCTGGGGTAAACCATGGAAAGTTTTGTGGGATATGGATGTGGAAAGGGAGCTGTGGTTTCGGTGCATTATACATGACAGCTAGAGACTGAGTGCGAACGAATGTGGACTTTGTTGTCTTTCCCTAGCGCTACCTCGCCATTTCATGTGTGGCGGGGTGGCGACGAGAATGGATGAAGGCAGCAAGTATGGATATGCACATGTGTATATATGTATATGTCTGTGTATGCATATGTATGTATACGTTGAAATGTGAAGGTATGTATATGTACGTGTGTGGGCGTTTATGTATATACATGTGTATGTGGGTGGGTTGGGGGGCCATTCTTTCGTCTGTTTCCTTGCGCTACCTCGCTAACGCAGGAGACAGCGACTAAGTACAATATATGAATAAAAAATTTATATATTCTTCACATCTCTTACAACGTTCAGGGTAAATGACAATATCACACTTTTATTTACAGAGCAACAGACGAACCCCGTCATCAAAGACAAACAATAAACATACAGCTCATGGCCCCCCACACAATAAGACGCGTTCCAGTGTTCCTGGTAAGTGTTCCACTGTTCCTTGTACATGTTTTGGTGTTCCTGGTAAATGTTCCACTGTTCCTTGTGCGTGATTTCGGTGTTTCTGGTAAGTGTTCCACTGTTCCTTTTACGTGTTTCGGTGTTCCTGGTAAGTGTTCCACTGTTCCTTGTACATGTTTTGGTGTTCCTGGTAAATGTTCCACTGTTCCTTGTGCGTGTTCCGGTGTTCCTAATATGTTCCACTGTTCCTTGTACGTGATTTCGGTGTTTCCTGTGTTTCTAAGTGTTCCTGTGTTTCTAAGTGTTCCTGTGTTTCTAAATGTTCCTGTGTTTCTAAGTGTTCCACTGTCCCTTGTACGTTTTCCTTTGCCCTTGGTACGTGTTCAAGCGTTCCTGTACGTGTTCCTGTACTCCTTGTACGTGTTGTGGTGTTCGTGGCCTGTTCCAGCGTTCCTGGGCTGGTCCTAAAAGACCCTGGGACGCACGGAACGGGGTTCCAGCTCCTACGGAAGGAGGTAATGATGAGAGATAAACACGGGAGGTGGGCACAGGTGGGTGGCATTGGGCGCCAGGGAAGAGTCAGGCCCCCAGCTAGCGGGCCATGCCCTCCGCCCACACGCCCCTCCGCCCACACGACCCTCCGCCCATCCCCCCTTCGCCCGCACGCCCTTCGCCCGCACGCGTCCTTCTCCCGCACGCCCGCACGTCCGCACCCTTCGCCCGCACACCCGTACGCCCTTCGCCCCCACACTCCCGCGCCCTTCGCCCGCACACCCGTACGCCCTTCGCCCGCACACCCGTACGCCCTTCGCCCGCACACCCGTACGCCCTTCGCCCACACACCCGTACGCCCTTCGCCCACACACGCCCGCGCCCTTCGCCCGCACACCCGTACGCCCTTCGCCCGCACACCCGTACGCCCTTCGCCCATACACCCGTACGCCCTTCGCCCACACGCGCCCGCGCCCTTCGCCCGCACACCCGTACGCCCTTCGCCCACACGCGCCCGCGCCCTTCGCCCGCACGCGCCCTTCGCCCGCACGCCCGCGCTCCATCAATGGGATATTTTACGATAGGGGGCGGGGGGGAAGCGGAGTTAGCTTATCGCGGCGTGACCACCGACAGAGAATTCAGTTTTCAAGGGGAAAAGGAGGAAGTCCGCTTGGCCGCCGGCGCGTCTGGGGGGAATATTTGTTTTACCCTCGCGGGGCGCCCCCCACCAGGGTGGTCTGCCGTCCAGTTGGTGGCCGCGGGGGCGAGGGGAGGAGAGGGAAGGGAGAGGGAAGCAGTGAGGAGGAACGCGAGGAGAAGAAGGGGGGAGAGGCGGGAGGGGATAGATGGCCCAGAGAGGTGAGGGACACAAGACAAGGGCGATACAGAAGAGAGTGAGGGAGGGAGGAAGAGGAAGAGGAGGAGGAGGAGGTATCTTGCTGGCAAATGAGTTCTGAAGATGATGAAAAGCGAGGAGGGAGGCGTGGTAGTGGGGGTGTAGATGGTGTGGTGGGGGTGTAGGTGGTGTGGTGGATGGTGTAGGTGGTGTGGTGGATGGTGTAGGTGGTGTGGTGGATGGTGTAGGTGGTGTGGTGGACGGTGTAGGTGGAGGTGTGGTGGACGGTGTAAGTGGTGGTGTGGTGGACGGTGTAAGTGGTGGTGTGGTGGACGGTGTAAGTGGTGGTGTGGTGGACGGTGTAAGTGGTGGTGTGGTGGACGGTGTAAGTGATGTGGTGGACGGTGTAGGTGGTGGTGTGGTGGACGGTATAGGTGTTGTGGTGGACGGCGTAGGTGGTGGTGTGGTGGACGGTGTAAGTGGTGGTGTGGTGGACGGTGTAAGTGGTGTGGTGGACGGCGTAGGTGGTGGTGTAGTGGACGGTGTAAGTGGAGGTGTGGTGGACGGTGTAGGTGGTGGTGTGGTGGACGGCCCAGGGTGGCAGAGGAGTATATTGTTCTCTGAACTTCGGCTTAATCGATCCTCGAGTAAGTGGGGGAGGAAAGGTGACCAGTGGTGGAAGAGGGAAAGAAAAAAAATGTACGGAATTTAAATCGTGAAAACTTAGAAGAAAATGGGAATATCTGGTGAACACTTTGAGGGGGGGGACTAATGTATAAGTGTTGGTACTTTATCGTGTGATGTAAGAATGATATCTTAGGCAGCAGCGTATTAGGAGGAGGATATTGAACATTAATATCTCGAAATCTGTGATGATTTGCCTTGAAGTTCTTAGGGCCTCTTCAACCTACTGGGTGATAAGATTAGTGTAGTCATTGGATGGGAAGACTTGTGTTCTTAAAGTGGTTCTTGCACAAGTATTTGAGCATTGTAGCCACACGCGATTGTGGCCAGTGTGAGGGCTGCGGCCAGTGACTTGCGTGAGGGCTGTGGGCTGTGGCCAGCGTGAGGGGGTGTGTGGCCAATAGCTGGAGAAAAGGCTGTGGCCATTGGCTTGCGTAAGGGCTGTGGGCAGTGGCCAGCGTGAGGGAGGTGTAGCCAATAGCTGGAGTAAGGGCTGTGGCCATTGGCTTGCGTGAGGACTGTGGCCATCGGCCGGTGTGAGGGTTGTGGCCAGTGGCTGGTGTAAGGACTGTGGCCATGGGAGGACCGTTGTGAGGGCTGTGGCCACTGGCTGGCGTGAAGGTGATGGCCACTGGCCGGACCAGGAGAGGTACTGGAACGGGGTTAATGAACTATTCATGAGAGGAACGTGAAGAGGTTCTTCATTGGGAACATCCAGCGTGAAGAGCTGTTCTCAGGTAGCTACTGGGGCGCGCCCCGGACGACCGAGCGAGAAAGTACCTACTGACGAAGGAGGTTTGGATAGTCCAAGTTGCTCCAAAGGTGGAGAGGCTACTGGATTGTGAGACTCGATCTGTTAGACCCGCTTTCGTAAAGTAAAACTTGAATTGTCATGGTTGCTCCTGGGAAGAAAAAAAAAAAAGAAACTCCGGTATTTGTGTAACTAATGAGAAGGGGAAACTTGTGATGAAAAAAAATGCCATCGAGAAGAAAGTTCTGTACCTTATTGCCGTAGGCAAATTATTAAAGAAATTATTTAGGTTATAAGGATATATGCTTTGTTATCGTATGTAAAGTCGTTAAGGGATAACCTGGGTTATTAGATATGCTTTGTTATCGTATGTAAATTATTTAAGGGATAACCTGGGTTATTAGATATGCTTTGTTATCGTCTGTAAATTATTTAAGGGATAACCTGGGTTATTAGATATGCTTTGTTATCGTCTGTAAATTATTTAAGGGATAACCTGGGTTATCAGATTTGCTTTGTTATCGTATGTAAATTCTTTAAGGGATAACCTAGGTTATCAGATTTGCTTTGTTATCGTATGTAAATTATTCAAGAGATAACCTGGGTTATCAGGATATATGCTTTGTTGCCGTTCAGTAAATTCTTAAAGGGATGACTTGGGTCATCTTGGGTTATCGTGGATAATAATACCCTAAAGGGATGACATGGATTATCACAATATCAGCTTTCTCACCGTAAGCAAATTCTTAAAAAAAGGATGACCCGAGTTGTGTTCAAACAGGCCAGTCCAACGAGTCTTTTGGTTGTTTAGAGAGTAGAATACTATGAGAGAGGCGACTCTGGTTCGTGCAGTACTTACTGTAAAGGGAGACCACGACTTTTTAAAGGAGAATAATGAGGTAAGGTGGAGGGTTGACGGGTCTCCCATGAGACCATGTAGTACTTACTGTGAGGTTGGAGACCTCCTTCAAGTAAAATGGTGAAAGGGGAGATCTGGATTATTTTTTTCTTCGCGAGGGAGGGGGATAGCTAACGAGAGAGAGAGAGAGAGAGAGAGAGAGAGAGAGAGAGAGAGAGAGAGAGAGAGAGAGAGAGAGAGAGAGAGAGAGAGAGACGTTGCTTAAATAGCTACTTAGAGGTAAGAATACTAAGGGTGGGGCGAAGGGGGTTTGGGCTGGGGGGCTGCTGTTAGGACCTGCTGAGTGAGAGATGAGATTTAGGGTCGTTAATGAAAAATAAAAAGGGAAGACTTGCGTTCTTTAAGTAGCTACGAAGATGATAGATTTCGACTAACAAGCCAGCTGACGAGAGGAGAGAGACTTGCCTGTACATGTAGCTACCTCCATAGGGAACAGTGATGATGTCCAGGCAGCAGACAAGAGAGACGATTTACAAAACAAATGCGTAAATGCGCAAAGTGACAGGACCAGAGGGGTCCTTTCGCCCCGGACTGCGATACTAAAAAAACAGATCAGCTAAAAAGTGAGATGAACGCCGTAAGGACAATAGAAGCAAACCAGTGACTTAAAGGAGAAATATCTGTACACTTTATCGAAGGAGAGGCGCAAGTACGTCAGTCGAGGACTTGAGGCCACTGCTTTTAAAGTTGGTAGTGAAAGCAGGGAGATGATGTATCATAGTGGGTATTGAAAGACTTATGGAGCTACCTTCGAAGAAGCAGCACCTCGGTCTTAAAATCCCGAGGCTGTTGAGAAGTCAGACTTGGACTGTAAAGATGATTTTGGATGAAGAAAAACCGAGTATTAAAAAGGAAAATGGGAGCGGTGACCGAGTGTTGAAGTGGCTTACTTAGAGAAGAAATCTGTGTCACTGGGTAACATACTGGAGATCATCCAAGTCAGGAACTGCTGAAACAGTAGGATATGGCCCTTTTTAAATAGCATTTGAGAGGAAAGACTTAAGAGTTAGATTCTCTGGTATTTCTAGTGAGAAATGAGATAAACCATTATGTTACTGAATGGAGCTTTTGGCATCTTAATCACCCACCAAAAAATCAGACTTGAGCTTTTTTTTCTTTTAAGCAGCTTCTTTTCGAGGTGATTTCACTTGCTAACGCAGAAAAGTCGGGCAGCGTTTAAAGGAAAGTCCTGTCGTTTAAAACAGCCAATGAGAGGTGGGCACCTGCACAGTCGGAGCGTCTTAAGAAAAAAAGGGCTTCAGTCTGTTGTTTCAGGAGCTCTGTGAAGGGAAGGACTTGACACGCGCAAGAGAAGCTTGGGGGGCTGAAAGGGAGGGGGAGGAAACTGGTCAAGAAATTCTTGACTGAGGGATAGGAAGGGAGGGGATTTAAAACCCCTGCTGACTTACGGTTCTTTAAGGAGGGCACACGAGGGTGGATTTGAGCCTGCTTAGGGGCTACTAAGAAGGGAGGCTTGGAGACACGGAGGGTGCAAGACCATATGGGGAAAGGAAGATTTGCCCATCTAATATATGGATCTACGAAAGGGACTTTCAACTCTCTGGACACAGGGATGAATGAGATAAGAAACTCATACGATACAGGGACTATTAAGATAAGAAACTTGAGAGACACGGATTACTACAATAAGAAACCTGGGTGACATAAGGACTAAGAGGAGAAATCACAGGGTACTGGGACTACCAAGCCGAGAAACTACGTGATAAAAGAGATGGTAGATGAGATGATATGACGCAGGGACTACTAAGATGAGAAAAACGTGAGGTATACTACTAGGATGAGAGAGTTACATGGCACGGAGGACCACGAAGACAAGAATCCTACGTGGCACAATTGAGAAACTTCCTTGACGAAGAGTCTGAGGCAAATGGACAGCTCAAAGACACGTAACCTTGCAAGAAGAAGAAACACTTTTAGAAACACACAGTTTGAGAAACAAAACTTCAGGTCAGAATCTATGTATGAGGGATCGTGTCTTACATGACATTTCATAGCGGAGGCCTTAACGGAAGAGTTACAGTAGAGGAACAGCCATGTTCAGTGCAGCAGAGAAAATTTGATCTTCACAAATCTGAGAAAACTGAGGAGGAGGGAGGAGAGTGTGGGAGATAGACAATGGAGGAAGTGCGGGAGGAGGGGAGAGTGAAGGCGACCAGGAAGGGGAGAGAGAGAGTGAGGGACAAAAGTGAGTAAGGTGGGTGATGGAAGTGGGTGAGGAATATAAGGAAGCTGGTGAGGCTTTGGGAGATGGGTGAAGTAGGTGAGCGGAGGGGAGGAGGGAGAGACAGGTGGATGAGGGAGGAGGGTGAAGGAGAAGGTTGAAAGGAGGGGGGAACGCGAGGTGGCGCGGGTGAGGAGGCGACTGTGTCCCTGGACAGGGGAGGAGAATTACTTCTGGTGCGCAAGGCGAGACGAGAAGAATTTAATTAGAGTTGAAGTTTCTTGTTTCTGTCGCGTGTTTTTGTTAGAGCCAAGAGAGAAAGAAGGATAATGGATTCTAGAATTGTTTTGTTGCCTCGCTGATTTTCCCGCGGCTCTGGAGAAGCCTTATAACTGTTGGGTGTCAAAGAATCCAATGGAAATACGTATGTTTCCCCCCCTTTCCCATTCTTTCCATAATTGCACAAGAAAAACGGGTCTTTACGAAGAAATGGTGGGAGGAGAGGGGGGGACTTAAATCTTACAAAGTATGAATATCTTTATTCCAATTTTTCCTTTAACAATGTGATTATTCATACATTTACTTGATACCAGGCACTCCAACAGCCATATGACCCTACAAAGCAAAGGGTGATGTAAACAATCGAATGACCCTCAAAAGGTTGGCTTTGAATGGGGTCCCCACACAATCACCCGTCACCAACGTGATGTGAGACTCAGCTCATCAAAACCCCGAAGAAAAAAAAAAAAAGAATAGAGGATCGTGAAGAGCCAGAGGTAACGGAGCGATGTTCAAGACCGTAAACAAAGCACATGCATTCATGGCTGAGCATAACAACACACGCGTCAACAGAGTCTGAAGAACTACTAAAAATAATACAGGGACCCCCTCTACTCCAACAGGCCTTTTATATATCATCGTCTCGCAGTATCCTTCAACAACACATTCCCTACAGCGTTAGGTCGCCCCAGGAAGCCAACGGAGCGGTCCAGCTGCTGACGTGGACAACAAGGAGGTGGTCATTCCGGTGAGGGGAGGCCGCTCCTATCACCACTGGTCAGGCCCGGGACGCTCTCATTCTCTCCCTCCTCCTCCTCCTACTCCACCCTCCCCTGGCCACTGCTGCTGCCGGCGGGGGTAGAGAGGTGAGGGGTGTGGTAGGGGACGGTGGCCACGCCTACCCAGGGGTCAGGCCCCAGTCGGCCTCCTCTCTGATGGAAGAAACTCTCCAAGTTTAATGGGAACTTTTAGTTGGGATGTGGGATGTCAATAGAACGTTTACCAGACACAACAAGACCTGGTTTGGAGACTTTGTACCGAATAGTTTGGGCTGGCGTTTTATA
>NC_092292.1:12041495-12043995 GCF_036320965.1 Panulirus ornatus | reverse complement strand
TCATTTCCCCGTGGACTCATAGGAACAATACACACACACACACACACACACATATATATATATATATATATATATATATATATATATATATATATATATATATATATATATATATATATATATATATATATATATATATATATATATATATATTAACCAACCATTTTTATTCTCCGGTCCACAAGATGGTTTTAAAAAAGAAAATATCAACTCCTCCTCTCGTCTCCACACTTCTGGGGCGTCATTATGAATATTGATCTTGGGGAAACACAAGATTAATTTTTCCTCAGGTTCCATTGACACTCACTCACCCAGAGCGCTCAGATAACCCCCGCGCCCTCGACCCACCCCAGCAGCCCTGCGCCTCCCCCCACACGCCCCCAGAATATGGGGGAAGGTGGGAGGGGTAAGGAGAAGGAGGAGGAGGTGTGTGGTGTGTGGTGTCCTCTCTCTTTGTACTTGTACCTGAAGACGTCACCTGTGCTGTACTTCTCTCTGTACTGCACACACACACACACACACTCTCTCTCTCTCTCTCTCTCTCTCTCTCTCTCTCTCTCTCTCTCTCTCTCTCTCTCTCTCTCTCTCTCTCTCTCTGAGGCACTTGTCCCCCCCCCCCCCATCGTCTGTATTGTGTTTACTTCTGTCTAAGGTCTGTGTGTACTCCCCTCTCTCTCTCTCTCTCTCTCTCTCTCTCTCTCTCTCTCTCTCTCTCTCTCTCTCTCTCTCTCTCTCTCTCTCTCTCTCTCTCTCTCTCTCTCTCTTTGTCTGCGGCACTTGTCCCCCCCCATCGTCTGTATTGTGTCTACTTCTGTCTAATGTCTGTGTGTACTCCTCTCTCTCTCTCTCTCTCTCTCTCTCTCTCTCTCTCTCTCTCTCTCTCTCTCTCTCTCTCTCTCTCTCTGCTGGGTGTCTGTCCGTCCTGAGTTTCTCTCTCGCATTTGCGTAGCACCAGAGACTCTCTCTCTGTCTGGAGTGTGATTTATTTATTTGGTCTATCTGTCTCTCTCTGTCTGTACTATGCATCTGTCTCAAGGCTTTAGAACCGTCTCTTCGTCGATCAGTTACGTGTATTTTATTCCCTCTGGACTCAATTCATTTTCTCAATGATTTAAGACAAGAAAAAAAAGAAAAATCGGAGTTTATGGAACAGATGATAATTTTTCTGGACTTTCGTTCGTATGAGAGCAAAAAAAAATGCGAACTTTGCATTAAGATACTTCAACTGCCTTGCGTTTCGCCACGTCTTTTTTTTAAACGCCCATGACGCGTTGGGTTTAAATGGCTGTGGGTGTTTAAACGACTCGTATGGTGTAGTTAAGAGTCATAGAGTATTGTTAGTTTATAAATGGTTGTTTGGTTGTCAGCAATTGTGTTTCTTTGGCAGACAGGAGTGTCGAATGGTTGTGTGTGTGGTTTACCTTTACATGTACTGAATGGCTGGTTGGTTTACCTTTTCAGGTACTGAATAGTTGTTTGGTTTACCTTTACATGTGCTGAATGGTTGGCCGGTTTACCTTTTCAGGTACTGAGTGGTTGGTTTACCTTTACATGTACTGAATAGTTGCTTGGTTTACCTTTACATGTACTGAATGGCTGGCTGGTTTACCTTTTCAGGTACTGAATAGTTGTTTGGTCTACCTATACTGGTACTGAATGGTTGTTTGGTTTACCTTTACAGGTACCGAATTATTGTTTGGTCTACCGATACAGGTATTGAATGGTTGTTTGGTTGGCAGGAATGGGTATTGAATGGTTGTTTGGTTTACCTTTACAGGTACTGAATGATTGTTTGGTCTACCGATACAGGTATTGAATGGTTGTTTGGTTGGCAGGAATGGGTATTGAATGGTTGTTTGCTTGGCAGGAATGGGTATTGAATGGTTGTTTGGTTGGCAGGAATGGGTACTGAATGGTTGTTTGGTTTACCCTCACAGATACTGAATGGTAGTTTGGTAGGCGGGCATGGGTGTTGAGTGATCATTTGATTTACCATCGGAGGAGCTGAAGGCTTTGTGTGTGTGTGTGTGTGTGTGTGTGTACGGCCGTCCGTGACGGAGAGGTTGTGGTGGTTAGCGCAGACGTACGCCTGAGAGAGAGAGAGAGGTTGTTAGCGCTAACAAGGCGGACTTGAGGGAGCGACAGTTCACACTGACATCATTGTTAGGCCGTTAAGAGCGGACTACCCCCTACCCCCCACACCCCCCCGCCCCCCACATCCCCCTACCTCCCTCCTCCTCCTCCACTTATTCCCCCCCCCCCTCAATTACTCATCTCCCACCCTCTCAACCATTTACCGTGTATTCCCATAATTTACCGTGTATTCCCATCATTTACCGTGTATTCCCATAATTTACCGTGTATTCCCATCATTTACCGTGTATTCCCATCATTTACCGTGTATTCCCGTCATTTACCGTGTATTCCCATCATTTACCGTGTATTCCCGTCATTTACAGTGTATTCCCATCATTTACCGTGTATTCCCATCATTTACCGT
>NC_092292.1:12006495-12038995 GCF_036320965.1 Panulirus ornatus | reverse complement strand
AATCAAAGGACCATCTCGATCGAAAGAAAAGGAAAAAGAAGGAAAAAAAAAGAAGCTAGGGAAAAGAATATGAGAAATAAACCAAGGCTACGAATCGAATTACTTTAAGGTTTACCTAAACCTAAAATCGCCCACCAATCAGGGTAGAGCAGCGCCTCTTGGTTTAACTAAAACACAAAGACGCACATTCATCAGTACAAGAAAAGAGTGATTTAGATAAACCTTAGATTGCAAAGTTATAAACCCTTCATGGTTTAACTGAAGCTTCGTAGAACCGCACCTGATTTGGTTGAACTTCCTGAGCAACGAGAGTGCGACCCTTGAACGCGAAGGTACGCGACGGTACGATCCTTGAACGCGAAAATACGATCCTTGAACGCGAAGGTACGATTCTCGAACGCGACGGTAAGACACTTGAACGCAACGGTACGAATCTTGAACGCGAAAATACGATCCTTAAATGCGACGGTACGATATTTGAACGCCACGGTATGACCCTGGAACACGACGGTACGACCCTTGAACGCGACGGTACGATTCTTGAACGCGACGGTACTATATTTGAACACCATGGTACGACCCATGAACGCAACGATACGACCCTTGAACATGACAGAACAAGACTTGAACACGACAGTACGACCCTTGAACACGATAGTGCGACCCTAAAACGCGACGGTACTATATTTGAACACCACGGTACGACCCTTGAACGCGACGATACGATCCTTGAACACGACAGAACAAGCCTTGAACACGACAGTGCGACCCTTGAACGCGACACTACGACCCTAGAACGCGGTGGTACTATATTTGAACACCACGGTGCGACCCTTGAACGCGACGATACGACCCTTGAACATGACAGAACAAGCCTTGAACACGACAGTACGACCCTTGAACACGACAGTACGACCTTAGAACACGACAGTACGACCTTAGAACACGACAGTGCGACCTTAGAACGCGACGGTACAATCCCTACATACGACTGTACGACCTCTGAGCATGATAGCCTTTCGTCAATGACCTTACCCTTAAGGGTCAAGTCAAAGGCCACGCCATCATACCTAGGGGCTCGTACCGCCGTACTCAAGGGGTCAATTAAAGTCAAAGGTCGTTACGGAAATCCTACTCGAAGAAATGAACTTTGAACCGTACAGAAGATAGTGTTAAGATCTTAAGTTAAAGTGGCCGTTAGTGTGAAATTCTCCCATAGTTTCGTTACAGCTTGAGCTATATGGTGATCGACGCGGCATTCCTCAGACTGAGTTCAAAATCTTGAACTGCGATGGAAATCATTCTTTAGCTGAACCTTGAACTTAGGCAACGTAAATCCCCACGGAGTATGTTGAACCTTGAACTGCATAGTATCTGATGTGCCACACAATGCTAAATACAGAGCCCCTCCCTCACTCTCTGTGTCCACTTCGTCCGCCTCCATTGTTACCAGCGAGGCATTTTAAATCCATATCGGAAACGATAGTTCATTCATTAAATCAAAGAATGAAAAAGAAAACTGGAGATGGAATTCCTAAAATCGCCCGTATTGCCAGTCATTTGCATATATGCAAAACGGTTTGCTCCTTGCGTATGCTGAGCCTTATAACCCACGGGCACATCTATTGCAAGAAAAGTCCACTTCACACTGCAATGCTCTTCGTCAATTCATCCATCACAATAGCACCTGTACAGTGCTAAGCCTTTGTCTCTCAGGCACACCAGTAAAGGCGTATGTATATTAGGCTTTACGAACATAATAACTAGCGTGAATTCCCACCTTCGGGTGGTATTCCCGTGTCTGAAATAAGGGCCAGAGCCCATGATTCTCCGAGTTTTATCCTCATCTTGGGGGAAAGCAGACAGTTGTAACAGTTACCCCCGTAAACATTCCCAACAGGTGTTATAAGCCCGCGTAGGTCATCAAGGGGATTGTACTTTCAAAAATCCCCCAAAATAGACTCTTCCAAGATCCCGGTTTTAATCCCCGGGATAAAACGGCGCGTGCTGAAGAGGGGATGGGGGGCGCGGGCGCGCCTGGACCCGACCGCCCAGTGAGGGAAGACAGTATTTTGTCCGAGGCTAGCCTGAATTATAGGAATGCGAGCAGGAAATGACACCAATATTTCATTTTCTGACAAATGACACAGTTACGACGGAGATAGGAGGAGTGTTGGGAGTGGGGGAGGGTTCGAGGGGGTAGTGGTTGAGGGTCGCGGGTGGAAGAAGGGGGAGGGAAGGCTGCAAGGGAGTCTTGCGCAGGAGTGGAGGTGCTGTGAGGGGGCATCATAAATGGGAGAGGAGGAGGAGGAAGAGATAGTGAACCCGGAGGAGGAGGAGGATCGCGGGAAGGAAGTACAAGGGAGACGAGGGATGCGTGATAAGAATTTCGGAGGATAGACGGAGCAGGATAGGAATGTACTGCTTGAAAACTGAGGATGGGATGGGATGGAGGAGAAGGAAGGGATGATGTAAGGAAGATGGAGAAGAAAGGAGGAGGGAGGCGGAGGAAGCGGGGGAGCGCTGGCCTCGCTGTGGAAAGGAGGACATGGGAAGGACAGATAAGAAGGAGACCTGATGGTCCACGACAAGGTTATCTTCAGGCATACTCTTTCGAGTGGCAGGAACAGGATAGGAGAGCAGAAGGCACCTCCCGCAACCACTGGAGGAGGAAGCAGTGGCGGAGTATTAACCTTGAGGAGTGTGGGTTGGTAGATGTCGGGATGAGAGCTGAGGAAGGCCAGGGAACACACGTCTCAGCCAAAGACAGACAACAGTGGTCCAGAGACTTAGGGTATGGCAGGCAGGCGCTGTGTCGGGTACAACACCAAGAGTTCAGGAACGTCTACACTGTCGAACTGAGAATCACAGTCTAGCGGAATGGGGGAAAGGCAACACCTCAATATGACAGTATCCCAGTGAAGTGGTCAGATGACTAACCCATCGCGAACCAGAATATTTCATCGAAATACGACAATCCTCGCTGAAGGTCTTCCATACACATGGATACTCTCGACTTTGGGAGTGACATATACTTCCCACGTATTCCCTGCGTGTCGTAGAAGGCGACTGAAAGAGGAGACGATACCCCATAGGGAGTGTCCACAGTCGAATTTGACTCTCGGGTTTCCTCGGCCGAAGAAGGGGTTTCAAACAACGCCCATGTACCGACAGATAACGCACATACGGCCTTTTATCACCGCCACATATTGCACATACGGCCTTTATTACCGACAGATATCGCACATAAGGCCTTATCAACGAAACATGTCGCACATATGGCCTTTATCTCCGCCACATATCGCACATACGGCCTTTATCACCGCCACATATCGTACGGCTTTTATTACCGACAGATATCGCACATACGGCCTTTATTAATGACATATCGCACATACGGCCTTTATCACCGCCAGATATCGCACATACGGCCTTTAACACCGCCAGATATCGCACAGGTCAACTGCACAGTTAATTTTCCACACGTACAACTAGGTTTAACTGCGCAGTTTTAACCTGCGTGGATAAAAACGAATGAAAACCATAACATGTGTAGCAGCCTTCAAATCGCATTTGAATTCTATTCATGAGACATATGGTCGAATATATTATAAGTCATATTAGTATAATAACACGATCAGCACAAGCTTATATATACAGTTTTCTCTTTCGTTAATAGGATTGTCAGCATTTTAGAAAATATGGAAGTTTCTTCCCTTATGACTAGCATTTGAAAAGACACACCCCCTCCCTCCGCTCTCCATGAGTAACTCTTGGAAAGTTAATTCGTTAACTCGTTAATTCTTGACATTAAATATGGGTAAAAAAAAAAAAAATCCTGAAAAATTGCAAATTAGAGAATATAAAATTATCTATGTAGTAGTAATATCATTTTCAAAATTCCAGATTATAGAATATGAAATGATCTATGCAGCAGCAATATTATATTTTTTTCCCCGCCTCAGCTGTTCATACGAACCAATGGCTAATTATAAAACTGGGTGACCCACAACCCAGTTTCATGTCATCTCTAAAAGATCAAACGTAAATATGGCGGTGTCTGGTCTCTCTTTTTTTTCTCTCTCTCGCATCCCCTTCGTCATGTTACGATCAAAGAGGAACGTCTCTGCTACTTGAGATTCTTCAATGCCTTTTAGTCTGAAGGAATTTTCAGCGTTAAAGCGAAATGTTCATGAAATAGGGCGATAGCGAGTTTTTTGGGGGGAGAGATAGTTGGAATTGTTGTTTAAATTCCTTGAATTCTGTCCATGCAGAGTCTGACCAGAGGACCCAAAGATGGCAACACCGCCGCGCTGACCCTCCTCCCTCACTCTCTCTCCCTCCACCCGACCAGGCTATCTGCCACTTTGTCTCAAGAGAAACAAACTATAACACTTCATATATTATTAATTAACTCACGAAGATCTATTAAGCTAGTGTTATATCGTAAGTTTATAAAGCCTCTTGTGCTTTATCTGTGTTGAAGGAAGGGTTTACTTGGAAGCGATGTAAGTACTGAGGTAGGAAAGGTCGACGTGGCAACTTCGTCAGCAGCAGCAGCTCCGGGGGGGTCCGGCAGTATATCACAGTGAGAGAAACATGTCCGTCGGCGGGAGGGTCTGCGTACTGCCTTCTCCTCGCTCGTTCACGAATATAAACCCCCCCAAAAAATATATATATTCCCCTTCTGACCATGAACCTCCCACGACAGAGTGGCGGACTAGCCAGATGATGAGGGGACCAGAGTGGGCTGGGTTGAGGAGGGGAGTGTACGAGACACAGGGAGCCAAAACTCACACTCACCACCCCCACCACCGACCACTGTCCAACCATCTGTCGCCCCTCTTTAAATTAAGCCCCCCACAGCCCCCACTCATTTTTTCATTTCGTAAATATTGTGATGCGACATGACCAGTGAAAGGGTTTTACGACCGTCATGCACTTCAATCATATCGTGAAGAGCGATTGATACGAAAACCTTACACCTTATAGTAGTCTTTGTACTTATACTACTTTAATAAGTTTGACCTCGATGGTGTATAGTAGGACTGAATATGTGTGTCGCCCATAGTCTATGTTCGTCAGGGGTCAGCATTTACACCGTGGCTTCGACCCTACACCGCCGAACTGGCTGAGGAAAACCTCACACACCCCTACGTCTCGCTACCATGTAAATTGTTGGAACCCCTATTCCTTCAAACATACCCATTTTTGCTTTCCGAGATAATGTTCTCGCCTTCCACACATTCTTCAACACTCCCAGAACCTTCGCCCCCTCCCCCACCTTGTGACTTTCTTCCGCTTCTATGGTTCCATCCGCCGCCAAATCCACTCCGAGATATCTAAAACACTTCACTTCCTCCAGCTTTTCTCCATTCAAACGTACCTCCCAATTGACTTTTCCCTCAACCCTACTGTACCTAATAACCTTGCTCTTATTCACATTTACTCTCAGCTTTCTTCTTTCACACACTTCACCAAACTGTCACCAGCTTCTGCAGTTTCTCACCCGAATCAGCCACCAGCGCTGTATCATCAGCGAACAACAACTGACTCACTTCCCAAGCCCTCTAATACACAGCAGGCTGCATACTTGCCCCTTTCTCCAAAACTCTTGCATTCACCTACCTAACAGCCCCATCCATAAACAAATTAAACAACCATGGAGACATCACGCACCCTTGCCGCAAACCGACATTCACTGAGAACCAATCACTTTCCTCTCTTCCTACACGTACACATGCCTTACATCATCGATAAAAACTTTTCACAGCTTCTAGCTGCTTGCCTCTCACACCACACACACCGTTCGCTACATCCCGCGTGAGTGACCGCCAAAAACAGATGAAAGAGCCTTAGTGAAGAATCTTCACTTGGTTTCTTTCTCTTATCCTCCTTTTGAAAAGTAAAATACACACGGGAGGATCTCCAGTACCCCAGCAGCTGCCCTTCTTCGTCGCCTTCTACGACGCAGGAGATACATGGGGTGGAATTCTTCACAACCCCCTCCCCTCCCCCCACCACCATCTCCAGGGATGGATAGATAGATATATAGACAGGCAGATAGATCTAGCTCTCTCTCTCTCTCTCTCTCTCTCTCTCTCTCTCTCTCTCTCTCTCTCTCTCTCTCTCTCTCTCTCTCTCTCTCTTTCCTTCCCTCCCCGGGTCACCTCGCCACCTCTAATGCCTCCCCGTGGACAAGGCTTCCTCGGTAATGAAAACACATCTACAACATTGATGTTGGCTCGCGCCGGCGAGACGCAAGGGGAACCAACCCAACCCAACCCAACCCACCCCAACCCACCCCAACCCACCCAACCTACCTACGCCGGAACAAGGGGGGGGGGGGAGGACATACAATAGTCTGTGCGGCAACCGAAGGAAAATGGTGATGATGCGAAGGGAAAATGTTGAAGTGTAGGGAAAATGGTGATGAAGCGAAGGGAAAATGTTGAAGTGGAGGCATAGGCGATGAAGCGAAGAAAAAATGGTGATGAAGCGGAGGGAAAATGTTGAAGTGGAGGCAAATGGCGATGAAGCGAAGGAAAAATGGTGATGAAGAGGAGAGAAAACGTTGAAGTGGAGGCAAATGGCGATGAAGCGAAGGAAAATGGTGATGAAGCGGAGGGAAAATGATGAAGTGGGGGAAAATGGTGATGATGCGAAGGGAAAATGCTGAACTGAAGGAATATGGTGAGGAAACGAAGGGTAAATGATGATGAAGCGAAGGGAAATGAAAGGATATATAATGAATAAAAGAAGTATGGAAGAAATTGAGGATAAAAGGAAAGAAAACGAGAAGTGAAAGATGCAAAATGAAGAATGGAACAATAAGAATAGAGGAAGGGACGTAAAAAAAAAAAAAAAAAGCATCGAGAATACATTAGACGCTAGAAATAAATCAGCCTTAAAGAAAACGGCCTAAATGACATGCTAAGGGAAGGGGGTATAGAAAATAAATACGCAGGAAGCAAAATGGAACAACGAGAGAATCGACGATAAACCAACACGAACAAAACACACGAAGAAAACATCAGTATGACGTAGATAAGAAAAAAAAAAAAAAGATATATAGTAATGGCGGGAAAAGGGAAAATGTTTCCAGTTATCACTTCTGGCCAATTTAACTTTCCTTGAGAATGACTGGGTATGATGTAGTTATCGTAACGCTGTCACCATCCCTCCCCCAGCCCCCCCCCCCAAACCCCCTCATGACAAGTTACATATGTAGGTATATATACACACACATGTACACTCTCTCTCTCTCTCTCTCTCTCTCTCTCTCTCTCTCTCTCTCTCTCTCTCTCTCTCTCTCTCTCTCTCTCCTGCTGGCTATGTATGTGTGTATGTGTGTGTGTGTGTGTTTCTCTCTCTCTCTCTCTCTCTCTCTCTCTCTCTCTCTCTCTCTCTCTCTCTCTCTCTCTCTCTCTCTCTCTCTCTCTCTCTCTCCCCTGCTGGCTATGCATGTGTGTGTGTGTGTGTGTGTGTGTTCTCTCTCTCTCTCTCTCTCTCTCTCTCTCTCTCTCTCTCTCTCTCTCCCTTGCTGGCTATGTATGTGTATGTGTACGAGTGTGTGTGTGTGTCTGTGTGTGTGTGTACGTACATACATACATACGACAATCCAGGTCCAATGGAGTCATTTTTGGGAATGGCCCTGAGCAGCAGCAGGGCAGGCGGGCGCCCTGGTCCTCCATATCTCTCAGGGTCGGGGGTCACCAGGGGGCCGTTCGCTGTCCCCTTTTCCTCCCCTCCCTCCGATCTCCCCTCTCCTCCACTCTCTCTCTCTCTCTCTCTCTCTCTCTCTCTCTCTCTCTCTCTCTCTCTTGCTAAGCCCTTGCCCCCTCGCTTTGCTCCTCTTCCCCTTCTTTTCCCCACTCACCTCCTCCCCCCCTTTTCCCTTGGCCTGTGTCCGGATGCCCGCCATGGTCTGTGACCTTCGCCGGGCCAAAGGTCACAGATCATGGCCTGCTGTATGGGATTGGGGGGGGGGATGGTCTTTGTTCCTTCAGCCTGTTAAGTGCGTCTGGGACCGTCTGTCCATCAGGGCCGTTTTCTTTTCTTTTTTCTCTCTCTAATGTGAGAGAGAGAGAGAGAGAGAGTCTTTTCTTTTTCTCTCTAATGTGTGTGTGTGTGTGTGAGAGAGAGAGAGAGAGAGAGAGAGAGAGAGAGAGAGTCTTTTCTTTTTCTCTCTAATGTGTGTGTGTGTGTGAGAGAGAGAGAGAGAGAGAGAGAGAGAGAGAGAGAGAGAGAGAGTCTTTTCTTTTTCTCTCTAATGTGTGTGTGTGTGTGTGTGTGTGTGTGTGTGTGTGAGAGAGAGAGAGAGAGAGAGAGAGAGAGAGAGAGAGAGAGAGAGAGAGAGAGAGAGAGTCTTTTCTTTTTCTCTCTAATGTGAGAGAGAGAGAGAGAGAGAGAGAGAGAGAGAGAGAGAGAGAGAGTCTTTTCTTTTTCTCTCTAATGTGAGAGAGAGAGAGAGAGAGAGGGGGGGGTGGGGGAGGTCCAGTGTTGCCCCCCGGGAGCCATCAGGACAAGCCCCCCCCAGTGAAAGAGTGGCCACAGGGCCAGGCAGATGGGCCTCCCCACTGACCAAGAGAAGGCACTGGCTCCATACATCTTCCTCCTCCTCCTCTCCTCCTCCTCTTCCTCCTCCTCCGCCTCATCGTCCTCCTCCTTCTCCTCCTCCTTTTCCTTATTCCCTTCCGTCCTCCATCTTTTCTTCTCTTCCCTTTACTTCACCTCACCCTCCTCTTTCTCCACTTATTCATCATCCTTCCTTCTCCTCCATTTTCTTCCTTACTCCCCTCTTCCTGCTCCCATCATCCCATTTCTTTTCTCCCCTTTCCTCACTTTGGCCAAATTTCATTTTTCTCTTCTCTTCTTCCTCCTCCCTTCTTCCCTCCTTTCATTTTTCCCTATTTCTCCTCCCCTCCTCTTTTATAATGTCCCTTACCAAACAGATCAGTAACGAGGCTATGATAGACTAGTAACAAGGCTATGTTAGATTAGTAACAAGGCTATGATAGATTAGTAACAAGGCTATGATAGATCAGTAACGAGGCTATGTTAGATTAGTAACGAGGCTATGTTAGATTAGTAACGAGGCTATGATAGATTAGTAACAAGGCCATGATAAGTTAGTAACAAGGCCATGATAGACTAGTAACGAGGCTATGATAGACTGGTAACGAGGCCATGATAGACTAGTAACGAGGCTATGATAGACTAGTAACGAGGCTATGATAGACTAGTAACGAGGCTATGAGACTAGTAACGAGGCTATGATAGACTAGTAACGAGGCTATGATAGACTAGTAACGAGGCTATGAGACTAGTAACGAGGCTATGATAGACTGGTAACGAGGCCATGATAGATTAGTAACGAGACCATAGTAACGAAGCCTATCTTAGATTAGTATCAAGGCTGTGTTAGATGAGTAACAAGGCTATGATAGATTAGCGATAAGGCCATATGACTAAGATCATTATCTTCGATCAATGAGTAATTACGATGAATCGGACAAAATCTAAATTTCCTGCATTAGACCCGAGGCGCCGTTTTCTTTAAAGGCATTCGGACGTGGGGTGGAAAGGGGGTGGGGAAGTAAATGGGGTCTGAGGAGAAGACTGAATAGGGAAGGGGAAGAAAAGCTAATGGGAGTGGGAGGTGGTAGTGGAGCGGGAAGAAATGAGAATGGGGTGAAGGAAATGGGCAAGAGGGAGGTGGGTGGGGTTAAATGGGTGGTTAAGATGGGAAGAAAGGGAAAGAGACGAATATCAAAAGAAAATGGGTAGATAGTGAACGGCCGAGACAGTAAATGGGGGCCATAATGGGAGACTGTGTTGGGGGAGGCCACGGATGAATGGGATGGGAAGGAATAGGATGAAATGGGGGACGAGAAAAAAAAAAAAAAGTGATGGGGGACGAAATGGGCCGCGAGGCAGGGCAGGGATTCGACTGGTTAAACCCCCCCCCCCCCCCAACCTATTAATTCCGTAAATGGGGTACATTTATTAGGGCGGCTCATATGTGGGCCTGGTGGGTCGGTCCTCCGCCGCTACCTCGGGGGGCGGGGGAACGGAGTGTCCACCACCAGCCAGCAACCTTCTCTCTACTGTAACTCTGGCTGGGTGACGTAAGTTTCTTGTTTCACGGGAGACGCAAGGTATTGCTTCATGGGAGACGCAGGATACTGCTTCATGGGAGACGCGGAGTCTTGCTTCGTGGGAGAAGCAAGTTTTGCCTTCGTGGGAGACGCAGGATATTGCTTCGTGGGAGACGCAGGATATTGCTTCATGGGAGAAACAGGACATTGCTTCATGGGAGACGCAAGTTTTTGCTTCGTGGGAGACGCAAGGTATTGCTTCATGGGAGACGCAGGGTATTGCTTCATGGGAGACGCAGGCTTTTGCTTCATGGGAGACGCAACCTCCACTTTGCTTCTGTCTGAGAGACGCAGGTTCTTACTTCCTCAAAGACGCATACCCTTGCCTTCCTCAGAGACGCAAGCTCTTGCTTCCTCAAAGACGCAAGCTCCTGCTTATCTTCTTTGGTTTGGACCGTTCATTGTCTCTCCAGTATACCATTTCCCTCAAGTTTCCCCCCTAAGCGGATTATATTTCTAAATTTTCCTTTTCCATTCACTTCTCCTTGGAAGAAAACGTGATACACATATTTTCCTCTTTAGTTCCCATATTGATACCGTTGTACTGTCCACACATGTTAAGATTGCAGGCTCATTGCGGCTGAGTGAGCAAATGTGGTGTACCTAGTCATGTGCGAGAACTTAACTCTCTTTTCTTTTTTTTTCTTTCTCTCTTCGCATTGATGCTTCTGTCTGGTGGTCCAATGTTTTCAGTCCCTTGAACCCGATGGTACGACGGTTCTTGAGCACGACGGTACGATTCTTCGTGTTCAAGTGTCGTACAGTCGTGCTCAAGGGTCGCACCGCCTTGCTCAAGGATCGTACCTCCGTGTTCAAGGGTCGTACGGCCGTGTTCAAGGGTCGTACGGCCGTGTTCAAGGGTCGTGCGGCCGTGTTCAAGGGTCGTACGGCCGTGTTCAAGGTTCGTACCGCCGTGCTCAAGGGTCGTACCGCCGTGCTCAAGGATTGCACCGCCGTGCTCAAGGGTCGTACCGCCGTGCTCAAGGGTCGTAACGCCGTGCTCAAGGATTGCACCGCCGTGCTCAAGGGTCGTACCGCCGTGCTCAAAGGTTGCACCGCCTTGCTCAAGACTCGTAGCGCCGTGTTCAAGGGTCGTACCGCCGTGTTCAAGGGTCGTACCGCCGTGCTCAAGGGTCGTACCGCCGTGCTCGTGTCGTACCGCCGTGCTTAAGGGGTCGTACCGCCGTGCTTAAGGGGTCGTACCGCCGTGCCCAAGAAACTGTAAACAAGTTACTCTTCTGAACATTCTGACACCCCCTGAGACTAGCCGCTAACTCCCTCTTATTAGCACATCAACCCCTGAGAATAGCGATATACATACAAAAGTACCTGTCCTTTCCACACTGATCCCCTGAGATTAGCGATATAAGACCCAGCCCTCAGCACACTGATCCCCAGAGATTAGCGATGCAGACGCAAGGTCCATGTCCTTGGCACACTTAACACCCCCTTAGAGAAACCCCTCCCCCCCAGAGGTCACTCTCTGCCATGAGTTTAGAAATTCCTTTTTTAACATCCACAAATTCATTATATATATATATCCGTGTCATACATTCATTCACACGACCAATTTTTTTTTTTTTTCCCCAGACGACATTAGACCATCCCAGGCATCCTCTTAGGAGGTACTCAACTCATAATTCCATGAGGGAATGCATCTCCCTCATGAAGCCCCAGGTACAGCGTTCTCATTCATCCCAGCGCCGCCAAGTGTTCTCATACCAAAATGTCAATGATCTCTGAGAAGAATTTTCCACGTTTTGTTAAGATGAGAATTTATTCATTTTTTTTTTTTTTTGAAAGTTGAGAGATGGACGAGACACAGAGAGAGAAGGAGAAGGGCAAACAGACAGACGGAGAGACAGACAGAGACTGTGAGAAATGGACAGACACAGACTGAGAAAGACAGACGCAGAGAAACAGAAACGCTTAGAAATTACTGTAGATATATTGAGTTTGTGTGTGTGTGTGTGTGTGTGTGTGTGTGTGTGTGTGTGTGATTTCATGGACTGAATCGTAACCTTTTCGCTTATATCCCATCTCTCTCTCTCTCTCTCTCTCTCTCTCTCTCTCTCTCTCTCTCTCTCTCTCCAGATCGCCCACACACACACACACACACACACACGCGAGCGCGCGCCCTTCCATTATCACATCACCAGCACCACGACCCCTGGTCGGCCATTTTGTATCGGTCATCACATCAACACACAGGCGTCACTGTACAGTTTGTCTACTCCCAGCGAACGACCAAGTCAGCGACAGAAGCTGGCCGGCTCCACACATATTGTTTCCATTTTAAGTCTCCCCCTCCCGTTTTCAGCTGTGGCCTATCGTCTCCCTGGAAGCTTCTCTCAATTGCTTAATGCATTTTGATGAAGGGGGGGAAGAAAATGAAAATTGTAGAACCCGGCCTGGGGGGAGAAATTATGGTGGTCAGAAAATTATGCATTTGAGGGTAAAAACCTCCCTCAGCGTCCACTCCCCACCCGCGGGCTCCTGAGGTGCCACGTAGCCTCTTTCTCTCAACCATTTATTCATCCATTACTCCACTACTTACATCCATTATATAAGTAACATATGTTTTACCGAATATTTATCTTGTGTTCAAATATAGAGAGACCCCTAGCTAGTTTTCTAGAGGCGCGGTAAATATCATTCTAACATGGCAACCTAGACTTATCTCGAAATCCCTCATTGATTTTTATTTTTTTTTTTTTTGTAACGAGTCTCCATAATGAGGGCTGAATCCCTCCTCATCCACTATGATAACACGGTAAACGCTCGTGAGATCTAAGGCCTCACGACCAGGGTCAAGATAACGCAACTTTTTTTTTTTTTTACACGAAAATAATACGAGGAAAAAAGTAAATAAACAACAAAAAAGCGCGCGCGCTCGCTCTCTCCCGCCCTCCGCAACTGGCCACCGTGATAACATTTTTGGCGGGCATTTTTGGCAGGAACAATTGTCAATTATGGCCCGCCATTTTGCCTGGCCGGCCATATGAATGATTCGATACAGCCTATCAGGGGGGGACACACGGCCTCCCTGCACCCAGAATACCGGCCCATCTGATTAGGTTGGGTTATAAATTTTTTTCGGGGGAAGAGTAGCACTGTCTTATGCCGAAAACAAACCAAAAAAAAAAAAATTTTCTTCCTTTTTTTTTCATTTTGCTTCTTAAAGACACGAAAGGACGGTTGGCTTGGAATTAAATTTTCAGTTTCTTTTTTTTCTTTTCTATTAGAAATTTACTGGAGACGAGACGGTTTAAATCACGATGGCAGATGGCGACTTTTAGATTCATTGTTGTGTAAATGTAAATGACCAAGTTAAGGGGGAGGGGAGGGAGGGGAGGGGGGTAGTATTGGCCGACGTGGACCTGATGCGCAAGGGTGGTAGAGAGAGAGAGAGAGAGAGAGAGAGAGAGAGAGAGAGAGAGAGAGAGAGAGAGAGAGGAGGGTGGTGGAAGGGATGACCTTCCCTTTATCTGCCTCGTGGACCTCTCTCTCTCTCTCTCTCTCTCTCTCTCTCTCTCTCTCTCTCTCTCTCTCTCTCTCTCTCTCTCTCTCTCTCATTGTAAAATCTCGTCTTAGGTACTCGTAGGTACTTTATTCTCTCTCTCTCTCTCTCTCTCTCTCTCTCTCTCTCTCTCTCTCTCTCTCTCTCTCTCTCTCTCTCTCTCTCTCTCTCTCAAAAGCAGTGAACAAACCCTTTCTTTTCCATGCCTCTGTGAAAGAGGAAAGAAAGAAAGGAAATACTGTTCCACCCCCTTCCTTAAAGAGAGGGGAATTAGTACCACAAATTGACTTAGAAATATACATCATTCAAGGGATATGATTTCAATTTCTTTTTTTTTTTTCATATCTTTTTCGTTCGAAAATGAAAGCGCTAAAGATGCCTCTCACAGCGTTCCCTGTGACTCCCTGGTGAGGGAGATAACGAGGTGTCCATGTGGTGGTGCTGGCCACGACCCAGCTGCACTATCACCACATAGGTACAGTTGAGGACCAAAAGCCCTGGGCCATGAGAGAGACACACACGTCATGTGACCCCGGTCGAAGTCTTACGCCATGTGACCCCGGTCGAATTCTGTGACAAGCTTTCTCTGTTTCCGCCTGTCGAGACACAGAGCTTTGTAACAACAGCCTCGACGTTGGCTGTCTCTGTGTCTGTCTCTCGAGACAGAGGTCTCGGTGTACAATGTCCGTTCTCGCTATCTTTTGTCCTGTCTCTGTCTACTGAGACAGAGGGTTCGATACAAACTAGAAATATGGTCGGAGCGCAAATTCTACTGTCAAAGTCTTTGTCCTGTCTGTTTAGGAGGAGAGAGGGCTCGAAACAGCTTCGAAATTCGGTCAGTGCATGAATTCTACTGTCACTATCTTTGTACTGTCTCTTTCTAAGGAGACAGGGTTTGATACAGCTTCGGAATTCGGTCGGTGCACAGATTCTACTGTCACTACCTTTGTCCTGTCTCTCTCTAGCGAGACAAGAGGTTTCGCCACAGCTTCGACGCCTGGTGGAAAGGGCAGAAACTCAGCTGGTGCTCTCTTTGCCTCGTCTGTTCCTATCGAGACAGAGGGTTTGAAGCAGATTCGAACGAGCTTGTACCAGGACATCCACACGCCGTTGTATCTCCTCCCATTGCCTGGTCGAGGGAAACTATGGATGAGGCTTTCTTGGAAAATCCAACACCCTTACAAGTCAACCTAACACGATAGTAAGGAGTTAAGTGCACTCAAGACGAAGTGAGGGCGTCGATTCGCCACTTTTATGGGCTATTAGCGAACCAAGAACTGTGGCGATTAAGAAAAGCCCGTAGCACCCGCGCTGTGTCTTTGGCCCCACCTTGTTACAAAGTACGTGTCTGCCACTGTCTCTGCAGTGTGTTGTACACTCCTCCTTCGAACCCTGGACCATTACTTCCTGGCGATGGTCATGGGGGTAAACGCCATCGAGACACTGGAGCAACACTGTCGAAAAAAAGAGAAGGCTTTACCTATAACCAGGCAACGTGAAAGCATAGGGAGGAACGAAGTGTAACACGGTATAAAAAAAAAAATCTGTCGCAGTGGTCAAAAAGATATCAGAATAAAAATTTTCCTCTGGCAAGATAATCCTAAGTTAAATCCCTGAATGGCAGTGCTACAGAGACTAGATTATACAAGATCAAACACCACTATGTACATGGTGCCTTATGGATCCACAGTTGATGAAATAGGAGACCCAAAATCGGGATGGTCTTGGATTAATTCCTCTCGCCTTTGTTTACGGAAGCGAAGACCATCCCAAAGACCTTAAGGGCTGCTCAAAAAGAAGCATAAAACAATGAACGCTACATAAATCTCGTACGGGGGCACATCCCATGTGTGACCACTGGCCACGGCAGTCAAGCAAATCCATCAAGAAATCATCTCCCCATCACAGGGGCTGGGCGGCGTCGACCAGTCGGCCCCGACCGTCTTAAGACGGACGGAGACTGGCACTCAGCGTCGACCACTCCGCCCCGACCGTCTTAAGACGGACGGAGACTGGCACTAAGACCTGAAGGGCCAAACAGAGCTGCCGTAATCCCACACTACAACACCTCGACGAGGAGGAACACTCGTGTAGGGATGGGAGAATGAGGTACATACACACGACACGGGGAGGGATGTTTGATTTCTCCAACTTCCACTGCATTTCTTTCACCCCCTTTTGTAAAATCATGTTTTTTTTCTTCTCTCCTCATATTCTTGTTGTTCTCGTAATATTTCTTTCTATTTCATAATCTTGTCTTTCTTTCTTTATGTGTTTCACCTACCCGAGTTCTTGCCCAGTTCCTTCCATGGGTTACATCCGTATTTTTTTCCACTTTTCTTCGCTTTTGCTCTCTCTTTCTCTCTCTCCCGATCTTGCCCTCCGAATCATACTTCAATTTCCTTCTCATCTTCCTTCTTGCTTTAAGTCTTATCTATTTCTTTCCTCCTGTCTACCTCAAGTTACTCTTCAATATCTAACTAATCATCCTTCTGTTTCCACATGATTTCCTTCCCTGTATACGCTATTGTCTCCTTAACCCAATCTAATTCTACTTCCTTCATGGCTTCCTCTCGCTCTCCCTTCACCTCCCCCTTCCCCTCATTTTCCATCTCCACAACATAATGGAAGGAGGTGCCTGGAGCGGTGGCGGCGGCGACCAAGGTGTATTGGGTGACCAGCTGGGGAAAGGAGGGAGGAGGAGGGGCGGGCAGCTAGCTAGAGAGAAAGGGAGGGGTGGAGAAGAGGCTGTTGTTAGCGTATGGGAAGGGTGTGTGTGGGAGAGGGTGGGAAAGGAATATAGGGGAAGGGGGGTTGATTACGGCAGGAGACGAAGGGGGGAAAGTGTTAAACAAAAGAGGGATATTGCAGTGGGGAAGTCATCAGTATATTGGTGGTAGAGAGAGAGAGAGGGGCTACGTCTGTGAGGAGGTGTGGATGAGTGTGGCGAGCAGGTGCAGCAAAGATGCTGTGGAGGGCGTCGTATATATCAAACACAAGCAGCACCTGCCCTGCTAGGGTGTGGGGGTCCTCGTCGCTGCCTGCCTCCGCCCGCAGCCTCTAGGGAGGTCAGGTCTGCGACGTGCAAGGGAGCTGGTATTTTTACGTGCACGTATCAGTATTGCTTGCTGCCCTATGCATGGTTTCATTCTCCCTCCCTCTCTTCCTTTTCTCTCTTCGCCCCCTGTGTGCCATCCCTCCATTCTCTCTCTCTCTCTCTCTCTCTCTCTCTCTCTCTCTCTCTCTCTCTCTCTCTCTCTCTCTCTCTCTCTCTCTCTCTCTCTCTCTCGAGTGAGAGGGGTGTTTATGGTCAGCTGGGGTGACTGGTGGTGGGGATCGAGCCTGGGGAGGTAAGGTGACGCAGGGTGCTTGGTGACCCAGTCTGAGGTGTGTGTGTGTGTGTGTGATGGCCTAACCTGGGATGATGATGGTGGTTTGGGTGTGTGTGTGTGTGTGTGTGTGTGTGTGTGTGTGTGTGTGTGTGTGTGTGTGTGTGTGTCTGGTGACCCAGGCTGGTTCGTCGCCAGCGGGGGTGGTCGCCAGCCGCTCCGGACATCCATGTTCCCACACTGCCCGCCCCAAGAGCACCCTTGTCTCCCCCTCCCCCCAGTGGCTTCCTCCCTCACTCAATTTTCTTCGGTGTTAGCGCTCTCTCTCTCTCTCTCTCTCTCTCTCTCTCTCTCTCTCTCTCTCTCTCTCTCTCTCTCTCTCTCTCTCTCTCCACTCATTTTCTCTCCTCCCTCCCTCCTTCCAACCCTTAACATTCAACCCTTACCACCCACACCCGCCTTAATCTTATTTGCTGGCTCCTCTCCCTCCCTCTTTCTCTCTCTCTCCCTCCCTCCCTCACCACCTTCCCTCTCCCTGTAGGCAGTGGTGTCAACATGAAGGCGCCCCTCCACACACACACACACACACACACACACACACACACACACACACACTTTCACTTGACGTACCTCTCTGATGATCGCCTCCCACACTCGCTTGTTTTTAGTCTCCCATTTCTCACTTGACCTCTCTCTCTCTCTCTCTCTCTCTCTCTCTCTCTCTCTCTCTCTCTCTCTCTCTCTCTCTCTCTCTCTCTCTCTCTCTCTCTCTCTCTCTCTCTCTCTCTCTCTCTCTCCCTCCCCCTTCGAGTGCCGACAAGGGTAACTGGGACCTCAAACACGTTTGTTTGGCTTCTTATTGTCTCGATGAATGCAATCATAGGACTGCATAGATTCTTTCAACACCTGTTTTTGATGGAGTTTTTTTTCCGAGAAAAATGTTTTCTTTCAAACTCTCTTTATTTGTTTTAAAGTTTTCTCGATCTATAGGGACCATATATCATATTGGTCGGCACTTATAGGAATTTATACTAATGATTATGATAGGGACCATATATCGTATTGGTTCGCTCTTATAGGAATTTATATCAATTATTATGATAGGGACCATATACTGTATTGGTCGGCTCATATAGGAATATATATCAATAATTATGATAGGGGCCATATATCGTATTGGTTCGCTCTTATAGGAATGTATATCAATAATTATGATAGGGACCATATATCGTATTGGTTCGCACTTATAGGAATTTATATCAATAATCATGATAGGGACCATATACTGTATTGGTTCGCTCTTATAGGAATTTATACCAATAATTATGACCATATACTGTATTGGTTCGCTCTTATAGGAATTTATATCAATAATTATGATAGGGACCATATATCGTATTGGTTCGCTCTTATAGGAATTTATATCAATAATTATGATAGGGACCATATATCGTATTGGTCGGCTCTTATAGGAATTTATACCAATAATTATGATAGGGACCATATATCGTATTGGTCGGCTCTTATAGGAATTTATACCAATAATTATGATAGGGACCATATATCGTATTGGTCGGCTCTTATAGGAATTTATACCAATAATTATGATAGGGACCATATATCGTATTGGTCGGCTCTTATAGGAATTTATACCAATAATTATGATAGGGACCATATATCGTATTGGTCGGCTCTTATAGGAATGTATATCAATAATTATGATAGGGACCATATATCGTATTGGTTCGCTCTTATAGGAATTTATATCAATAATTATGATAGGGACCGTATACTGTATTGGTCGGCTCTTATAGGAATGTATATCAATAATTATGATAGGGGCCATATATCGTATTGGTCGGCTCTTATAGGAATGTATATCAATAATTATGATAGGGACCATATATCGTATTGGTCGGCACTTATAGGAATTTATATCAATAATTATGATAGGGACCGTATACTGTATTGGTCGGCTCTTATAGGATTTTATATCAATAATTACGTGCCTTAACGTTAAGCAAATAGATAAATGGTCTTTTAAAAACGTAGTGATGGCGAGGGCGTTCCAATACTACTACACCAATAACACCAATACTTCTCCAGGGGTGGGAAAAGAAGGCAATAGTGTGGGAGTGGTTGAATGAAATCGCACGCAACTGGGCGCAAATCCTCCATGAACACATGACAAACCCGTACGTATCAGTTCTGCACTCACGTGTTACTGTCTCTGAGAATCAGCTGTTGCTTAGACCTACGACCAGTCGTAGTGTGTGGGGACGCAAACTTGAAAATCGTCACACTCACATCCGACAGTCAAACATGATAACATGGAGTGAATCTGAAGAGAGAGCTTCTGGGCCAATTTCCTGGGTGAGGGGGTTTTTTTTTTATCTTTTTTTTTTACTTCTGGTGAGGCTGAGGGAAGAGGGGACAGAAGGGAGGGGAGGGGAGTAGTAGTAGCCAAGGGTGGGGAGGGGGGAGAGAGAGATTGGAGCTGGCAAGAGGGGGAGAGGGGAGGGGAAAGGCTAAGGGGATGAGAGCACCAGGGGAGAATGTACCAAGGGGGTTGGGGAGAGGGCCAGCGGCCAGAGGGGGTGATGACCAGCAGGAAGTGGGCCAGCGGGGAGAGATCGGGGAGAATAGACCCACGAGGGAGATGTCCATGTGGGGGGAGAGAGGACCAGGGTTGAAAGGTCCGAAGGAGGGAGGGAGGAGGAAGAGGAAGAAAGAGGGGGAGAAGAGAAGACCAAAGAGGGTGAAGGAGGGGAACCAAAATAGTGGAAGAGAAGTGAAAGACGACTTAAAAAAATGGAGATTGGGTGAGAAAACCATGAGGGGAATAGACCATAGGGGGAGACGGGGAGAAGACTACGGGGGGCGGGAAGATGACCAGTTGGGGAGAAGAGCCAATGGGGTGAAACAGGCAGGAGACCACGAAGGATCAGTGAGTGAGGAGAAGGGAGGAGAGAGGAAGAACTCGAGAGTACAGAAAGTGCAAGGAGAGAAAGTGTGGGGAGAGAGAGAGAGAGTTACGGGAGGCAGAGGGAAAATAACGAAGAGGAAAGAAAATAAGGAGGAGAAAAGAAAGGGGAAATTAATGAGGATGAAAAGGTGAAAATAAGGACCAATAGAGAGGCAAATAATAAGGAGAAAGAAGGAGCAAGGAGGGGAAAATATAGAGTAAAGAGGAATGGGATAACGAAGAGCGAGGTGGATAGACAGTATGGAAGAGTAAGGACCGGGAAAATAAGAGATGGGGGGAAAAAGGGATGGAAGAAGAGTACAGAGGGGAAATAATAGGGAACAGTAACGTGGAGGAAAGTAAGGAGAAGTAAACGAATGAAAGAATAAGAATGAAGAGGGTGAAATAAGGAAGAGGAGAGAGATATATCTGGCAGAGTAAAGAGAAAAAGGAAAGAAGAGTAAGGAAGGGAAAATGCGATACAGGATGAAATGATTGAGGAAAAATGAGGAGGAAAATAAAGAAAAATGAGGCGGGAAAAAATAAGGAGGGTCTAGAAGAGGAAAATAATGAGGGGCAAATGAGGAAATGAGGATAAACTAGAGAGAGTAAGAAATATGAGAAAACGGGGGTAAGACAGAAGAATTATGGTACAACAAAAAACAGAAGAACAGCAGGTCACTCATACGAGGAGAGAGAGAGAGAGAGAGAGAGAGAGAGAGAGAGAGAGAGAGAGAGAGAGGGGGGGGGGGAGAGAGAGAGGGGGGGTGAAGGTCACTCATACGAGGAGAGAGAGAGAGAGAGAGAGAGAGAGAGAGAGAGAGAGAGAGAGAGAGAGAGAGAGAGAGAGAGAGAGAGTGAAGGTCACTCATACGAGGAGAAAGAGAGAGAGAGAGAGAGAGAGGGTGAAGGTCACTCATACGAGGAGAGAGAGAAAGAGAGAGAGAGAGAGAGAGAGAGAGAGAGAGAGAGAGAGAGAGAGAGAGAGAGAGAGAGAGAGAGGGTGAAGGTCACTCATACGAGGAGAGAGAGAGAGAGAGAGAGAGAGAGAGAGAGAGAGAGAGAGAGAGAGAGAGAGAGAGGGTGAGAGTAAGGGAGAGGACAAAGGTCAGTGGGAGAGCGAGGGGGGCCGTCCGTCGCATTGTTACAAAAATCTTAAGGTCCCGCCTCCAATTTGCTGTACCAGGGGATGGCGAGGTTCTATTTTTTTTTTTTTTTTCATCCCACCCGGGACGAGGCAGGCCTTAGGGGGGGAGGAATTGGCCCCCCTGTGTTTCTTTCCCTCTTGTCTTAACCCCACTCACGCTCCACTGTACCTACGATACCCTCAATCTCTGTATACTACGATACCCTCAGTCTCGGTACTACGGTACACTCTGTACCTACGATACCTTCAATCTCTGTACTATGGTACACTCTGTACCTACGATACCCTCAATCTCTGTACCTACGATTCTCTCTGTACCTACGATACCCTCAATCTCTGTACCTACGATACACTCTGTACCTACGTTACCCGTAATCTCTGTACTACGATGCCCTCAATCTCTGTACTACGGTACACTCTGTACCTACGATACCCTCTATCTCTGTACTACAGTACACTCTGTACCTACGATACCCTCTATCTCTGTACCTACGATACCCTCAATCTCTGTACTACGATACCCTCAATCTATGTACTACAATACACTCAATCTCTGCACTACGGTACACTCTGTACCTACGATACCTTCAGTCTCTGTACCTAAGATACCCTCAGTCTTTGAACTACGATGTTCTCTATACACACGATACCCTCAATCTCTGTACTACGATACTCTCTAGATATACGTGCGATATCCTACATGTAAGTACGGTATTCTGCTGTACCATGTACGATATTCTAGCAGTGTGTACGATACTCGAGAAACACACATTGCATTCCGGTGATAACGAAATGTTTTGGTATGAATACAATAACCTTGTACTTTATACAATATTCTGCCGGTATGTACGGTATTTCAAGGAAATGCACGATATTCTCTACTCGTGCATACGATACTGTAGGAGCAACCGTTATATTCTCTTGATAAAGAGATAATTTGGTAAAGAAAAAAAATACAGTGATATGGTACTACATGCGATATCATGCTTGCATGTACGGTATTCTGATGGTATGTACGATATCCCAACAGTGCCTACGATGCTCTAGAAGTACCCACTCTGAACTGGTGGTGATGACATTTCTGGTACGAGTACGATAATTCACCAATGCGGATGATATCCCATCCATACACTGGGTTTGCATAGGGTTCGCAAGATATTCTGTGGTAATGCGTACGATACTACAGAGGCACCAATTATAACCACGATGAAATAAAATATTCTAGAAAAAAAATACAATAATTCGGTAATGCGTTCGATATCACAGTGAGATACTTTGATAATATATAAGATACTCGAATAATAGCGCGATATTTCCTACTACAATTATTAATCATTTTTAATCGAGCTTTTTTTCGTGCTCTATATTACAAAATTTCGTTAACGTAGGTGGCTTTGATGGCATGTGAATTATTCTCAAAAACATAATGTATATTTTTTTTCTGGTACATACATTTTTATGGTGGCAAGAACGAAATTTTGGCCGTAAGTCTTTTATCCCAAAAGAACGTATGATATTCTAACATGTCACACAATAAGCACAAACGATATTTTAGGAGCAAGTGCGATATTTTGGTACTACATGCGACACACTGGTTGTACGTTATTTTCATAAGAATGTACGATATTTCAGTGTCTAATTCCTAGATCATGCACGATAATGTAATGAGTCATACGTTATGGACACATATGATCACAATAAGTGATCTATTTTGGTAATACGTGAGACATACTGGTTCTAAGTTACTTGAAAAAAAGCACGTACGATATTCTAATACGTCATATAATGTGCTAATAGTAGGCAAAATATTCTGTTGCCACGTACGATATTTTGGCAGTATGTATGATAATCTGGCATGATGGTATACGCAAGATATTTTGATATTACACCTTGGGAATGTAATGAATATTCGGGTATGGTAGTGTATACAACATCCTGGCAATGCAATGAATATTCGGGTTTGGTATCAAGTATAACATCTTGGCAATTCAATGAATATTCAGGGTTTGGTACTACACATAACACCTTGGCAATGCAGTGAATATTCGGGGTTTGGTATTACACATAACACCTTGGCAATGCAGTGAATATTCGGGGTTTGGTATTACATATAACACCTTGGCAACGCAATGAATATTCGGGTTTGGTATTACATACAACACCTTGGCAACGCAATGAATATTCGGGTTTGGTATTACATACAACACCTTGGCAGTGAATATTCGGGTTGGGATGATATTCTTATAATACACAAAACACCTTACAGACAACAGGTAACACATATGGTAATCAAAGATGGTGACATCAATGCGACGCGATAGGCGGATGGTAACGTCACCATTACGTTACGTCCACAGAGCGTCACAGTAACGGAAGAAGGGGTCAGCAAGGAGCATATTCAGTAACTTTTAAGGAGCGTCAGTTGTAGATAAGGTCGTGGAGGGCAAGGGCTGAAGTTAGTAAGGGCCAGTAGCGTCAGGAGCAGGCAGTAGCAAATGGCAAGGGTCGTGGGTAGTGTGGATGGCGTGGTTTGCGGTCAGTAGTTGGCGTGGTAAGCGGGCAGTAGTTGGCGTGGGCTGCGGCCAGTGGGTGACGTGGGTTGCAACCAGTATGTGGTGTTGGTTGCAGTCAGTGGGTGACGTGGGTTGCGGCCAGTATGTGATGTTGGTTGCAGTCAGTGGGTGACGTGGGTTACAGCCAGTGGGTAACGTGGGTTGCGGCCAGTGGGTGACGTGGGTTACGGCCAGTATGTGGTGTTGGTTGCAGTCAGTGGGTGACGTGGGTTGCGGAAAGTGGGTGACGTGGGTTACAGCCAGTGGGTAACGTGGGTTGCGGCCAGGAGATGACGTGGGTTGAGGCCAGTAGGTGGTGTTGGTTGCGGTCAATGGGTGGTGTTGGTTGGGGCCAGTAGATGACGTGGGTTTGCGGCCACTGGGTGACGCGGGTTTGCGGCCAGTGGGTGACGCGGGTTGCGGCCAGTGGGTGACGCGGGTTGCGGCCAGTGGGTGACGCGGGTTTGCGGCCAGTAGATGACGCGGGTTGCGGCCAACAGATGACGTGGGTTGCGGCCAGCGGGTGACGTGAGTTGCGGCCAGTAGATGACGTGGGTTGCGGCCAGCGGGTGACGCGGGTTGCGGCCAGTGGGTGACGTGGGTTGCGGCCAGCGGGCGGGTGTGGATCGCGTGGCAATAGGTGGCGTGGCCAGAGGCAGGAGCGGCCCTTCAATAAGCACTTTACATGCAGCTCGCCAGACCCAGTAAATAATAAAGTTGGTCTCACAATTTCCCCCCAACAAGATTTCACGGTCCGACCCATAAGGGCTTCTCTCTCTCTCTCTCTCTCTCTCTCTCTCTCTCTCTCTCTCTCTCTCTCTCTCTCTCTCTCTCTCACCCCAATGGAAAAATTTCTTAGCCGTGTGGTGTAGGTACGCACACGACCATCTGGCGGTTCTCCTGCGACGCACGGGCGCTGCTCGCGATCCCCCTTCTGTAGGAGGGCACAGACCACCGTAGGGCCCGGCATACGACACCCCTCTACTGGATCTTTGGGACACTTCGAACGTTCTTGCCTCCAGGGATGCATACGGCATACACCGTGCAGTGCACGTCACTCGCGCCACCATCAGGCAGGACAGAAAAAAACGGGAGCGAAAGAAAGACGTCAGAGGGTGGACCATCGTACTCAAGGGTCGTCCCGTCGTGGTCAAGGGTCGTCCCGTCGTGGTCATGGGGTGTAGCGTCGTGGTCAAGGGTCGAACCGTCGTTGTCAAGGGTCGTCCCGTCGTGGTCAAGGGTCGTCCCGTCGTGGTCAAGGAGTGAAACGTCGTGGTCAAGGGTCGCCCGTCGTGGTCAAAGGGTGAAACTTCGTGGTCAAGGGTCGTCCCGTCGTGGTCAAGGGGTGAAACGTCGTGGTCAAGGGTCGTCCCGTCGTGGTCAAAGGTCGTCCCGTCGTGGTCATGGGGTGAAACGTCGTGGTCAAGGGTCGTCCCGTTGTGGTCAAGGGTCGTCCCGTCGTGGTCAAGGGGTGAAACGTCGTGGTCAAGGGTCGTCCCGTTGTGGTCAAGGGGTGAAACGTCGTGGTCAAGGGTCGTCCCGTCGTGGTCAAAGGTCGTCCCATCGTGGTCATGGGGTGAAACGTCGTGGTCAAGGGTCGTCCCGTTGTGGTCAAGGGGTGAAACGTCGTGGTCAAGGGTCGTCCCGTTGTGGTCAAGGGGTGTAACGTCGTGGTCAAGGGTCGAACCGTCGTGGTCAAGGGGTGAAACGTCGTGGTCAAGGGTCGTCCCGTTGTGGTTAAGGGGTGAAACGTCGTGGTCAAGGGTCGTCCCGTTGTGGTTAAGGGGTGAAACGTCGCGGTCAAGGGTCGTCCCGTCGTGGTCAAGGGGTGAAACGTCGTGGTCAAGGGGTGAAACGTCGTGGCAAGGGTCGTCCCGTCGTGGTCAAGGGTAGAACCGTCGTAGTCAAGGGTAAAAACCGTCGTGCTCAAGGGTCGTCCCGTCATTAGCAAGGTGTTGTTAATGTCCTCCTCAACTTTCTCCTGACGAGGACGCCTCTCGTGTCGTTCCATCGTTCGTATGGTAGGGGATCTGCAGGGCAATGGTTACGGTACGTCTATTTCCGTTCCTCCATCTTGTATGGTTAAGAGACTTGCATGGCAATGCGTAGTTCTGGCACGTATGGTATTGTCACCAAGACCTTTTTTGCTTTTCGTGATACCATTCTAATTGAATGAATTCAAGTCCCACACTCGTATATCCGTTAGTGTCTGGAAGAGAACATGTCGTATGGCTTATGTCTTGCATCCACGTACGCACAAGTGGCCTTCTATACGTTCAATAAATTCCGGGTTGCCTTTGGAGTGAATTCTGTCGTGTGCGGATGTGTTGTTCTCAATTGGACTTTCCCCTAAGAGTCACTTCGTCGTTTCCAGGCCGTTCTATAACATGGAAGCAATGACTAACTCCGCCATGATGGACTGGATTGGGTACTGCAGGACCTGCAGTCTCAATGATAATGAAAAGCAGACACCGCGGCTCAGAAACTCAAAAGATCCACGGCAAAAGAAGGTTGACTTACGTCTTCCAGTCGTGTGGAGTGAGGACGGAACCTTCATTGCCAACTCGATACGGTCGGTGAGGATAGACTGAGGGATCCCAGATCTGCCTCTCCTCCTTGAAGACTCCGGACGTCTCCAGTGCAAGAGATGCCTCCTCAGCCGTCTCTATAATTCAGGTGCCAGTTCAGCTCCTCAAGTGCGTTCCGCTGCTGGACATCCACACACACACACACAAACACACACACACAGGAGACTGTGAATTCTGTTTTGCTTATCAAGTAAGCAAATTAGGTACATGAAATGAAGAGGATTTTTCTTTTAGGGACATTTCAAACTTGAAGCTTTACTTCTCAAGACTTTCATAAGAGCGAGAAAGTCGCCTTCGATAAGACTATATCAAGCGGAGGGAATATATTATAGTCTTGTGGAGGGCCTTCCTACCTCGAAGATATGTACCTTACCCTGCTCCTGCGCGGATCCCAGCTGCGATGCGCCAAGAACCACATTCAAGGCGTCCTTGGTTGCATTTACTAGCAAATATAATTAGCCTTCAGTACACAGCGATGACAATCGGACTGAATCTAAGCACTGATGTGTGATGCAAAACAACATAGTTTATGTCCACTAAGCTATTCCTCACCCCACACCATAGTTACCTCAAGTCTCTCCTCTTCTACTACATACCAGTGCGCGACGCCACTCGCCTCTTTTATAATCAGATATATAGCATTATTCATCAACCTTCCAGTGACCGTAACCTCCGTTTTCTATCATATACACTCCCATGTTTACATCCCTCTCTCCCTCCACCAGCTGGTCTTCGCTCCCAGACCGACAAGAAACATGGCCGACTCAAGCCAGCGGCCCACTTTCCGTCTCGAGTCTTAATTTATTAAAACCTCTTCACCCGACCTCACGCAGCGGACCTATGATGCTTGAGGACTACATTATGTAAATAAACCCCTCCCCCCTCTTCCTCCTCTCCTTCATCTCTTCTTTTTTTTTCCATCCTTCGCTAGCCCGAGCCGGGACGCACCCAGACCGTATCAAATATCAAGTGCAAAATAAACAGATATTGCAACGAGCAGACCGGCCAGTGTTGCCAGATGTCGACGGAAAGGGGGGGTGTGTGGGTGGGGTCTCTTTATGACGTCGTAAACCTTGGCAATCATTCCTGCCTGATAACATTTCATTTGAATTCGACTTTTTATACGTGTGAATGTTTTATGACACTGCGGGAATGTACGGAGAGATAATGCCCCCTGTGTTGTTTTTTCTGTTGTATTTATAATCTGTATGGAAAGGGAGGGAAAAATGAGTTACCAAATACCTGATGCTTTTTTTTTTTTACGTGAAGATAAATTAAAAGATATGGTCACTCCTGGAGGCAATATAATTTTATTGTTACGAACCAATTTCGAATTCGGGCCCAACAGCCACATTAAAAGTAGTTGAGTTATGTCGGACGTACGAAAACGAGCAAATTGTGTACGACTTTGGCATCAGTCATAACACGATCACGGGTGCCAGCCAAGACATGGTTTAGGTTCCCGCTGAAACTAAGGCTGTAAACGAGCGTCTATGAGCTTAGAAATATATAAAATCGATGTATCTTTTCCTTTTCATCTGTTCAGGTATTCAAAACAGATGTTGATTTAGTAATAATCTAGATATCGTGTGATCTAATAAGGTCTCTGAAAATACATCTGCCGTAGCTCAAAACCCAACATGGTTGATGTCTTTCCCAGCCTAGCCACTATGACCACTCATCTACCTAAGGCCGACCTGTCGTTCTTGTAAGACGGATATCATAAAGGAATTTAAAGTTTCGCGCTTATTTTGAACTCGGAAACATTTTGGAAGCTTTTGAATTTCACCCGGGACTGCCTTTTCGCTCCTCGCAACAATGCCCTTCCTTAACCTTGCTGTTATAAAACAGGATCGTGTTATTAAAGTTTACGTATACTCCAAATGTGAGCCTTTGATAAATTAAGGAAATATCTTTTTTTTCTTGCGTTACCATCTTACAAACCTCACCTAAAAAGTCGTCGGCGGCTTTACTATAAGTTTTTTCTTATAATAATGTTCTTTATTGACTTGTTTCGATAATTCTAGAAATAAGCCTTTTATTGCCCAAAAGTTCTATGATTCTAACGATGAAGTTCCCTATTTTCCTAAGTTACTATAATCTTAACTTACCTAATCAATCATTACTTAACCAGTAAGACTATTTTCTTGATATTCTATTGATATTCTTATATAATAATGCTCTTCATTGACTTGTTTCGATAATTCTAGAAATAAGCCTTTTATTGCTCAAAAGTTCTATGATTCTAGCGATGAAGTTCCCTATTTTCCTAAGTTACTATAATCTTAACTTTCCCAATCAATCATTACTTCACCAGCAAGACTATTTTCTTGATATTCTATTGATATTCTTATATAATAATGCTCTTTATTGACTTGTTTCGATAATTCTAGAAATAAGCCTTTTATTGCCCAAAAGTTCTATGATTCTAACGATGAAGTTCCCTATTTTCCTAAGTTACTATAATCTTAACTTACCTAATCAATCATTACTTAACCAGTAAGACTATTTTCTTGATATTCTATTGATATTCTTATATAATAATGCTCTTTATTGACTTGTTTCGATAATTCTAGAAATAAGCCTTTTATTGCCCAAAAGTTCTATGATTCTAACGATGAAGTTCCCTATTTTCCTAAGTTACTATAATCTTAACTTACCTAATCAATCATTACTTAACCAGTAAGACTATTTTCTTGATATTCTATTAATATTCTTATATAATAATGCTCTTCATTGACTTGTTTCGATAATTCTAGAAATAAGCCTTTTATTGCCCAAAAGCTCTATGATTCTAACAATGAAGTTCCTTATTTTCCTAAGTTACTATACTCTTATCTTACCTAATCAATCATTACTTCACCAGTAAGACTATTTTCTTGATATTCTATTGATATTCTTATATAATAATGCTCTTCATTGACTTGTTTCGATAATTCTAGAAATAAGCCTTTTATTGCCCAAAAGTTCTATGATTCTAACGATGAAGTTCCTTGTTTTCCTAAGTTATTATAATCTTAACTTACCTAATCAATCATTACTTCACCAGTAAGACTCTATTTTCTTGATATTCTAACAATAAGGCTCTTCACCAAGATTTCTATTGCTGCAACAACGACTCTATAGACATCAAAGTTTGCATTGTATTAATAAGATTTGCCAAAGTATTCAAGATTTTAAGAATAAGGCTTTTCATCTATAAGCTTCATAGTAATAAGACTTTATTTGCCAAAGTTTCTTTTATAAGACTTTACCTAACTTTAATAATAATCGTATGTTTACCAAAGTTTCTCTGATGAGACTTTATTGACCCAAGATTCCATGATAATAAGACTTTATCTAAGTTTCTCTGATGATAAGATTATACTTGCTTAAGATTCTATGATAATAAGACTTTAAGTTTCTCTGATGATAAGATTATATTTGCCTAAGTTTCTATAATAAATTGACTTTATTTAAGTTTCTCTGATGATAAGATTATATTTGCATAAGTTTCTATGATAATAAGACTTTAAGTTTCTCTGATGATAAGATTATATTTTCCTAAGTTTCTATGATAAAAAGACTTTAAGTTTCTCTGATGATAAGATTACATTTGCCTAAGTTTCTATAATAAAAAGACTTTATTTAAGTTTCTCTGATGATAAGATTATATTTGCTTAAGTTTCTATGATAATAAGACTTTATCTAAGTTTCTCTGATGGTAAGATTATATTTGCCTAAGTTACTCTGATACTAAGACTTTATTTACCTAAGTTTCTTTGACAGCAGTACGACAGAATATCCTTCGCGTCTGGGTCATTTAAGAAACACTTCGTTTTCTGGCTATGATGAAAACTCTCTCTCTCTCTCTCTCTCTCTCTCTCTCTCTCTCTCTCTCTCTCTCTCTCTCTCTCTCTCTCTCTCTCTCTCACACACACACACACACACACACACATACACATACATACGAGCGAAGCGGAGCCTTGGTAAATATGAATGAACCTCCTCGCCACACTCAGGCTCCACGATCATGTTAGAGGGAGGTTCGAACTCTCGAGTGAGCCCTTGAGGCGAACGGACGGTCCCCCGCACTCTACCTGGCTCGAGCGGCGCTCACTCCACATCCCGGAGTGGAGATCTAAGCCGGATGGATTGCGTAGGTCGTCGACATGCGAAAAAAAAAAAAAGATAAGGGGGACCTGTGCTAAAAAGCTTTTGAGCACAACGATACGACTTTTGACCACGACTGTGCGACCCTTGAATATGACGGTGCTACCCTTGAGCACGACTGTGCGGCCCTTGAGCACAACTGTGCAGCCCTTGAGCACGGCTGTACGACCCTTGAGCACGACTGTACGGCTGTTGAACGACTATACAGCCCTTGAACACGACTGTGCGACCCTTGAGCACGACTGTACGGCCCATAAACACGATTGTTCGACCCTTGACCACGACTGTACAGCCCTTGAGCACGACTGTACGACCCTTGAGCACGACTGTACGGCTCATAAACACGACTGCACGACCCTTGAGTACGACTGCACGACTCTTGAGCACGACTGTACGGCTCTTAAACACAACTGTACAACCCTTGAGCACGACTGTACGACCCGTGAGCACGACTGCACGGCCCCTTAATCAAAACTCAACGACCCTTGAGTAACACGGTGCGAACCCTTGAGCAAGGTGGTACCTCCCCCTTGAGCACTACATGTACGACCCTTGAGCATGACTGTACGATCCTTGAGCACGACGTGTACGACCCTTGGGTATAACAGCATAACTTTTGACCGGGTCGTACCGTCGTGGCCCTGGGTCGTACGATTGTACCCAAGGGTTCAGGGATCATATACCTTGCCTGAATGAAGACGAAAACTCCTGTTATTACCATCATTTTCGACCTGGTAAACTTTTTGACAAGCTCGCTACATCCCAACCTCCCTCCGTCATCAAAACATTTGATAATCTGTCTCTCGTCTGAACCACAAGACGAACAGGTGAGCACACAGCATACCTTCATACTACAGAATAACTGTAGTGGGTCACTGCAATGTGCTATGTGAAGTGTACACACAACAGGGGAAGCATTCATGGCGAGAGCCAGTGATTTGGCACTGTACACAGGCGCCGTAAAGAGCCTATCACTGACCCCCCACGCCCTTCCAGCAGTGAAGCCCACACCTTCTCATACAGTGAAACATAACTTCAAAAATATCGAAAGTTATCGGTTCATTGGTAACTTAAGGCCACTGGCATGAGAGGAGCAAATAATACTAGTTTTTGAAGATGATATTTGTCGTAAATGTAGTCGACCCAGAGATGGGGAAAAAGAGACGTAAGCCAGTATAATAGTAGTGATGATAGAGGCACGCTGGATAGTATGGAAATGGAAGAGAGATAATACATTTGTTGTACAGAGGAACACAGAGTGATGGGATGAAGGTAGATAGCCAATGGAATGGGAAGAATAAGGAAGGGGAAGTTTGGCAACCAGTGGGTGCTGGGATGGGGGATGGTGTGTGGTAGGACGGGAGGTGATATCGGGCTAGTGGAAGGGGAGGTGGGTGTAAGGATGGATGGAGTGGTGTCGGGCTTGTGGGAGGGGAGATGGGTGCTGGGGTGTGGTTGGTGGTGCGCGGGAGGGATGGTGATGGGCCAGTGGGAGAGGGGGAAGGCACCTCGGACAGTGACAGAGACCAGGGACGTGATGGGTCTATTCAAATTTTCCCCGACACAAAGCAGAAATATCTGCTGCTGAGACACTCCCTCCTTCCCTCGCTCGCTCGTCATGGGCGGCACACACACACACACACACACACACACACACACACACACACACACACACACACACACACCAGCCCAATACATAACAACCGACTTTCTCTAAATAAGCCGATTTTTTACCGAAAATCAATAACTACCCATTACCCCTGTTTTCTAAATCTGATCAAAATCCATTTGAAATAAAGATATATGATAATTAAGCTGAAGATCTGTGTAGCCAAACCTAACCAAGCTTAGTTAAATATATGCGAACCTAATGTCCTAATGTATCCTAATGTATGGTTATCTTTGGTTAATATATATGTAACCTTGCGTTGACCTAGATTGTAGAAATATAAACAGAGCCACAAATATCCATGAAAATTCTATCAGTTTGATAAATGTGACTGTCGAAGACATTAAGTGTATATATATATATATATATATATATATATATATATATATATATATATATATATATATATATATATATA
>NC_092292.1:11993995-12001495 GCF_036320965.1 Panulirus ornatus | reverse complement strand
TAGATGTCCTGGTGTGGGCGCCAGATCTGGTAGGAGATGCCTTGGTGTGGGCGCCAGACCTGGTCGATGCCCTGGTGTGGGCGCCAGACCTGGTAGGAGATGCCTTGGTGTGGGCGCCAGACCTGGTAGGAGATGCCTTGGTGTGGGCGCCAGATCTGGTAGGAGATGCCTTGGTGTGGGCGCTAGACCTGGTAGGAGATGCCTTGGTGTGGGCGCCAGACCTGGTAGGAGATGCCTTGGTGTGGGCGCCAGACCTGGTAGGAGATGCCTTGATGGGTGGGTCACCGTATCCATTACCGCTCCAAGCAACACCTCAGGTCACTTCCCTGAGTTGACCTCAACACACACACACACACACACACACACACACACACACACACACACACACACACAAACACAAACAAACCAACAAACTCGGAGGAGCAAACACAAGCACCCAAACACATCAACAAGCCAGAGTTTACACCTCCCAACCTCAGAGTTTACAGCCACACAGGAGGTTTACCCCACCAACAACCCACCAGCGTCGACCGTGGGGGATGTTTGACCCCCTCCTCACCCAAAAACACATCACAGTTTACTACCCCTCAAAGTTTATCCAGTCACCCTAGGAATCCACGGGGGGGCCCCCCCGAGAAACACCCCCCTTCCCCCAGTGGACAACCGGACTCTCTCTCTCTCTCTCTCTCTCTCTCTCTCTCTCTCTCTCTCTCTCTCTCTCCCTCCTAGCCAGGGAGATGGGGAGAGTTGGGGGGGAGAAACAGGAGCCCCAGAATCATCTGACTCCCCAGGACCCCCAGAGAGTATTTTCCAGAGGGTACTGGAGGGAGAAAGGGGGGGGTTGGGGGGGCGCGGCGCGGACGACACCCCCCCCCCCCCCTTAAAGTCTGGACCCTATCAGCCAAACAGTCCGCGTAGGAGTCCAGGTTATCAGAGAGATTGGCCGGAGGCGAGGGGCACCACACACACACACATACACACACACACACACATACACACACACACACACACCAGTGGCCAGCTGCTGTCAGCCCAACCTTGGATGACACATGCTGACGCTTCTCCACTTGACTCCTGACACCTTTTTTGGCACTCCCTGACGCCTCCCGAGTCACACGTCTGACATCCTGTTGTCCTCCTCCTCTTCCTCCTTCTCCTCGTCTGTCTGACCCTCACAGTGACTGACTTCGCCTGACGCTAACAGAGTCTCTCCTGACAATGAAGACTGACCGGGTCTCAATTCCCCGCTGGCTGACGTCTGACGGTGACTGACAGCTTCCGATTCTTGGGTTCGATAGCAGATGTCTCCCCATACGATCGTGCATTGTTAACCTTTGACTCGACCTGTGTCTATTACGGACGTCCTGTCGACAGCAGGTTACGTCATACGTCACGTGACACGGTACGATGCACTGCTCTCTTTCTCCATAGGCCGAACATGTCGTACCCTACTGTGAAAGATGTGGGGTGATTCTCAAGTACGACCCTTAAGCACGACCTTACGACCCTTGAGTACGACGTCCCGGCCTTTGGCTCGAGGCATCAGGGGAGTTAAAGTTCTGGGAACCAATCGTGCAGTAAAGAGCTATACGAATTATTTCAGTCTGGGCTGAAGAAAAAATAAAATCACATTCTGTTATTCCAATATACATAAATGGTTATTGAGTCCTTTGCAATGCAGTCCCTCTGATTTCCTTTTATCAAAGTAATTATCAATAATGAATAACTTTCGGGGGGAGAGGGCAGTGCCAGAGGTGTAGTAGAGATATAAGATAACGTACATCGTCCACTGGGAGGTAGAGTTGCCATCGTTTGCTTACCTGCTAATCACCCTCGCCACAAGAAGAGGCCTAAGAAGCCAAGGGAGGGGAGGCCAGTGGTGGGTGACGTGTGCCAATAGTCTCACTCACCCCCTGGGCCAGCCCTACAGACTTCTGGAAGTTCTGCTCCTCCACCCCCGTGGCTGGACATCAAAAGTCCCTCTCTCACTCTGGACTATACAGCCACCATGATGTACGATAACTACCCTACGCGAGCGATCCTCGACTGGTCAGTCATTTGAAAACGTACACTGACGGTCGCATGATGTAAAATCATCAATGTCATTTTATTCGTATTGTATGGCATGGGCACACAGAAGGAGATTATGAAGGAAAGGTAAATATTTCTTATCCTACCTCGACACCCTTGGCTGGCCGTCAGAATTTATGAAGGGTCTGGAACAAATAAATATTTCTCCAGTGTAGGGGACGGACGGACATGAGGGGAATGCGAAAAATATGTTCTCCATTTTCTCTTCCTTAGGCCTCATTGTCGCCTTACTTCTTATTCATCATTTTTTACCTTCCTCTTTTCTTTAGTCCTTGTATTCTGAATATTCGTATTCAGAAGATTCTAGCCCCGTCAACACTCTGATTCATTTATTGTGAGATGAATCTGATGTTTTTACGCCCGACTTCGCCACTCAAGGCTGATGGGAGGAGTGTATCAGCTGTTTGTCTGTGTCGCGTGCAAAATCTTTCACTCATCTCATCAACTATTCTTAAGAAATCTAATATATTGGGAAGGATCACAATTTTGCGCGTGATCAAGATATTCCTATTTGGTAAACATGCGATTGTCTTGGACAATCGCATGTTTACCAAATGGCGTCCTAGCTTCGTCTCTTCGATGTATATCACCTGACTGTTATATTTCTCTCTTGTGTCTCCCCTGATGATATGATCATTACACGAAAGTGCACTTGGGAACTTATCGTGTTTCATTTTCCCCGTGGACTCATAGGAATATATATATATATATATATATATATATATATATATATATATATATATATATATATATATATATATGTGTGTGTGTGTGTGTGTGTGTGTGTGTGTGTGTGTGTGTGTGTGTGTAATCAGAAAGTCCTTATGTGAACGTACATAAAAGGGAAGGATTTCTCTCCCATCATCTCATATCGTGAGGCCAGGATCTTTGTAGGTGTTTTACTATACCTCCCAAAACAGCTGGAGAAAAACGGGACATTGCTAGTGAACAACTTTACTTCGTGTGGTTTATACACTAAAGCATGAAAGCTTACCCTGTATAGTTTCCCCAGAGTTTTGAAAATGTTCGATTTTTATCATTTTTTTTTTTTGTACCCAAAGTTGAAATGGAAATTTATGATCATATCAAGATTGCACTGTCATAATTTATCACTACACCTCACTGAACACTACATTTTGTAAACAACTCCTTTCCCCAATTCAGTTCCCATCTACACTTTGTTTTTACTCTGCCACCTACACATTCACCATGTCCTCCACACCCTCCACCCACCTAGACACCACCTATACAACACACCACTGATACTTGTGCATTCCCACCTACCCACACTAAGCCTACCCCACCTACACTTAACTACTTATAAATCACTAAGTCCCCTCACTTATAAAATCTATCCTCCCTCAATATCATTAACTTATATCTCCAATGTCATTTCCCCACTTACATCCCCTATCCCCACGCACAGCGCTATCTCCCACATACAGTCACTATCCCCACGTACCCAGGGCACACCCTTCCCGTTTCTCTTGGTCACAGATACAGATAAATCCTCTCCCATCGTATCTAATTCCAATACCCTATGACCGTCAAAAATTCACAAGCGATTACGTACCCATTTTCTTTAGCCTGAGATTCACGTCAGCGCGGGAAACAATATTGGAATGCTACATCGAAGCCTTTTTTTCATCAATATCATTTGGGGAAAGTATATTTGGAAACCATTCCAGTCTCGGCAAAATACACAAAACAGCAACTTAGCGAATTTCTTGATTACCTATTCCATTACGCGATTCCTTGAGTTATCGACTTCTAACATATCTTCAAATATCTGCCTCATCAACTATATATATATATATATATATATATATATATATATATATATATATATATATATATATATATATATATATATATTTATTCCTATGAGTCCACGGGGAAAATGAAACATGAAAAGTTCCAAAGCGCACTTTCGTGTAATAATCACATCATCAGGGGAGACACAAAAGAGAAATATAGCAGTCAGTTGATATACAACGAAGAGACGTAGCTAGGACGCCATTTGGTAAACATGCGATATATATATATATATATATATATATATATATATATATATATATATATATATATATACATTCTATTTTATTTATATCTATTATACTTTGTCGCTGTCTCCCGCGTTAGCGAGGTAGCGCAAGGAAACAGACGAAAGAATGGCCCAATCCACCCACATACACATGTATATACATACACGTCCACACACGCACATATAAATACCTATAAATTTCAACGTATACATACATATACATACAGAGACATATACATATATACACATCTACATAATTCATACTTGCTGCCTTTATTCATTCCCGTCGCCACCTCGCCATGGAACTCACAATAACACACAACAACAGCGGGATTCCAACTGCTACCATTTGCATGTAAGCTGGTGTCGTTAACCACAAGAATAAAGGACCCATAAAGGAAGGGGGAAATGAACATTCATTCACTAGTAACCGAATACCCGTCGTCTTATATGCACTTCATTCACCAGTAACCGAATACCCGTCGTCTTACACGCACATAAGCAACGGGGTCTCCACCTGTCATTCCCCTCGTCAGCCTCACAGTAGCCAGTGGCTTAGGATCTTAAGTGAACCTATTCGTCACAAGTGGGTAGTGGTATGCGAGCGAGCGTGGAATGCAGTACGGAGGCGAACTCGCGCACGACCCACAGACCATACAGTGGCGCAAGGCAACGACACGGCCCCCACAACGTAACTGCGAACCATATGAACAACGTTTTTACTTCTCGTATAATATTTATTTCGCGACGAAAAATTGTATGGCTCTCTTTTTCTTTTTTGCCATGCCCGACACGAAGTTCAAGGGGAGAGAAGAAACGTGTTTGGTCTTCGAAATCATACTTGGAACACCTGAAGAAGGTGTTCGAGACTTTTCGTCTTTTCGATGGGTGGTTACATACAGTAATTTGAGACTGGCGGCCTTAACGACCCTTTCACACGATGCTATACGATCATGAAACATAACTGCGCGAGCTTATCTCAGGTTAATGACGAGCCTCGCCCCTAATCACGAACATCTGTTGGTAAAAACAAATTGACGATTCTAATTTCTCTTCTGGAGGTGGGTGAGTGCAACGTGCTGTTAGTGTTCCTTCTCTAGCCCCTCACGCAGAGACCCATGTCTACCTACCCTCCTGCAGCAGCTTCCCTCCCATGGGGGAGGCCGGGCCGGGCCGGAGCCTGGCTCCTCGCCCTTCTTAAACTAATAATGATCTCTTTGAAATGTGCAAATGATCTTGAGGCCTGGCCGAGAGTTCCTTTGATGCGGGTGGACCCTCACCTGCTAAACTTGTCCCTCAAGTCGCGGCGAAAAATAGAACCGAACTAATAATAACGGTTCCGGAACAAAAACAAACACGCATGGAATTGAAGGGGCATCCGATCCTCTTGCTCCCAGCCCTCTCCGCCCAGTAAGGCCGGTTTCCAGGAGGCCGAGACGCGCGTCGCTCGCCGCAACGGCCGCCTGTGGCTTGCATCCTTCCTCTCGCGAGATCTGGAATTCTTCAAGGGCTGAATTTCTTTGTGGGGTCTGGACAAAGGGGATCTGGGAGCGTTCCTTTGAGCGTCTTGTTTTGCTTGGCGGTGGACAATGCCCATACGAGCCTCTTTTGTTTTACCGATCATCGGGACTTCACCACAGGATTCTGTCGTTTATCATGTGACGTTCGGGTTGGCTCGCCTGCCATCTCCAGTGTGACGCTAGATTTAGCGCTCAATAGAGCTGCGAGGTGGCGCTAGAATTCGTGTCTGGGAAAGGGCGTCACGTAATGTGTTATGACGGCGAGGGCGCCTTACGCCTGAAGCTGAACGTATAGTACTGTAAAGAGCGTGTTACATAACGCTGGAACTGGAGCCGCGTTGGACAATCCCATGGTGGCGCTCTAGCGTTTGCGCATCAAAGACCTGGTTCCCCAAGTATAGGCCACAGCTCAAGATTATGGCACAAAAGAACACCATGGCGCTCTAGCGTTTGCGCATCAAAGAGCTGGTTCCCGAAGTATAGGCCACAGCTCAAGATTATGACACAACAGAACCCCATTTCTTCACTGCCATTACCCATCACCCACTTGGCAACACATACCTGGAGGGGGAGAGGGGGAGGGAAGGTGTCCGACCTTCTCTAACCTAGGTGCTCGTGCAGGGAAGAAAACGAAAGCCTTCAGCAGTCGAGGACTTTTTTCCCAGGATTAAAGATGGATTTTTCCAAACTCATTACCCATACGAGAACCATTATGCTGTTAATTAACCACCTTCGCGCTCAAGAACGAGGAGTCTATGCGCTACCTAGAGGGTGGATTTGAGTCGACCACTGCCCTTCATAATTAAGAACTTGGGTACGAACGGTCAGTCACACTTCGCTCTAACTCCCCTTGACTAGTATTCGTTCACTGCACGCAGTGATATATTCACGAAACGTTCGAGAAAAGTTCCGAAATGGACGTTTGAGATCGATCTATTGGAATAAGACTGGATCTCTCTTACTGTATTGAGAACAGGAGTGGATGATACCCTTGTAAGACTCCCTCGCCATTGGCAATACCAAATGTACCTCCATGCGCGACACCTGCCTGTAGTGGGTGGCACCTCGAAGTCATCTCCTGCCTCGTACTTCGACTCGCCATATGACGGTGAGGTGAAGTGTGTCTCTCTAGTCTAGGGGTCTGTGGTCGGGGCCCGAGAGGCTGGGAAGGGTACTCCCTCCTCTTCATCATGGGAAGGGAAGAGGGTTCGTTCGGGTCCCCATAACCTTTAACTAACATTAGTTAACTTAACCATTGCCGACTAGGTTAACTAAACTCCCTCCTCTTCATCATGGGAAGGGGGGGGGGGTTCGGGTCCCCATAACCTTTAACTAACATTAGTTAACTTAACCATTGCCGACATGGTTAACTAAACTATCACTCGTCAACGTTAGTAACTAAGCTAAGGTTAAAAAGAGAACCTGCACCCCCAACCTAACCCCGACCCACTTCAATCCCCACCCAGGGGATTCCCCTCCTCCATCCCACTAATCCCGCAGCCACACCATAATCCTTGTGAGGGATGTACACACACACACACACACACACACACACACACACAGGCCATGAATCTCGCTCGTGTGCATATATGTAACAAACACAAACTCCCATATATATATACATATATATATATATATATATATATATATATGTCTTCACATACTTGTATACACATATATTGCATAGTGCGCGTATGTAAATGCACACATAGTCATCTCATACATTTCATACATATATGAGGACATTATGACGCTTTACAGCTTCAAACATACATATATTAGCGTACACATATCCAAAAATAAATGGCGAATTGGCAACGATGCCCCCTGGAGTTGCCAGAAGTA
>NC_092292.1:11876495-11988995 GCF_036320965.1 Panulirus ornatus | reverse complement strand
CTTGAGAGACTCTGTGAGGCCACTGGTGAGAGAGAGAGAGAGAGAGAGAGAGAGAGAGAGAGAGAGAGAGTAAATGGGGATCGAATACAGAAAATAGATGGATAAACATCATCATCAAAAGAGCAATAGACGTCTCCAGCCAAGTTATCTGGGTCAAAGACCCACCTCCTTTTGGTGGAATGGGGAGGAAAGGGGTTTACTCCTGGGGTAGTGGAATGTTTCTCCTGGGGTGGAAGGGGGCTGTTTCTTGGAGGAGGAGGAGGAGGAGGAGGAGGAGGAAGAGGAGGAGGAAGAGGAGGAGGAGGAGGAGGAGGTTGCTCTTAGGGTAGTCAAAGGTTTGCTCCTGAGGTGGAGGTGGTTTACCCCTAGGGGGAAGTAAGATTGGGGTGAAAAGGGGTTTGTTCCTAGGACGAAAAGGGGGGTTTCCTCCTAGGGTAGATGTAGGGATTGCTCCTAGGGTAGATGTAGGGACTGCTCTAGGGTAGATGAGAGGATTGCTCCTAGGGTAGAGGTAGAGATTGTTCCTGTGGTAGACGAGGCGATTGCTCCTGGAGTAGATGAGAGGATTGCTCCTAGGGTAGATGTAGGGATTGCTCCTAGGATCGACGAGGCGATTGCTCCTAGGGTAGAAGAAGAACTTGCTCCTAGGGTAGAGGCAGGGATTGTTCCTGGGGTAGACTAGGATAAGAGCACGACTCCAAGGCGATGACGTAGGAGAGTTGACAGAACTGTCTCTATTTTCCTTTCCCTCAATGAGACAGATCCAACACCTTCATACAAACACGTTTGAGATACGGTAACTCAGTCTCCCTCAGGCTTGCGTCCCCCTTCCTTCACCCCCAAGCAAAGTTAAGGCAGATGCCGTAGGAAATCACGAAGTCATAAAAACTAAAACAGAATCTTGAATAAAAATCAAACGAGTCAAAAATTATCATACCATCAGATTAATACAATAGCGTTTGCACAGGGGGGGAAAAAATGAATAGTAAGTCTTTTCCCAGCTATTGTATTTTCTTCGTAGATCCAAAATACAGCCGTAATGACTAACACTAGCACTTTATTCCCTCCCTCCCTGACCCCTATCCTAATTGGGGATGTCATTACGGGCCATATCATCATAACAGGGTATAATCTCCTTTGGCCAATGACTCTTGAGGGAGGGAGGAGTGGCCTTGTGTTAACCCCTCCAACTTATACACTTGCGAACACTCCACCTGTTAGCCCCACCTCCCCTCGCCTCCCGCCCTCTCTCTCACTCTGGAACTTCTTTCCATCCCCTTTCACTCTTCTTCCCTCTTCTTTTCACCCTCGCTTTCTTATCCCTCCCTTTTCTCCTCCTCCTCTCATTTTCCCTAGCTTTTTTAAAATTCCCTTTCCCCTCCCTCCTCTTTCATACTCATTTTCTTCCTTATTCCCTGTACACCCTCATTTTCTTTCCACCAACCCTTTTCACCCTCACTTTATTCCCTCTTCTCTTTCACCCTCACTTTCTTCTCCCACCCCATCTTTCCTTTTCACCCCCTCCCTCTTCCATTCTTACCCTCTCCCCTCTCCCTTTCCGCCCTCACTTTCCCTCCCCGACCTAACCAATCTCTATTTCACCCTTGCCTCAGGGCCACCTTCTCCTTAGACAGATATCTTGAAATTGGCACCACCTTCTTCCTGAAGATTTTTTTCCCTTTTCTTCCTGATATTTCTCCCTTTTCGTCCTGAGGTTTCTCCCTTTTCGTCCTGAGGTTTCACTCTTTTCTTCCTGATATTTCTACCTATTCTTCCTGAGGTTTCTCCCTTTTCGTCCTGAGGTTTCCCCCTTTTCTTCCTGATATTTCTACCTATTCTTCCTGAGGTTTCTCCCTTTTCTTCCTGAGGTTTCTCCCATTTCTTCCTGAGGTTTCTCCCTTTTCTTCCTGAGGTTTCTACCTTTTTCTTCCTGAGGTTTCTTCCTTTTCTTCCAGAGGTTTCTCCTTTTTCTTCCTTAGTTTTTTCTCTTTACTTCCTGAGTTTTCTTTTACTTTCCTTTCTGAGGTTTCTCCCTATTCTTCCCCAGCAAAATCTGTTGTACATTTCATCTTTGGCCAGTCATACGCAAAAACATTATAAGACAATGGGCAAGAAACACAATAGGCAGAAGATAATAGGCAAGAAATATAATGGTCAGAAAGATAAAGATGGAAAGAGACAGTGTAGGGGAGAATTAATGGAAAGATAAATGGGACGATGGTAATCGGGGGAAAAAAATAGGTCAGAAATAATGATAAGAAAGATAACGGCAGATGATAGTCGATAGAAATATAATGGGGCGAAAAAAATTGTGGAAAAGAAAGATAACTAGGTAATGATATAATGGAATAAAGTTATAAAGGGCAGAGAGGTAATTAGGAAGAAAGATAAGAAAGCAAAAAGTTATCAGGATAAAAAAAAAGATAATGCCTCAGAAAAATAATGGAGATAGAAGCAAAGAGAATACGCCAGAGGGGCAGTAAAGATAATGAAGAGAAAGATAAATGGAGTTTCGAAGATAAGCAAGAGAATTGAGGAGAAAGATAAGGAGCAGACAAAGGGTGATAAAGAAGGCATAAAGATAGGCGGAGAATGAAAAGAAGAGAAAATGAGAGAAAAACAAAGAATGAAAAGTATTTAAGGAGATAACCAGTACAAAGTACAGCATCAATGACGATAAATTAGTTATCGTCTACGAAAAATAGCCGGTTCAAAACTGTAGTAATCTCATCCACTTAAAAAAGCAATAAGTGAAAAAAAATGTAACTGAAGACCAAAATTGAAAATAATAGTACTTAAAACATCCTGACCCTAAAAGTACATAGACTTACACAAGGTTTAAAGTATACTTTAATTGATGCTGCAAAATAAAAAGGTAAAGGTATCTTACAAAATAAAAATTTACCTGTAATAGTCTATTAATTGGGCTTAAATTGGGTCCTCCGAGGTCTTGTTATACATGTCATTATCCAGAAATTCCATAATGATCTCTAAACATTATCAGCTAATGAATCTAAAATACGCACACACGCACACATTATGTATCACCTGTACAAATACAGCCACAATAATTACCTCGTGTGTATCGCGCCCCAGCAAACACACTGGTATCACCTGATTAGTCGAACTCTTTCTTTGAAAGCAGTTTGCCTCGTTACCACACACACACACACATTTACGAAAAACCCTCCGCTGTACGGGATCATACGAACAATGAATCGACACTTTCGAAATGGACGTAGGATGAGGAGTGGATCGTCTTCCGTTGAGATATTCGAATCTTCCTTCTCATGGGATGGACGATTTGATCCTATATACCTTTACCATTGAGGTCCTTACCTTACTCTATGATTCCCCCCCCCCCCTTTTCTGATGATTTAACCCCAGGACATAACCCCCTTCAGTACAATATCTTAACCCCTTGATCTCGATGAAGTCACCATCCTTAGCGAAGAAGTCACCATCCTTAGCGATGAAGTCACCATCCTTAGCGAATAAGTCACCATCCTTAGCGATGAAGTCACCATCCTTAGCGATGAAGTCACCATCCTTAGCGACGTCCCCTAAATCTTATTTTCACACGGCTAAGATAAGGAAAACCGACCATTGTCGCTTTACACCTGGCTATAACCTCTCTCTCTCTCTCTCTCTCTCTCTCTCTCTCTCTCTCTCTCTCTCTCTCTCTCTCTCTCTCTCTCTCTCTCTCTCTCTCTCTCTCTCCCTCTCTCTCTCTCGCCCGTCATGAATGCAACCACTTCCTCCCTCCATAGTTTAAAAAGAAAAACATACAGTCATTCGTGGCTCTCGAATTACCACCCCAACCCCCTCCTAAATCAGCGTTAGCCACATAACACCGTTTCCACGATTTTCGTCCCTCATTACCTCATTATTTTCACTCTTCATCATTCATCTCTGCAGCTGCCTCTCGTAATTTGGGATTATCCTGTCTCCGTCCTCATTTGTGAGATGGGGAGAGACAGGTGTTCGCGAATTCAAGTATTCCCATTCGCTGAACACAACGGTACGACCCCTTGAGCACGACGGTACGACCCCTTGAGCACGACGGTACGACCCTTGGGTAGGATGCCTCGACCTTTTGACCCTACCTTTCTCGTCGTGCTCAAGAATCGTACCGTCTTACTCAAGAATCGTACCGTCGTACTCAAGAATTGTACCGTTCGTGCTCAAGAATCGTACCGTCGTGCTCAAGAATCGTACCGTTCGTGCTCTAGTCGTACCTTCGTGCTCACGAATCGCACCGTCGCGCTCAAGAATCGTACCGTCGTGCTCAAGAATCGTACCGTCGTACTCAAGAATTGTACCGTTCGTACTCAAGAATCGTACCGTCGTGCTCAAGAATCGTACCGTCGTGCTCAAGAATCGTACCGTTCGTGCTCTAGTCGTACCTTCGTGCTCAAGAATCGTACCGTCGTGCTCAAGAATCGTACCGTCGTACTCAAGAATCGTACCGTTCGTGCTCTGGTCGTACATTCGTGCTCACGAATCGTACCGTTCGTGCTCCGGTCGTACCGTCGTGCTCAAGAATTGTACCGTCGTGTTTTAAAGGGTCGCACAGTCGTGCTCAAGAGTCGAACCGTCTTCCTCTAATCGTACCGTCATGCTCTAGTCGTACCGTAGTGCTCACGAATCGTACCGTTCGTGCTCTGGTCGTACCGTTTGTGCTCTAATCGTACCGTTGTGCTCAAGAATCGCACCGTCGTGCTAAAGAGTGGTACAGTCGTGCCAGAATGGTACCGTCGTCCTTCAGGGTCGTACCGTCGTCCCTCAGGGTCGTACCGTCGTGCTAGATTGGTACCGTCGTCCTTCAGGGTCGTACCGTCGTCCTTTAGGGTCGTACCGTCGTCCCTAAGGGTCGTACCGTCGTCCTTCAGGGTCGTACCGTCGTCCTTCAGGGTCGTACCGTCGTCCTTCAGGATCGTACCGTCGTGCTAGAGGGGTACCGTCGTCCTTCAGGGTCGTGCCGTCGTGCTAGAATGGTACCGTCATCCTTCAGGGTCGTGCCATCGTCCTTCAGGGTCGTACCGTCGTCCTTCAGGGTCGTACCGTCATCCTTCAAGGTCGTACCGTCGAGTTCAAGAACGGTAATGGGAAGTCAACACTCTGAGCTGCCCACTTGTCATCGAGTCGTTGTTACATGAGCCCCAAAGTCTTTATAAAAGAAAACATTTCCAATATATTGAAGCAGATTCTCACACAATACCTATAATGGTAATCAAAACCTTCCAATAACTCCTTCTAAAAGTTAATTATTATCATTATTTCAATTTACTTTATCCCTTCACTAATCCACAACGGTAATGCAGTTACCATGAAAATGAAACAAAAAAAATCCATACGATAAAAACTTAGAAATAGAAATCAAATTTTAAAAAAATTAAATTTCACGGGAATACTCCAGCAAGGTAATGCCTCTTCGAATACTCCTCTTTTTTTTTCCCCACTTATTTTCTTTATCTTTTTTTTTTTTTGAAGCTCCCGCAAACTTCTCAGGCCCCATTGTCACGTTGGATGATGGATGAGAAATAGCCCCTTTCTGACCCCTTTTATCACATTTATTGTCTGGTAGATGAAGGCCCCGAGAGGGAAAATGAAAGAGGCAAGAAGGGTTAGAAGAATTCCACTGAAAAAAAAAAAGAGAGAGAGAGAGATTACATAAAAAAATGGGTTACAATTGTGTCCTCTGTGCGTAGGCCCCGGCCTAACCCTTGTATACTTGCCTGACAAAGAAACTCCGACACAACAGGTAAAAGGGAACAAAAAAAAAATCAAAAGGAGGGATGGGAAGAGTTCGACAGTGGCGTAATTTGATAAAGCAGGTAGGGAGCGAGCTATGTGTGAGGGAGAAAAAAAAAACCTATGGAAAGGGTTGTTAAAAAAAAAAAAAAGAATGAACTATTCCACGCCATTTCCCGTCGGCGGTGGTAAAGAGGGAGGGAGGGGTGGTTTGGTGGGAGGGGAGGAAGAAGGAAGAGCGTACGTAAGCCACAGGAAGCGGAGGGAAAGTGTTGAAATAAGAGAAGGATAAAAGAAAACGAGTGACGAAGATTAAAAAAAAATTTGACTATCAACATTCGCTTTGGCCGTAAAAGAAAATTTATATACCGTCTGTGCAAAATACAAATATTATCATGATAATAATAATAATAATAATAATAATAATAATAATAATAAAATACAAATATTATCCTAATGATAATGATAATAATAATAATAATAATAATAATAATAATAACAATAATAATAAAGATCAACTGCGCTATTTTCAAAAATACACACAATTTCAACAAAATGGATATACAAAAAAATTCAAATACATACAACGAACCGCACAAGATATTAAGATTAAAAATGTGTACAGCGCAGGCATATATGTTCTTGCAAGTGATTTTCATATCAAACTTATGTTAAAGATAACTCTATTGGTGGATGTTAATGCTTTAATGCTTTGATACTATTATGACCACCAGTGCTTTTAAAAAATGATGAAATTAAGAATGAGATAATAATTTCATTATTATTATTATCATTATTATTATTATTGTTATCATTATTATTATTATTATTACTATTATTATTATCAATACTATTATACAACTCCTTCGAGCATCGTTATTATCAACATTACATTACAAGACCTAGTGTGAATTCAACACTACAACAACTTTGTTACAAGCAAATTAGATGTATTTCTAGACATATACAGTAGACTGTATGTACAATAAAAATCTATGCTTGGTAGCTTTACTGATAGTAATGACAATTATGATTTTACCATCATCTTTTGATTAGCCATGAACTTTAATGAAAAAGGATTATCATGAATAATGAGGAAAAATGAAAAATAATGATAATTGTACCAAAAAGATAATAATAATAATAATCATAATGATAATAATCATAATAATAATAATAATAATAATAATAATAATAATAATAATAATAATAATAATAATAATAATAATAATAATAATAATAATAAAATAAATAATAATAATGATAGGGGATAGGGGATTAAGAATACTTCCCACGTATTCCCTGCGTGTCGTAGAAGGCGACTAAAAGGGGAGGGAGCGGGGGGCTGGAAATCCTCCCCTCTCGTTTTTTTTTTAATTTTCCAAAAGAAGGAACAGAGGGGGCCAGGTGAGGATATTCCGAAAAAAGGCCCAGTCCTCTGTTCTTAACGCTACCTCGCTAATGCGGGAAATGGCGAATAGTTTGAAAAAAAAAAAAAAAAAAAAAAAAATAATAATAATAAAAATAATAATAATAATAATAATAGTAATGATAATGATAATGATAATAATTAATAATAATAATAATAATAATAATAATAATAATAATAATAATAATAATAATAATAAAAATAAAAAAATAATAATGATAATAATAATAATAATAATAATAATAATAATAATAATAATTGATTTTCAGCCACAGAAATTTGAACATCATGGTAGCTAATATAATTGTTTGCTCTCTTAGTTATTTCAAAGATCCTGTGGGTATTATCATCACATGGAGGAATGGAGTGAACTTCACTGAAATATCAAGACCGCATGAGAAAGAATGAATTACGTCACTGTGGTATACAGGGGATGACGCAATGCCAGTGGGTTAAACCAAGGAATATGAGGTGAACAAGGTCAATCAATCATGGGGCTTGACAGTTAGAGAGGGTATGTATAGAAATGAGGCTGTTAGGCCGTCGTGGATATATCCGCAGGGAAATGAAACGATAAGGTTCCAAGTGCACTTTCGTGTAATAATCACATCATCAGGAGAGATACAAGAAAGACATATAACAGTCAGTTGATATACGACGATGAGAAGTAGCTAGGACGCCATTTGGTAAACAAGTGGTCACTCGAATAGTCACCTCCCTATCAGGGCTGATCATAGCCTAGGTGTAATGCTCACACCTGCCACGCAGAGATCCCGGGTTCGATCCTGGCTGTTGGAGGTTTGTATGTTCTATGGAAGCGCGACAAAGTATAATAAAAAAATAATATAATATATATATATATATATATATATATATATATATATATATATATATATATATGCAAAAAGTACACAATTAGCTAGTGTAAAAAGGTGCAGGTAAATCCACAAGGAAACTTTAGAATTATCAACTCGTCAGGACTAAACGAGAGAATGGCGGTCTCTTGGAAAAGAAAACGGAACAAATTGGAAGGCAAGACATAGGTTTCAACGGAAGAGATTTCTTGGGGAAGGACTTTCCTTGTACGTATGTATATGATAAAACATAGGAATGGTTAGCTAAGGAGCGGGGTGTGGGAGGGTAATAGTGTGAGGGTGGAGGGCAGGACTGAACCTATATATATATATATATATATTCAATATTACACCTGAGCAAGCTTCTGTATGATTATGCTCCCCTGAACATATCAAAACACCATGTTTCATTTATCCAGATACATCCACACGGGAAGAACATATCACAGACTTTTAATAATATATCCGTCATACCAAGGTCTTTTTTTTTTAAAAGCTGTATGCCATTAATATCTACTGTATCACTATCATCTACTGCATCACTGCCATCTACTGCACCTTAATCATAAGCTCACAACCGACCCCCCCAACCCACACACTCACTTGCTGCCTAATATCTTATCATCAGTTGCCATAGCATGGGATTGGAAAGTGATATCAACGTTGATAAACATAATTCATAATTTGAGATAAATGCGAAAGAAAAGGAATCGCATTTTAATAGATAGAGAAACGCGAAGTATACGTTCAGACAATAAAGAATTAGATATTCATCAAAAACTCAACGTGCAAATATTACTTCAACCAAAACACTGAAGAGGACGTAAACAAACAGTACTATGCCCTAAAAAATCCTTTTCCCCCCATCATGTTCCAATATTCCTCGGCTGACTGAGTATATTTCCCATGTTTCCTAATCATCCCTGGCGTCATTGCATATTTCATGGCTAACAGCATCCTCCATCACGGCAACGAACCAGGAAATCGACAAAATAACGTACCTGACTTGTTGAAGGACGGGAGGAGCTTCGGCCATTTTGAAATATGCGAAGCGCGGGGTTGCTGAATGCTTGTTGCCACATGGATTGAAATATGTTATCATTTCTATCCCTCCATTATACCCTTTTCTTCTTCGCATGAAGAACCAGTCAGCTTGAATACTCATTTCCTAACTTGTACGTATCGGCAAGGAATTAATTTGCAAGTTGTTTGAGGATATTTTAGGGCGAGTGGTGTTGTGGGGTTGCCAGATAGCTCTGGACGGGAGGTTTGGAGGGTGCGCAGATGGCAGACTGGCGCCAGACGAGGCTGGTAATGAGGAGGACACAGCGGCCGTGGACGGGGTAGCCAGGCGCCGCTACCTGGATGAGAGTCACTGCTGGCCGCTCGCGCTGTTTACTCATTATGTCATTAATTCCGTTTTAAGCCAAGGAGAATTGTCTTTCGTGTTACAGCCTGGGCATGGGCAATTGTTTTTATCAAAGAATGGAAGAAAATTCCATATATCTACGCTTGTTTAGATGGATATATATATATATATATATATATATATATATATATATATATATATATGGGAAATTCTGTACACTCGTGGGGTTCTCCCTCCTGTTAGTGTGTGTGTGTATGTGTGTGTCTAAAGTTATCAAAACTCACCAGAATTCATAATGCTCCATCGAACTTCATTATTTCTCATAAATAACATAAAAGCTAACACAAAATTCAACATTCGGAATCCCCAATAATCCATTAATACAATAAGATAACATTCACACGGAGAAGAATTGCAGACATCCAACAATTTCCAGAAGTTACAAGAACTTAGAATGTAGTTATATGACCAAAGGCAATGATGAGAGCCAAATGATTTCAGTAAAAAGAATCTCTAATGCAACATAAACGTACGAAAAATTTTTTTAATCCATTTCGTTACATTCTTCCTTTATTCTACTTTCTTTTTAGATTTTACGACGTTTTTCGGATATCTGTGTGATACGCAAGCACACAAAATAAATAAAGTTAAGATGGGCATCATCTGGGTGACACATCCCTGCACTCCATACGTTTTGTTAAATTCTGATCAAATAGACTATTCTATAAACAATTCTCTTCATGACAATTATAGATACAGCATACCACTGTTTTTATAAGATTAGAAATCTGAATTCACTACCTGCTTACATATGTCGAAACAACAGATTCGTTCATTAAGGAAAAAGACAATTATTTCCAGTCTTTAACTTCCCATTATTTGGATGAGATTGAGTGAAAAAAAAAAATATTCCACACTTTCATTAACTAATTGTTGCTACAGGGTTTTTACACCATCTCCAACCTATGGTCTGTCTGAATTTATATATATTTTCCTAACCTTTTTTTCCCCGAGTATCTGTATTTACTCACCCCACAATTTGGTATCTACTTATCTTTTTATCCCAATTATCTCAATTTACCTCAAACTGTCTTGTATTTTGAAACCATTCAGCCATCATTTTGGTCCATTTTACTACCATTCCCACTTTTATTCCCGAAGTGACACAGTGCTGAAAATTTTCCAATCACACAGTCTCAGAAATCAGAGTAATTCGATTTGTTTGAAAGTATTAACTGATGAATATGAAAATCAAATGAATGAAAACATTTAATTATGGTGTTATAAGTGTGTGTGGAAGCTTCTGGTGAATAGAAAACGTATAGAAAACCAAAATACGCAATTATGTGACATTTTTAGCCATACTGACGAATTCGTAAATAACCCCATTCCTGACCCACCTTGAAGACATAGACCTGTGATATAATTCCTTCGATGAGATAATCTGACGAATTATTTCCCTTGATGCCCGGCGGTACGACCCACGAACAAGACGGTACGACGTGAAACAGACAGTATACGACACACGAACAAGACGGTACGACGTAAAACAGACAGTATACGACCCACGAACAAGACGGTACGATGTGAAGCAGACAACACGACCCACGAACAAGACGGTACGACGTGAAACAGACAGTACGACACACGAACAAGACGGTACGATGTGAAGCAGACAGTTTACGACCCACGAACAAGACGGTACGATGTGAAGCAGGTAGTACGACCACGAACAAGACGGTACGATGTGAAGCAGACAGTACGACCGACGAACAAGACCTTACGACCCACGAACAAGATAGTACGACGCGAAGCAGACAGTACGACCGACGAACAAGGAAGTACGACCCTTGATCACGACTCTAAGACCACCCCATCCCCTGAGGACACACGTACAACCGTTGGGGACGCTATGACGACCCCTTGAGCACAGCGGCACAGCCCTTAGGCACGACGGAACGAACCCTTGAGCACGACACATGACCCTTGTGCACGACCCCTAAGCGAAAATACGTCGTCGTACCTTCCTTGAGCACGACGGTATATCCCTTGAACCACAACGATACGACCCTTCGGTACGACGACCTATACCCTTTGGCCTGGCCCTCTCAGGTCAGGTCAAAGGCCGGACTATCACACCCAAAGATCGTATCATCGTGCACATGGATCGCACCGCCGTGCACCCACGAGCTTAAAGTAAATAACACAACAATCTAAGAACGTCAGGGAGCAAGAGCCTAATGTAATATAATATGACAAGTTTAAGAATAACAGGGAATTAGCTCGACCGTTTCAACCAACCTGTTGAGGGTAACAGACGCGGTGAAGGAGATGCTTGTATCAACGGTGGTGGCGGAGGAGGCGTGGATGTCCCCCCCCCGGCGGTCAAGACTGACCCTGGGCTCGGCGGATATGATGCCCAGGCGGTGGCTGGGGACGGTCTGCCGCGTGCCCAAGGCTCCAACCCCTTCCATGCCCGGGGGCTGCCAACGCTCGCCACATGCCCATCTCGAATGGAGTCGAACTCAAAAATCTTAAAAAGTCAATATTTCCATTCCAACACGTTTAATTTCGAAATATGAAAGACTTGCCATATGATACTGGAACTGTGAATCGTGATGTTCTGATTAATGTACCTTACTGCTCAGGTTAGAGATTTTAACTGCGACATGAGATGGGAGATAAAGGTATGAGTTTCAGGGGTTTGAAGGGTTTTGGAGTCAATGCTCTTTTGGAGGATACATGAACATCTCAAAAAGGGTTTGTATCTACTTCTTTTGGCATCTAGTCCGTAAACATGACCATATGAAACAATGTAATGTACGTAATGAAATGCCTATTATGAATTGTAACATCCTAAGTAATATCAACCCACACGCTGTAGGAAAACCAACGAAAGTGATTGAAATGAGAAAACGAGAGTACAATAAGTTACTTGTATAGAATAAGTTACTTGTATCAACGAAAGTGATTGAAACGAGAGTACAATAAGTTACTTGTATCAACGAAAATGATTGAAATGAGAGTACAATAAGTTACTTGTATAAAATAAGTTACTTGTATCAACGAAAGTGATTGAAATGAGAGTACAATAAGTTACTTGTATACAATAAGTTACTTGTATCAACGAAAGTGATTGAAACGAGAGTACAATAAGTTACTTGTATACAATAAGTTACTTGTATCAACGAACGTGATTGAAATGAGAGTACAATAAGTTACTTGTATACAATAAGTTACTTGTATCAACGAAAGTGATTGAAACGAGAGTACAATAAGTTACTTGTATACAATAAGTTACTTGTATCAACGAAAGTGATTGGAATGAGAGTACAATAAGTTACTTGTATACAATACGTTACTTGTATCAACGAAAGTGATTGAAATGAGAGGACTAAGACCCAAAACCAAATTCTTTGAAATAAGTTACTTTTATCAACGAAAACGGTGGATCCAGATTTCAGCCTGATCGTCAAACTGAATTGGCCACATCCGATTTACTGGCCGATTTCAGCCACCTGCTGGACCAGGACATGAACACTGACTGAAAGGTTGTGGTTCTCTTAGTGTACTGGTTCTCTTAGTGTACTGGATAAACGTCTCCCAGGACAAATACACTTGGCATACGCGCACATCTGAAGCACGGAAGTAAAACAGATTTTTTTTTTGCGCCTATGAAATATAAGATTTTTTTCCCCGCCATTTTTGCCTTACCAGATACTCCAGGGTCATCCTGTGGGAAGGGAGAGGCGGGATGGACAAGTGGGTGGGATAGAGGATGAAGTTTGTGGAAGAGGAGAAAGGATGGAGAGAGAAGAAGCTCGAGAGATAAGGGATGGAGGAGACAGGGAGGAAAGGATAGAGAAGGGGACTGGGAAGGGATACTGATGTTAACATACACATCACGACAAGAAATGGACGGGACGAGAATCATCCCTTACAGAACGGAACGAGAAAGGAACCTTCCTTAAATGGACGGGAAGGGAACCTTCCCTAACTGGACGGGACGGGAACGTTCCCTTACAGAACGGAACGGGACAGGAACCTTCCCTAGTTAGACGGGACAGGAACCTTCCCATATTAGAGAGGACGGTACAGGAACCTTCCTTAAATGGACGGGAAGAGAACCTTCCCTAACTGGACGGGACGGGAACGTTCCCTTACAGAACGGAACGGGACAGGAAGCTTCCCTAACTGGACGGAACAGGAACCTTCCCTTACTGGAGGAACGGGACAGGAACCTTCCCTTACTGGACGGGAAGAGAACCTTCCCTAACTGGACGGGACGGGAACGTTCCCTTACAGAACGGAACGGGACAGGAAGCTTCCCTAACTGGACGGAACAGGAACCTTCCTTAAACGGACAGGACGGGACAGGAACCTTCCTTAAATTGACGGGAAGGGAACCTTCCCTAACTGGACGGGACAGAAACCTTCCCTTACTGGACGGGACAGGAACCTTCCTTAAAACGGACACAACGGGACAGGAACCTTCCTTAAATTGACGGGAAGCGAACCTTCCCTAACTGGATGGGACAGGACCCTTCCTTAAATGGATGGGACAGGAACCTTCCTTGAAACGGACAGAACGGGAACCCTCTCGTACTGTAGAGGGAAAGAGAACCCTTCCGCGCTGGGCGGAACTAGACGGGAAGGGACGGAAACCCTTTTTCCCACCTTTCCCACAACACCTGACCAGTCTTTTTAGACTATTTTTTTGTCACTGGGAGACTTACCCTGGGAAAAAAAAAAAAGATGCTGGTCATGTTTTTATAAACATATATTTTTTTCTTAGTTCGTCAGTACGAAGATCTGGGATAACTATTCAACTACTACTACTACTACCCTCTGCGTCCACGTCTGTGTGCGCATGCGCGTCCACACCGTTATACATCCGAATTCAGTTCTCAGTGACTATCCAATGGAGGGGTCATGTAATTCCATACGCAGGTGGATGTTTATGGACGCTTCAGCATCCCACGAAAAGCAGGTCGCCCTGACCTACATCTGACTTCACAGAGGTGAATATTGTAATTTTGGTGTCTACTTAGACGTCTTTTGCCCCCTTCCCATCGGTGGAAGAGGGACCTGGGGAATAGGGTACGAAGTAAGAGGATGGAAGAATAGAGGGAGGAGAGAGAGAGAGAGAGAGAGAGAGAGAGAGAGAGAGAGAGAGAGAGAGAGAGAGAGAGAGAGAGAGAGAGAAGACGAAAGGCGAGAGAAGGATAGACCGTGAGCGAGGGAAGAAGATGAATTAGGAGGAGAGAGATAAACATGGGCGAAGAGAACAAGAGGAGAGTAACAGAATGAGGCACAGTGGGTTAGAAAGGGGATATGGAGGGGAGAGGGTTGTGTGTGGCAGCTTGGAAATGGTAGGCCTACCTAGCCCCTAGCCCTCCCCTTCTCAAGCGTGTGACAAGGTGGGCCCACTTAGCCTCGCCACCTGCAGGTACCCCGAGCTGTCCACTCACCACCAGGTTACTAGGGAAGGCACAAAAATGCCTGGTATACCTTGTGACATCATTCGAAAAACAGGAATGTACCTGTACGTGAATCATTTCACCACACATGAATAATTCCCTTGTCAATTGAGCCGTTCACCAGGTTACCAAGGAGCGTATAATCATTCCTGGTACGTTCTGTGTCATCATTCAGAAACAGGAATGTGTTTTGTGAATAATTTCACCACACATGAATAATTCCCTTGTCAACTGAGCCGTTCACCAGGTTACCAGGGAGCGTATAATCATTCCTGGTACGTTCTGTGTCATCATTCCGAAACAGGAAGTTGTATATATGTGAAAGCCTTCACCACATATGAAGATCTTCCTTGTATAATCATCCTATTTTCATCGACAGCAACTGTTGACTTGTACTCCTGGATCGCTACCTAGTTACTAGGCAACTGTAGATAACCAGGTAGCGCATCTGTGTCTTTATGGGATATAGCAAAGCATATGGCAACCCCACGTACGAAGAACACACAGCGGTTAGCGGTGTTTTTGAACGTGACGCGTTCACGGGCCGCCCACGGTCGAGAGCAAAGGTTCGAATCCTGGTTACGGCAGTTGGTCCACACTCAACCCAGCTGTTCATCCATCCTCAGGGGTTGGTCGATAAAATGGGTACATGGCACAGGCATTTTATATATATATATATATATATCATGCAAACCTTCAACAGCCGGGATCGAAACCGGGACCCCTGTGCAACAGGCAGGAGCGCTACCGCTAGGGGCAATCATAGACTCCACACCAGCAGCAGGTGGTGTGGAGTTGTATGTGAAGCCCATTAATGAAGGATTTCTTCCTATGAAAGGGTGTTAACCTCTCATCCAGATACGTTCTTATATTGCATTCAGCCATACTGCCATTGGCAACATAATGGGAGGGTGGTGCTCATGGCACATTCATGTTCAAGGTGTATATGATTTAACATTTGATCCATAGCAATACTGACGGCTCCACGAGACAAGTGGCATGACCCAGGTTACTGGGCATAGCCAACTTTGTGGGTATAGCAAGAGGATATCTTGAAGAGCTTCAGTGTTATCGTTCACAAAGGCCTCCAATACCTCAGCCCAATGAGGCCTGAAGACACAGATTTTGAGGTGTTAAGTGCATACGTCTACCAAGTGCAGAGAAGAGCCATCGCTTAGAATGCTCAGGGAGGGGGAGGTGGCGGGGGTTATAGCTTTTCGTAGCGGGCCAGGATGGTGGGTCTGCAGCCTGTGTGGCTGGCCAGGGAGGGTCTATAGTCAGTCAGTGTCCGGGACCTGGAAGGGTCTGCAGTCAGTCAGTGTCTGGCACCTGGAAGGGTCTGCAGTCATTCAGTGTCTGGGACCTGGAAGGGTCTGTAGTCAGTGTCCGGGACCTGGAAGGGTCTGCAGTCAGTCAGTGTCTGGGACCTGGAAGGGTCTGCAGTCAGTCAGTGTCTGGGACCTGGAAGGGTCTGTAGTCAGTGTCCGGGACCTGGAAGGGTCTGCAGTCAGTCAGTGTCCGGGACCTGGAAGGGTCTGCAGTCAGTCAGTGTCTGGGACCTGGAAGGGTCTGTAGTCAGTGTCTGGGACCTGGAAGGGTCTGCAGTCAGTCAGTGTCTGAGACCTGGAAGGGTCTGCAGTCAGTCAGTGTCTGGGACCTGGAGGGGTCTGCAGTCAGTCAGTGTCCGAGCCCTAGGATAAACCATCGATAGCATTTCCATGGGTATCCTGGCTGATGGGTGATATCATGTGGATGATGGATACTATCATGTGGATGACGGATGCTATCATGTGGATGATGGATGCTATCATGTGGATGATGGATGCTATCATGTGGATGATGGATGCTATCATGTGGATGATGGATGCTATCATGTAGATGACGAATGCTATCATGTGGATAACGAATGCTATCATGTGGATGACGAATGCTATCATGTGGATGACGAATGCTATCATGTAGATGACGGATGCTATCATGTAGATGACGTATGCTATCATGTGGATGACGTATGCTATCATGTGGATGACGTATGCTATCATGTGGATGACGGATGCTATCATCTGGAAGGCGGGTGCTGTGACCCCGGAAGAGCTGAGACTCCGGAGCTAGGTGCTGAGTCTAGATGAAGGCTGAGAGCGGGCTGGGCGATAAACACGGGGAGCAGTGGGTATACAGCGTTGGCATCTGGGTGGGGGTTTATGGCGCCTCTCGGGAGGTGGGGAAGGAGGAGGAGGAGGAGGAGCCTAGGTATTGGCGTCTAGGAGGCTGAGTCTGGGCTACTCCCGGGCTGTGATTGATGGCTGCTCACGCCCAGTTGATCCAGCAAGGGATCCATCTTGTCGCGAAGGCTGCCCGGAGGGGAGAGGGAGAAGGGGCCTTACACCCACCGTCCTCTCCCTCCCTCTCTATACCTACCACCCACACACGCCCCCCCTCACCGTCGCCACAGCCCTCTAGCCCCCTCTCTCCACCACCACTGTCGCTTCCGTCACCTCTCTCTCTCTCTCTCTCTCTCTCTCTCTCTCTCTCTCTCTCTCTCTCTCTCTCTCTCTCTCTCTGACCTCCATCCACTTTTCCTCTTTCCCCCTCTGTCACCCAGACATTCACCCGTACCTCCCTCCTCAACCCTCCCTACCATAGGCCTCCTCCTCTTCCTTCTCCTCCTCCTCCTTCCCCTTGCGAGAGTGCCATTCCCTCCTCCTCCTCCTCTTCTTCCCCTTGCGACGGTGCCATTCCCTCCTCCTCCTCCTCTTCTTCCCCTTGCGACGGTGCCATTCCCTCCTCCTCCTCCCCCTTGCGAGAGTGCCATTCCCTCCTCCTCTTCTTCCCCCTCGCGACGGTGCCATTCCCTCTTCCTCCTCCTCCTCCTCTTCCTCCTTCCCTTTGCGAGAGTGCCATTCCCTCCTCCTCCTCCTCCTTCCCCTTGCGAGAGTGCCATTCCCTCCTCCTCTTCTTCCCCCTCGCGACGGTGCCAGTCCCTCCTCCTCCTCCTCCTCCTCCTCCTTCCCCTAGCGAGAGTGCCATTCCCTCCTCCTCCTTCCCCTTGCGACAGTGCCATTCCCTGCTCCTCCTCCTTCCCCTCGCGACGGTGCCATTCCCTCCTCCTCCTCCCCCTTGCGAGAGTGCCATTGCCTCCTCTTCCTCCTCCTCCCCCTTGCGAGAGTGCCATTCCCTCCTCCTCCTCCTCCTTCCCCTTGCGAGAGTGCCATTCCCTCCTCCTCTTCTTCCCCCTCGCGACGGTGCCAGTCCCTCCTCCTCCTCCTCCTCCTCCTTCCCCGAGTGCCATTCCCTCCTCCTCCTCCTCCTCCTCAGACAGAGGGAAGTAGGGTAGTAAGATCATTACTCCGTCGTGTGACGATTATTGCTCCAGGGTAAATTTCCCCCGAGGGATCTACCGGGCGGGGTAGATGCCCCCAGCACCATCCATCCCTCCAGCCCCGTGGTAGGAGGCGGTTCCTAAGGTCGTCGTGTGGGCGTCCTGGTTATGGTTAGGTTAGGGCTGTCGTCAGTTGAGAGGGAGGAGGGGAGGAGGCTGGCTCTCTCTCTCTCTCTCTCTCTCTCTCTCTCTCTCTCTCTCTCTCTCTCTCTCTCTCTCTCTCTCTCTCTCTCTCTCTCTCCTTGAAACACACACACACACACACTTCATTCAGGTCACAGGGTGTCCATCCATCTCCCCCAGGTACAGGTCTCCTTCCTACTCTCACTCAGTCTCTCCTTCCTTCGTCTCCTTCACTGCTTTCTTTCCACCCTCCTGCTTCTCCAGAGCTCATCTACAAAACAATACCTCACACTTCGCTATCTTCTATCGTTGGAACGTACATCTGCGAGCCATTTTCTACTGCTATACAGAGCCCGGAGCTAGGGGTAACTCCTCCATCTTAGATTCAGGTCTCGCAACGAGTTCATATCACTAATTTCATTAACAGTTTACCTAAACGCCAATCTCAGCGACATCTTTCGGTAAGAAGATACAGCTAACTGACCTTAGTTGCCGACTAGTATTAAAACCTCGATAACGATATTCTAGCACAAAAATATTCAGATCTTCCTGACATTTCGCTCGAGAATATTTGAACTTTCACTTAATTTCGTACCATTAACTACTCCCTGTTAGATTTCTTCTCCAATTTTCTGTCATTAACTAACCCCTGCTAGATTTCTTCTCAAATTTTCTGTCATTAACTAACCCATGCTAGATTTCTTCTCCAATTTCCTGCCATTAACTAACCCCTGTTAGATTTCTTCGCCAATTTCCTACCATTAACTAACCCCTGTTAGATTTCTTCGCCAATTTCCTACCATTAACTAACCCCTGTTAGATTTCTTCGCCAATTTCCTACCATTAACTAACCCCTGTTAGATTTCTTCGCCAATTTCCTACCATTAACTAACCCCTGTTAGATTTCTTCGCCAATTTCCTTGTATTTCTTCGCCACTGTGTCCAGACAGATAAACTTTTTTTTCAAGAGTTGAAGAAAACATCAAATTTAGCCACGATTGTTCCTTAATTCCTTCCTAATGGTATGTCACAGCTTAGGCACGGAATAATACTTCAAGTGTACGTGCTTTGTATTACAGCCACTGTCAGTTTTGATTAAGCACATTGGTCTGGGACCATAGCTCCACCAGCATTCATTGAATAAGGCAGACTCTTCTCATCTGGGATCACATATAGTTCTTCATCAAACTCGAACACTAATGACCTTATGCCACGGTATGGAGACATGTAATCCAAATTAACAGGAGATAAAGCTATCATCTCTAGCCTCGTTTCAGAAGCAAGGAATAAACTTCCAAATTGAATGTCTGCTTGCGATCGGGTTGTGCACACATGTTGAACACACCTGTACACAGATGCCCTCAGTGGAAACGCATCTGTTGAACACATCTGTACACAGATGCCCTCAGTGGAAACGCATCTGTTGAACACATCTGTACACAGATGCCCTCAGTGGAAACGCATCTGTGCATCTGTAGGCGTGCAAAAATCATGGAAGTGTCCCGAGCATTGTTGACAAGCAAGGCACTTCCTCGACGGCCAGAACGTCGTCAGCAGCCACAACGACCCTCCTCGCCTCCTCTCCACCAGGAGGGATCTAGCGTGACCTCTCACCCCCAGAAGACCCTGTCCTGTGACCCTGTGTCACACTGCTGTAACCCATTATCAAGCTAGTTATGATACCTGCCTCGTTTTCCCACTTTGTTTCGTATTCTAAGCCTCGTTTTGATCAATATATTCTGGTCCCCTTGACAGACCCACTCCCCTAGTCCTTCCCTCCCTCTGCTCTTCCTTACATCGCCTTACCAAACGTCCTCACTCCTCAATCCTCACTCTGACTTCTCTATTTCCATCCTTGTTTTTGTGCAGCTCTCTCCTAACTTTATCCACTCTCTTCTGTTTCTAAATCCTTTATCTGCTTCTCTTCCTCCCTGACCTCCATCTATTTGTTTACCAATTGGCGTCCTAGCTACGTCTCATCGCTGTATATCAACTGAATGTTATATTTCTTTCTTGTATCTCCCCTGATGATGTGATTATTACACGAAAGTGCACTTGGGAACTTATCGTGTTTCATTTTCCCCGTGGACTAATAGGATATATATATATATATATTCCAGGAAGATCCCATACATCTCCCAGGGTCGGCCTAGGGTGTGGTATTGCATGGGCGGTGGGGGCCAGGAAGATCCCATACATCTCCCAGGGTCGGCCTAGGGTGTGGTATTGCATGGGCGGTGGGGGCCAGGAAGATCCCATACATCTCCCAGGGTCGGCCTAGGGTGTGGTATTGCATGGGCGGTGGGGGCCAGGAAGATCCCATACATCTCCCAGGGTCGGCCTAGGGTGTGGTATTGCATGGGCGGTGGGGGCCAGGAAGATCCCATACATCTCCCAGGGTCGGCCTAGGGTGTGGTATTGCATGGGCGGTGGGGGCCAGGAAGATCCCATACATCTCCCAGGGTCGGCCTAGGGTGTGGTATTGCATGGGCGGTGGGGGCCAGGAAGATCCCATACATCTCCCAGGGTCGGCCTAGGGTGTGGTATTGCATGGGCGGTGGGGGCCAGGAAGATCCCATACATCTCCCAGGGTCGGCCTAGGGTGTGGTATTGCATGGGCGGTGGGGGCCAGGAAGATCCCATACATCTCCCAGGGTCGGCCTAGGGTGTGGTATTGCATGGGCGGTGGGGGCCAGGAAGATCCCATACATCTCCCAGGGTCGGCCTAGGGTGTGGTATTGCATGGGCGGTGGGGGCCAGGAAGATCCCATACATCTCCCAGGGTCGGCCTAGGGTGTGGTATTGCATGGGCGGTGGGGGCCAGGAAGATCCCATACATCTCCCAGGGTCGGCCTAGGGTGTGGTATTGCATGGGCGGTGGGGGCCAGGAAGATCCCATACATCTCCCAGGGTCGGCCTAGGGTGTGGTATTGCATGGGCGGTGGGGGCCAGGAAGATCCCATACATCTCCCAGGGTCGGCCTAGGGTGTGGTATTGCATGGGCGGTGGGGGCCAGGAAGATCCCATACATCTCCCAGGGTCGGCCTAGGGTGTGGTATTGCATGGGCGGTGGGGGCCAGGAAGATCCCATACATCTCCCAGGGTCGGCCTAGGGTGTGGTATTGCATGGGCGGTGGGGGCCAGGAAGATCCCATACATCTCCCAGGGTCGGCCTAGGGTGTGGTATTGCATGGGCGGTGGGGGCCAGGAAGATCCCATACATCTCCCAGGGTCGGCCTAGGGTGTGGTATTGCATGGGCGGTGGGGGCCAGGAAGATCCCATACATCTCCCAGGGTCGGCCTAGGGTGTGGTATTGCATGGGCGGTGGGGGCCAGGAAGATCCCATACATCTCCCAGGGTCGGCCTAGGGTGTGGTATTGCATGGGCGGTGGGGGCCAGGAAGATCCCATACATCTCCCAGGGTCGGCCTAGGGTGTGGTATTGCATGGGCGGTGGGGGCCAGGAAGATCCCATACATCTCCCAGGGTCGGCCTAGGGTGTGGTATTGCATGGGCGGTGGGGGCCAGGAAGATCCCATACATCTCCCAGGGTCGGCCTAGGGTGTGGTATTGCATGGGCGGTGGGGGCCAGGAAGATCCCATACATCTCCCAGGGTCGGCCTAGGGTGTGGTATTGCATGGGCGGTGGGGGCCAGGAAGATCCCATACATCTCCCAGGGTCGGCCTAGGGTGTGGTATTGCATGGGCGGTGGGGGCCAGGAAGATCCCATACATCTCCCAGGGTCGGCCTAGGGTGTGGTATTGCATGGGCGGTGGGGGCCAGGAAGATCCCATACATCTCCCAGGGTCGGCCTAGGGTGTGGTATTGCATGGGCGGTGGGGGCCAGGAAGATCCCATACATCTCCCAGGGTCGGCCTAGGGTGTGGTATTGCATGGGCGGTGGGGGCCAGGAAGATCCCATACATCTCCCAGGGTCGGCCTAGGGTGTGGTATTGCATGGGCGGTGGGGGCCAGGAAGATCCCATACATCTCCCAGGGTCGGCCTAGGGTGTGGTATTGCATGGGCGGTGGGGGCCAGGAAGATCCCATACATCTCCCAGGGTCGGCCTAGGGTGTGGTATTGCATGGGCGGTGGGGGCCAGGAAGATCCCATACATCTCCCAGGGTCGGCCTAGGGTGTGGTATTGCATGGGCGGTGGGGGCCAGGAAGATCCCATACATCTCCCAGGGTCGGCCTAGGGTGTGGTATTGCATGGGCGGTGGGGGCCAGGAAGATCCCATACATCTCCCAGGGTCGGCCTAGGGTGTGGTATTGCATGGGCGGTGGGGGCCAGGAAGATCCCATACATCTCCCAGGGTCGGCCTAGGGTGTGGTATTGCATGGGCGGTGGGGGCCAGGAAGATCCCATACATCTCCCAGGGTCGGCCTAGGGTGTGGTATTGCATGGGCGGTGGGGGCCAGGAAGATCCCATACATCTCCCAGGGTCGGCCTAGGGTGTGGTATTGCATGGGCGGTGGGGGCCAGGAAGATCCCATACATCTCCCAGGGTCGGCCTAGGGTGTGGTATTGCATGGGCGGTGGGGGCCAGGAAGATCCCATACATCTCCCAGGGTCGGCCTAGGGTGTGGTATTGCATGGGCGGTGGGGGCCAGGAAGATCCCATACATCTCCCAGGGTCGGCCTAGGGTGTGGTATTGCATGGGCGGTGGGGGCCAGGAAGATCCCATACATCTCCCAGGGTCGGCCTAGGGTGTGGTATTGCATGGGCGGTGGGGGCCAGGAAGATCCCATACATCTCCCAGGGTCGGCCTAGGGTGTGGTATTGCATGGGCGGTGGGGGCCAGGAAGATCCCATACATCTCCCAGGGTCGGCCTAGGGTGTGGTATTGCATGGGCGGTGGGGGCCAGGAAGATCCCATACATCTCCCAGGGTCGGCCTAGGGTGTGGTATTGCATGGGCGGTGGGGGCCAGGAAGATCCCATACATCTCCCAGGGTCGGCCTAGGGTGTGGTATTGCATGGGCGGTGGGGGCCAGGAAGATCCCATACATCTCCCAGGGTCGGCCTAGGGTGTGGTATTGCATGGGCGGTGGGGGCCAGGAAGATCCCATACATCTCCCAGGGTCGGCCTAGGGTGTGGTATTGCATGGGCGGTGGGGGCCAGGAAGATCCCATACATCTCCCAGGGTCGGCCTAGGGTGTGGTATTGCATGGGCGGTGGGGGCCAGGAAGATCCCATACATCTCCCAGGGTCGGCCTAGGGTGTGGTATTGCATGGGCGGTGGGGGCCAGGAAGATCCCATACATCTCCCAGGGTCGGCCTAGGGTGTGGTATTGCATGGGCGGTGGGGGCCAGGAAGATCCCATACATCTCCCAGGGTCGGCCTAGGGTGTGGTATTGCATGGGCGGTGGGGGCCAGGAAGATCCCATACATCTCCCAGGGTCGGCCTAGGGTGTGGTATTGCATGGGCGGTGGGGGCCAGGAAGATCCCATACATCTCCCAGGGTCGGCCTAGGGTGTGGTATTGCATGGGCGGTGGGGGCCAGGAAGATCCCATACATCTCCCAGGGTCGGCCTAGGGTGTGGTATTGCATGGGCGGTGGGGGCCAGGAAGATCCCATACATCTCCCAGGGTCGGCCTAGGGTGTGGTATTGCATGGGCGGTGGGGGCCAGGAAGATCCCATACATCTCCCAGGGTCGGCCTAGGGTGTGGTATTGCATGGGCGGTGGGGGCCAGGAAGATCCCATACATCTCCCAGGGTCGGCCTAGGGTGTGGTATTGCATGGGCGGTGGGGGCCAGGAAGATCCCATACATCTCCCAGGGTCGGCCTAGGGTGTGGTATTGCATGGGCGGTGGGGGCCAGGAAGATCCCATACATCTCCCAGGGTCGGCCTAGGGTGTGGTATTGCATGGGCGGTGGGGGCCAGGAAGATCCCATACATCTCCCAGGGTCGGCCTAGGGTGTGGTATTGCATGGGCGGTGGGGGCCAGGAAGATCCCATACATCTCCCAGGGTCGGCCTAGGGTGTGGTATTGCATGGGCGGTGGGGGCCAGGAAGATCCCATACATCTCCCAGGGTCGGCCTAGGGTGTGGTATTGCATGGGCGGTGGGGGCCAGGAAGATCCCATACATCTCCCAGGGTCGGCCTAGGGTGTGGTATTGCATGGGCGGTGGGGGCCAGGAAGATCCCATACATCTCCCAGGGTCGGCCTAGGGTGTGGTATTGCATGGGCGGTGGGGGCCAGGAAGATCCCATACATCTCCCAGGGTCGGCCTAGGGTGTGGTATTGCATGGGCGGTGGGGGCCAGGAAGATCCCATACATCTCCCAGGGTCGGCCTAGGGTGTGGTATTGCATGGGCGGTGGGGGCCAGGAAGATCCCATACATCTCCCAGGGTCGGCCTAGGGTGTGGTATTGCATGGGCGGTGGGGGCCAGGAAGATCCCATACATCTCCCAGGGTCGGCCTAGGGTGTGGTATTGCATGGGCGGTGGGGGCCAGGAAGATCCCATACATCTCCCAGGGTCGGCCTAGGGTGTGGTATTGCATGGGCGGTGGGGGCCAGGAAGATCCCATACATCTCCCAGGGTCGGCCTAGGGTGTGGTATTGCATGGGCGGTGGGGGCCAGGAAGATCCCATACATCTCCCAGGGTCGGCCTAGGGTGTGGTATTGCATGGGCGGTGGGGGCCAGGAAGATCCCATACATCTCCCAGGGTCGGCCTAGGGTGTGGTATTGCATGGGCGGTGGGGGCCAGGAAGATCCCATACATCTCCCAGGGTCGGCCTAGGGTGTGGTATTGCATGGGCGGTGGGGGCCAGGAAGATCCCATACATCTCCCAGGGTCGGCCTAGGGTGTGGTATTGCATGGGCGGTGGGGGCCAGGAAGATCCCATACATCTCCCAGGGTCGGCCTAGGGTGTGGTATTGCATGGGCGGTGGGGGCCAGGAAGATCCCATACATCTCCCAGGGTCGGCCTAGGGTGTGGTATTGCATGGGCGGTGGGGGCCAGGAAGATCCCATACATCTCCCAGGGTCGGCCTAGGGTGTGGTATTGCATGGGCGGTGGGGGCCAGGAAGATCCCATACATCTCCCAGGGTCGGCCTAGGGTGTGGTATTGCATGGGCGGTGGGGGCCAGGAAGATCCCATACATCTCCCAGGGTCGGCCTAGGGTGTGGTATTGCATGGGCGGTGGGGGCCAGGAAGATCCCATACATCTCCCAGGGTCGGCCTAGGGTGTGGTATTGCATGGGCGGTGGGGGCCAGGAAGATCCCATACATCTCCCAGGGTCGGCCTAGGGTGTGGTATTGCATGGGCGGTGGGGGCCAGGAAGATCCCATACATCTCCCAGGGTCGGCCTAGGGTGTGGTATTGCATGGGCGGTGGGGGCCAGGAAGATCCCATACATCTCCCAGGGTCGGCCTAGGGTGTGGTATTGCATGGGCGGTGGGGGCCAGGAAGATCCCATACATCTCCCAGGGTCGGCCTAGGGTGTGGTATTGCATGGGCGGTGGGGGCCAGGAAGATCCCATACATCTCCCAGGGTCGGCCTAGGGTGTGGTATTGCATGGGCGGTGGGGGCCAGGAAGATCCCATACATCTCCCAGGGTCGGCCTAGGGTGTGGTATTGCATGGGCGGTGGGGGCCAGGAAGATCCCATACATCTCCCAGGGTCGGCCTAGGGTGTGGTATTGCATGGGCGGTGGGGGCCAGGAAGATCCCATACATCTCCCAGGGTCGGCCTAGGGTGTGGTATTGCATGGGCGGTGGGGGCCAGGAAGATCCCATACATCTCCCAGGGTCGGCCTAGGGTGTGGTATTGCATGGGCGGTGGGGGCCAGGAAGATCCCATACATCTCCCAGGGTCGGCCTAGGGTGTGGTATTGCATGGGCGGTGGGGGCCAGGAAGATCCCATACATCTCCCAGGGTCGGCCTAGGGTGTGGTATTGCATGGGCGGTGGGGGCCAGGAAGATCCCATACATCTCCCAGGGTCGGCCTAGGGTGTGGTATTGCATGGGCGGTGGGGGCCAGGAAGATCCCATACATCTCCCAGGGTCGGCCTAGGGTGTGGTATTGCATGGGCGGTGGGGGCCAGGAAGATCCCATACATCTCCCAGGGTCGGCCTAGGGTGTGGTATTGCATGGGCGGTGGGGGCCAGGAAGATCCCATACATCTCCCAGGGTCGGCCTAGGGTGTGGTATTGCATGGGCGGTGGGGGCCAGGAAGATCCCATACATCTCCCAGGGTCGGCCTAGGGTGTGGTATTGCATGGGCGGTGGGGGCCAGGAAGATCCCATACATCTCCCAGGGTCGGCCTAGGGTGTGGTATTGCATGGGCGGTGGGGGCCAGGAAGATCCCATACATCTCCCAGGGTCGGCCTAGGGTGTGGTATTGCATGGGCGGTGGGGGCCAGGAAGATCCCATACATCTCCCAGGGTCGGCCTAGGGTGTGGTATTGCATGGGCGGTGGGGGCCAGGAAGATCCCATACATCTCCCAGGGTCGGCCTAGGGTGTGGTATTGCATGGGCGGTGGGGGCCAGGAAGATCCCATACATCTCCCAGGGTCGGCCTAGGGTGTGGTATTGCATGGGCGGTGGGGGCCAGGAAGATCCCATACATCTCCCAGGGTCGGCCTAGGGTGTGGTATTGCATGGGCGGTGGGGGCCAGGAAGATCCCATACATCTCCCAGGGTCGGCCTAGGGTGTGGTATTGCATGGGCGGTGGGGGCCAGGAAGATCCCATACATCTCCCAGGGTCGGCCTAGGGTGTGGTATTGCATGGGCGGTGGGGGCCAGGAAGATCCCATACATCTCCCAGGGTCGGCCTAGGGTGTGGTATTGCATGGGCGGTGGGGGCCAGGAAGATCCCATACATCTCCCAGGGTCGGCCTAGGGTGTGGTATTGCATGGGCGGTGGGGGCCAGGAAGATCCCATACATCTCCCAGGGTCGGCCTAGGGTGTGGTATTGCATGGGCGGTGGGGGCCAGGAAGATCCCATACATCTCCCAGGGTCGGCCTAGGGTGTGGTATTGCATGGGCGGTGGGGGCCAGGAAGATCCCATACATCTCCCAGGGTCGGCCTAGGGTGTGGTATTGCATGGGCGGTGGGGGCCAGGAAGATCCCATACATCTCCCAGGGTCGGCCTAGGGTGTGGTATTGCATGGGCGGTGGGGGCCAGGAAGATCCCATACATCTCCCAGGGTCGGCCTAGGGTGTGGTATTGCATGGGCGGTGGGGGCCAGGAAGATCCCATACATCTCCCAGGGTCGGCCTAGGGTGTGGTATTGCATGGGCGGTGGGGGCCAGGAAGATCCCATACATCTCCCAGGGTCGGCCTAGGGTGTGGTATTGCATGGGCGGTGGGGGCCAGGAAGATCCCATACATCTCCCAGGGTCGGCCTAGGGTGTGGTATTGCATGGGCGGTGGGGGCCAGGAAGATCCCATACATCTCCCAGGGTCGGCCTAGGGTGTGGTATTGCATGGGCGGTGGGGGCCAGGAAGATCCCATACATCTCCCAGGGTCGGCCTAGGGTGTGGTATTGCATGGGCGGTGGGGGCCAGGAAGATCCCATACATCTCCCAGGGTCGGCCTAGGGTGTGGTATTGCATGGGCGGTGGGGGCCAGGAAGATCCCATACATCTCCCAGGGTCGGCCTAGGGTGTGGTATTGCATGGGCGGTGGGGGCCAGGAAGATCCCATACATCTCCCAGGGTCGGCCTAGGGTGTGGTATTGCATGGGCGGTGGGGGCCAGGAAGATCCCATACATCTCCCAGGGTCGGCCTAGGGTGTGGTATTGCATGGGCGGTGGGGGCCAGGAAGATCCCATACATCTCCCAGGGTCGGCCTAGGGTGTAGTGTTGCATGGGCTGTGGGGGCCAGATGTTCCCATACATCTCCCAGGGTCGGCCTAGGGTGTGGTATTGCATGGGCGGTGGGGGCCAGGAAGATCCCATACGTCTCCCAGGGTCGGCCTAGGGTGGTATTACACGGACGGTGGACCTGGAGGATCCCATGCATCTCCCATGGTCGGCTAATGTGGATGGTGAGCCGAGAGCTCCCACGCATTCTCCCAGGAAAACATCCGTGGTCGCTAGTCTAACTTGGCGACAAACTTATACAGATAAACATTCATTCGTTATCTTAGCTTGGTGGATTTCAGAAGACCTACACTATAACCTAACAGAACGTGATGAATCCATTAGAAATCCACTGTATAGGAACGTATGATATCATGCCTTGGATTCATCATCTCTTTGGTAAATATGGAAGCAAATATCAAGCACGTTCTAATGACACTACGACCCTTATCACTCTGCCAGGTGCCTTGTACTGGGTCTACTCCAATCCCAGTGCTGCCCTCTATTTTCGGGTGCCTGACCTCTACAGCTGGAATGGGTCGTTAAGCAACCAGCCAACCGGTTAACTACCATAAATGCCATCAAGTTAACTCTGATCCCTTAAAGAGGACGATTGAACTCATTAAGCACAATGTCTTGTCTCTCTGAATAAGACGATTTAACCCCTTTTAAGTACGACGTCTTGCCTCCTTGAATAGGTCGACTCAACCCCTTGAATATGACGTCTCAAAACCCCTAACTTCGACGACTTTTCCCGCTTGAGCATGACGACTGAAAACCTAAGTACAATAACTTCGTCTCTTGAGTACGACGATTTATCTCCATGAGTACGATGAACTTAACCCTTGTACTAAGTCATCGGAATCCAAGGGCTAAATCTTCGTGCTCAAAGAGTTAGTTTGTCGTCCCTAAAGGCAAATGAGGACGAATTATACCCTATTGAAGGTTCTGGTCCACTAAGGATTACACGTTCAAAAAAATAAACGAGACCCCCACGTCCTTATGCGGTATGTGTAGACACTGGTAGAGGGCAAACAGCTCTTGAAATGCCGTGATAAAAACACTCATCGTCCCATCAGCTGTCGATGAGGACCGGTGGCAATCATTCGAGTCAAAGGACATTCATCAGACTTGATGAAGGCACACCCGGCCACGACCACTCTGTCGGCAGTGGCTGGCGTGGTGACGGAGGAGCCGCGAGCTATACATACAGTTGGTGTGGGTCATGCAGAAGTGCTCATGGGACTCTAATGATTACGATCTGTGATGCCTATGGCAGTTTTCTCTCGCCTCCCAGGGGGGAAAAGTGTGGTGAAGGGTTGGGACACTGTTGATGTCCTTTGCAACAACTTCTACACGATCTATAGTTCGTTTCGAGAGAGATTCTACAGCGATAAAGAAACTCTGATGTTTCAGAGATCGTCTGAAGGTCAGGGTTTGCGAGCTCTCGTCCATGCCGAGTCGCATGGCGTTGGAGAGGAGGAAGCCTCTACCAGAGGTCGCCAGACTTCCTCTTGGTCCACAGTGTGCAACAGAAAATGATCAAAGGAACGTAGTCAGTGGTGTGGCGCGGTGTCAATACAGCTGCTTCTCTATTGATGAGGCGGGCGCGCCGCCCGTCCTTGCCTGCCCTGCCCGTACACGCCGCCTGCGGGTGTTTGAAATAATCTGGCGACAAAGTGTAACTGTGTGCTCAATGCACCTTTGAAGTATCTCCTTCAGCGACGGGGCTCTGCCGTGGATTGTGCTGAGCGCTGAGTAAAGGGTGAGTCGGTGTGAGAGGGCAAACAGTGAGTGTTGAATGGTCGCGGGGGTCGTGGCAGGCAGGGAAGCGCGTCAATAGCCCCTCCGTCGCCAGCCCCGAAGGCAAGCGCAAAAGACCTGCCCGTAGAAGAAAGTACACAAAAAAAAGAAGAGGAAGAAAAAATAAACATTAAATATTGAGCAGCACTTGACTGGCTGGCGCCCTGCGATTCATGGAGCGGCCATTTATCCTGAATTCATCTAGGGTCCTCACGGTGACTCGGGGTGTGCATTCAGTCCGCCCCTGAGGGAGGGGGCGCTACCAATCCCCCCCTTAGCCCTTCCGGCCTCCTGCAAAACAGGGAGTGTTTTCACGCGTCGGGTGAGCAGCGTCGGAGGGGTGGCTACGCCAGCCTATTGACTAGCGGCCGCGGGAGATAGAGAGAGGGACGGGGGGCGAGAGGGAATTTTCACGCGTGGTCTGTGCGTCCAGGCGAGAGGCACATGTTGATATTTACCTTCTGGAGGGGGTCGCTGGTGGGCAACTACACTATTTACTCTTTTATTCGTTACTTGCAAATGCCGCTCATTGGCCACGGAGAGGGTGGCGGGAAGGGAAGATGAGGAGGGGATGACACGAGTGAGTTCTGGGGGTGTGACATCTGGTCCAGATGGATGGATGAGGCGTTCGAGGCTTCATCTCGGTATTCGAAACGTTGTTTGAGGAATATGAAGCATGTCGCTCGAGGGACATAAGGCTTCGTTTTATCTAACACTACGTTAAACCCAGCGACATTAATTCAGTATTCTCTCTGTTGCACCATCTGTTATTTATCTATCGTGAGAGGAACTGAACGACACATACAAATATTAGGCTATTGCTGCTGTGTTCATAACCATACTACGTATCCTACAAGCTCAATCATCATTTAACCTTACCATAAGTCAATCATTATGAACCTCTCAGTGTCGCCAAGATATATCCTTGCCGAGATCATAGCTAACGCCACTTGTTTGATTATCATTTGTGTGTTACGGGGACAGAGTTTTACACTCGTGTTGCCCCATTTCTTAACCTTGTATATGTACCATGTCTTTACTCCTGTGTATGTCTGCACACACGCACACATCCCAGCTTAGGCCAGGTACGCGTGAGTGTGTGTGATTACCTATATGTACAATACGGGGAGGGAAGTCTGCGTTCAGGGCTCCTATCTTATCAAAACTTTCTTTACAATCATACAACTTCTTTTTTTAGTCTTCTCTACACAGTTTCATACCTTAGCTTATTACGTTCATCCGCAAGTGTACCACTATATAAATAATGTGTATACCTTGACATTTCTGGCTGCTCATTCTTTTGCATCTTTCAGAGGTTAATCACTGCCAATATCGTCAATTGAATGAGCATCTTCGAGAGCTGCAATTAATTCCTCCTTCCTACTTTTCCACCAAGGGCAGACATATAGCCCCTACGCCATCCGTGTAACTCAGCTCTCTTATATCAGGTACCAGTTTTATTGCCCACCTCTGAACCATCTCTACTATCTATGTAAACTTCTTAAATTGTGGTGACCAGACATAAGATACACACTCGTAAGTTGGGTCGAATAAGCAGCTCCTAAGATCTTTTCAAACACAGATTCCTTTAGTGTGTTACCTGTCAGATTAAATCATACTTAGGGGTTCTTTTTCCTGTGTTCCTGCGTCATCACTTGGCATTAGCTTCGGCTCCACTTCCTCAACCATGTATCGGATCATCTCGTAAAGTTTGCATCAATCCCCTTCCGTATCCTGTTGCAGTCCTTATCGCTCCTTACTTCCTTAAGACGCTCAACATCACCTCCAAACGTATCTGAGTCCAGTCCTCTTGAATGTGTCATTAACCAAATAGAAATTTACAGTGGCTCTCAGATCGAGCCCCGTGGAACTTCTCTGGATAGCCCCATCTCATTCGGGGAAAGATACTGGCGAAATGCGTCCTCTGTGTTCGCCTTACACAGACATAACTCTCATGAGATCCATCAGAGGAGCATCCCACCTCATTCATGTCCGATGGAGCTGCTTCTTTGCCAGGCTCTTGTGTGGGACGTAGGCGAATTCCAAAAGAAAACACACCATTTTCGCAGGCTACTCTCTTTGAATTACCTGTATGCCTTCTAGCTTTTAACCACACTGTTCTCTTTGGATTATCTGTATGCCTTCCAGCTTTTACCACACTATTCTCCGAGTTTCTGACATCTTCCACTATCACAAACAGCCTCGAAAGGACCCGGTGGTCTGTAGCTGTTTGGATTCCTTCGTATTCCTTTGTATTTCTTTGTGTACCCGTCCAAATGAGCGGGGAGACTTTACCTGTAAGGCTGCATAGGCTTGAGCCTGAGTCCCGAGCACAGCAGAGGAGGTCCGTTTGTGCTGTGCTGAGAAGACATGGTCCTAATTAAGGTCCGAGAGTAAGGTGGGGCCCGTGTATGTATAGTTTAGAAACATTTGTTGACAGACCAATGGCCCGGGATCGACAGCAGGAGCGCTACGTTGGCGGTAAAGACTTTGATTCTAGGGCAGTGGCCAGGAAGAGGGTCGACAGTTTCAGCGATGAGTATAGACAGAGTCTCAGTCAAAGGGGAGAGAGAGAGAGAGAGAGAGAGAGAGAGAGAGAGAGAGAGAGAGAGAGAGAGAGAGAGAGAGAGAGAGAGAGAGAGAGAGAATATCATAGACCACACTCGGTCAATTGCCTTGGAAATGTTTTATGCCACGACACAATGGTCATCGAATGCCCTGGGAGAGGACCAGAAGAGGCGTGGTGTCACACTGAAATGACCACCTTATCTTGCACAGCAAGGGTCGCAATGTGACCAAAAGGAAGGAATGGGATTTGAGGCATTTGAAGAAGCGAGTCTTTAAAGGAACTTTGAAAAGACTTTTACAGACAGCTGAAGTGAGAGCAATAAGATGATAGATGGAGGGGTTAGAAAGGAAGAAGAAAAAAAAGCTTTGAATTTTAGACAAACGCGAAATAGGCGAGCAAGTTTTGAAGCTAACTCAAAGGCATACCCCCCTCTGCGACGCGAGGAGTTATACCATCTGGGATATATATAATTTTGCCCATCTGAAGCTGGGAAAGCACTCGGATACCCATCCACTGGTGGGAAAAAATATAGAAGAGGTTATAGCTTCAGTAGGAGGAGGACTGGTTGGGAAAATCATCTCAAACAGAATCAGGGGAGAATAAGGTACCCCGAAGGAGACTTCATCAGCTAGAGAACTGTGCAGGTCGATAGAGAGGAAGACGAGTAGAGAGGAAGACAGATAGAGAGGAAGACAGGCAGAGAGGAAGACAGGTAGAAAGGAAGACAGATAGAGAGGAAGACAGGTAGAAAGGAAGACAGATAGAGAGGAAGACAGGTAGAAAGGAAGACAGATAGAGAGGAAGACAGGTAGAGACGAAGACAGGTAGAGAAGAAGACAGGTAGAGAGGAAGACAGATAGAGAGGAAGACAGGTAGAGATGAAGACAGGCAGAGAGGAAGACAGGTAGAAAGGAAGACAGACAGAGAGGAAGACAGGTAGAGACGAAGACAGGTAGAGACGAAGACAGGTTGACTCACAGCACAAGTCATTGGAGACGTGTTTAGTTCAACTTACAGCACAAGTCATTGGAGACGTGTTTAGTTAAAGACCGAGCAGATTTACCAGTAGAAGTCAAATTAGCACAATATCCTTTTAATGAGGATGTGCTTGATTTTACGTATAAGAACTTTGCAGTGATCCCATGTAATGTTGCAACTCCTTATCCACTTACCATCTGATTCCCTTACTTAGCGTCTTGCAGACCACAGTCGTCAGAGACACTGGTATGTAGTTCACTGCAAATGTTCCTCTCTCCCTCCTTAAGGAGCGAGAGGGACATCTGCTCCCTGTCAATTCCTTTTGGCACTGCACCCTCTTCCAAAGGTTTGTTAGCAACATCCCAAGCGGTCTGTCGACCATTTCCACACACTCTTTGACAGACTTCCTCAAATCCTCTCACCTCTTGTGATAAAGATCCCAGCGCTTTCCACGACCTTCTCCCCGTCCCGTGTCATTCACGATGGAGGTTTGCTCGTCATAAACTTTGGAATAAATCATTCCGTTACTTGTATATTTTCCCGTCTTCAGTAACCCTTCTCTGTCAATACCTCTGACTAATCAACTCTACTCTGACTGATCATTTACCTCCTGATGAATTTATGGAGCAAATTTAGAGTTACATTTGACTCATTAACCATTTTTTTCTTTTAGAAATTTCCTCTTTCTACCCTCCTTATCCAGGTAAGCCCCTTTTACGTTCTCTTATGCCTTTCGGGTGTTAACTAGCTGCTTGTCGCATATATTTCCTTCTTATTGCAACTTTACGCCCTCTACCTTTTAGACACCTTTCATCATGCATCATCTCTGTTTTCAAGTCTCTTTCCTTTGCTCTATGCTAATGATACCTGTGCACCTACCTAACCTCATCATAAATTTCACATAACGTTCTGCAGCAATACCATGCACTTTACCTACATAATTCCAGTCCCTAGCTGATGTTAAAGATGGCATTTCATTGCTAACGGCGTACAACTATACGTAATCAACTGCACAGTTCTAGGTGCATGGAAACTGACGATTATAAAATGACAATGTTATCCATATCGTATCCGTTTTCTTTTCCGATTTGCAAATTCATTTTCTTTAGTATTTTCAAGGAAGCCTATCTTTATCTACTTTTCCTTATATTTCTATGATATTTCACAGCTTTGCAATTAATTTTTTTTCGTATACGGCATGATTATTTCACATTAATTTTCATTTTAGATAATTTAAACGATATGATGATAAACTTTTTAATAAATGAGATACTTTCTTACAGGATGCAATAGAACAACATGTGGGAAAACTTTGTAGGTATTTTACATACTTCGCTTTTCAATCCTTTAGCTAAGGTTTTCAGTGTAAATTGGTATTTCACAGATTCCACAATGTTTAGTGAGAATGCAATATCTTAATAATCATCTTGAACATCTGATGAAAACTCATGAGTTCAAGTCTTTTCAATTGGTCGTTATAATCAATTTGATACCGTTAATGACTCCGGGAGTTGATAGGACTATAGGAAAAATAGCTAACATGTCGATATAGTAAGATTAGAGTTTTGAAGTCCATGTAACAAAAAAAAAACACAGCTTGTTACCAAAGGTTTTGTTATCCAAGTCCTCAAGATAAGACTTACGTGTGATCTTATCTAAATCAATTACTAATACGACAAAGATTACTTGGTATATGTAATATGAAATAATGTTTGGCGAAATACATTATATCATCGCAAATAGGAATAATATATTTTCATCGCAAATGTCCAGCTGCATTGCAAATATAAAGATGGTAATTTACATTCAGATGTAATGGTCACTTAGACAACAAATAAGTGTCACTGATTATTTGATAATAACCTTATCATTTATGAGTAGTTAACGTGAGGATAGCAGATAACACAATTAATCACGTATTTTGGACAGCATTAGTCAGTGAGACACCACTATAGACTGAGAAACCAGTTGCATTAACGTAGAAACTTCCTACAGGACTGAGTTTCAAGATCAGACAGAAATCAAACATAAATATGAGTTGACATTTTAGAATAAATAATATCTCGCTATTTATGTTGTTTTGTACTGAATGAAGACACGACGAATCAATTTAGTGCGTAGTTACAGCACCGTAAAAATGTAAGAGAAAAAAAGCACTATTGATCACAAGGCTTTTTTTTCAGTTAACACACTGATGGACATTAGCTATGACTTTATGTATGATGACCATTTGTGTGAAGAGGGACAGAATCAATCACAGGAAGTAAAAGTAAATGAATTTCATATTCTGGGTGCATTATGATTTCATTTTGCCTACGACTCGCACACAGAGACCGTGACAACTGCGCATTTGTCTTTCACAACGTAAAGATACTATTTCTACCACAGAATTACTCCATGCAGCTACAGTTGCTAGTGTTATAGTTTCTAGTTCTTAACATATACGCATTACCGTCGCACTTTCAGTCCTCTGGTTATATCATCCACACTCACAACATTACACATGTTTGGTGTACACTTACACCAAGTTGCTAAGCTGGTAATACTTACCCATAGACTATTTTTCATGGTAGACTATCATTCTTTTGATTTTACACTCTTACAAAATCCTACACTTGCATTTAATACACTAATTCGATAACAACTTTATTTATTTACCTATATGTTCGCGAGGTGTAGTTCAGGGTCACATATAAATAAAAAGTATTAAAATTCTTAATCATAATGTAGTTATCATTACTTTTTCAGTAAAACTATTTCTCTATAAGATCTACATTATTAGGAGTTATTTCTCTCAATTCTGTGACTTTGATTTATATTTCAATTAGTTTTCTTAATACGTATTTAATTACAATAACAAAGGGCCCTTCAGGGTTAACCCTTCCTGTTCAATTTACCTCTTGACAAGTTAATTTAACATGGAAATTTATCATCGTATAACCACCAGAAGAGAATATCATTAAAGTGTACATTCTTAATTTATGATGACTTCAAACGAATTTTCAGCTGAGGATCGCATTGACGAGATATGGAGGACGGGACGGGAGCTGGGGTTACCTGACGCGGCCATCCACAATGTATTTAACTCCGTCTTCACAGAAAGTAAAGAAAAGGATGCCATCAAGACGGACAGCAATGGAAATGAGAGCTTCGAAGAAGAAAGGGGTGGAGTGATATACAAGTTCATGTGTTATCTGAAAAACATGGTCAAGTTCGTTATGTCCGTTATTATAGTGTGTGTCATTGTATTTGTTATTATATCTTTACACAATCCAACAAGAAAACTCGTGACGCGTAATATCCAGGATATGATATATCCCGTGATGTCCACATTACGGATATTCACCCTGCCACTCCTAACACGATTCCCACACTTGAGTCATTGGTACTCTGAAGAATGTTTAGTGAGAAATATGTATTTTGACCAACCACATATTGACTGTGCACCTTGTAGTGAAAATTCTGAACCTATTAAAACGTCAAGTTTAGATCATTTCAATGATATGTATTATAATAATGGGAAAACCGTGATTGTTACTGATTCTCTGCAACAGAAGATGTCCTGGACTGACTTAACTAAGAATCTGGACATCCACAGAGAAGTTGAAGTGGGTGCTTGGAAATATTTTTCAAAGTTAGAAGGTTTTGCTAGTGCAGTAGATCAGGTTGTTAAGGGTAGATTACTTAATGATACTCATATTGAGTGGAAAATAGATAGATTAGAAACATTGCACATTGTTCGACAAGTATTTCCACGATTGTATTTTATTCCGAAAGAAACTGAGGTGGCTCTCCATCGCTTTGTGTTTATAGATGGTCCTGAATCTGATTCATATCCATTACCTCTGACAGAATTTGCCAATGTTGTACTGATACAAGGGCAAGGGAAAAGTACTCTGTCTTTATTACCATCTCCTCACTGTCAGGGTACTTGTAATTCAGTGACAGTTACATTGGATGCTACTCATGCTTTGTTCTTCAACTGGATATATTGGAGACCAGTCAGGGTTGGAGGTGGATGCATTTCGACCCTTGCCATGAGTTCATTTTATTGAGAAATAGCATCGTACCCAGTCTTTTGTAGTAGAATGATATTGAATATTTATCAGAATGATAAAGTTTTTACAGTGAAATTGATATTTCATAAGTTGTCGCAAAGGCAAGCAAAATGATCTTTTTTTAAGGTAAATTAAGATGTTCGAAGTGACATCATAAAGTATTATGTTCAGGTTTTTTCACTACAGTACAATGCTATGATATTGTCATTTTTCAGTATTGTTACCAGTACTTCGTGTGTTACCACTGTTGACAACAGGTTGCAGTAGGTAATATTCATAACTTGTATTAGACATGTGTGATGTGTCAGTCAACATCAAACATATATGGGCTACTAATTGTGAAAAATGTATGTTTTAAAGCCTTATAACAATTGGGAAGTTATAAGACTATATTCTTTCATTTCATGAATAAAGTATGTGATTGTTTGGTGTACTTTCTCCTGCAAAGACCATTACCACCTCTGTTGCAAGAATATGCACTGCATATAATTTTATTTGATAAGCATATATTTGTATATGATTTTTAGAGGCTTAGGATGAAATTAAGATATGCCAGAATGTTATATTTCAAGATTGGAGTAAAATTAAGAAATTTGAAAGATATATAGGGTTAATAAACAGATTAAAGGCCTATGACTTGATTTTAATCAGAACAATTTACTTAAGATATGAAGTCAAGAAAGCCTATGACAATAAATTTTGGTAAATGTGTTATGAGCACAACAATTTTATGAAAATAGATAATAGAGTAGAAATCAGCTTAAGTTGTAGTTTAATCACATTATATACTTTTATTTACATGATTTATTCATACAACAACAGGACCCCCTTTTACAAGTCGTCTGTAGCTTTGTTGCTGCATTCCAATCAAGAGCAGACAAATGTTGGACTCCTGTAGAGTGGTAAGTTCCCTAATAAGACTTACTCCTTCTCATCCATTGATGATGATACAACCTCACCAGTTGTGACTTCATTCATAGTGTAACCACCTGCAGGCAGAAGTCAGTAATAGCATCAATTTATCATTTATTACCTAGGGACTACTTTCAGAAAGGATCCTGGTGTTAACCAAGGACCTCTTTTCTATGGGCTCATGTTAACCAAGGACCCCTTTTCTATGGGCTCATTTTAACCAAGGACCCCTTTTCTATGGGCTCATGTTAACCTAGGACCCCTTTTCTATGGGCTCGTGTTAACGAAGGACCCCTTTTCTATGGACTCCTGCAGTATCAAGGCTGCTCTTCTATGACCAGAAGGGTCAGCAGCAGTTAACATGCTGTCAGAGTACTGGAATAGGGCATATGAAGCTGCCAGGGGAAACCTGGGATGGGTTGGTGTGGTCTGGTTGTAGATGGGGAGCTGTTTGTGATGCTTAACACATGACATCTAGATAATGGATGTGAGTGAATGAGGTCTCTTCTTTCCTTGTCCTTGGAGCTACCTCATTAATATAGGAAACAGTGAACAAATATGAAAAAAAAAGTTTCGTGAATAGAGAAGAGGCAGTGAAAGCTTCGCGGGAGATGAAAGCCAGCAAAGGCGGCAGGTTTGGATGGTATCGCAGTGGAATTTATATAATAAGGGGGTGACTGTGTTGTTGATTGGTCGGTAAGGATATTCAGTGTATGTATGGATAATGGTAAAGTGCCTGAGGATTGGCAGAATGCATGTATAGTGCTATTTTACAAAGGCAAAGGGGATAAAGGTGAGTTCAAATTATAGAGGCATAAGTCTATTGAGTATTCCTGGGAAATTATATGGGAGGGTATTGATTGAGAGAGTAAAGGCATGTACAGAGCATGAGACAGGAAGAGCAGAATGGTTTCAGAAGTGGTAGAGGATGTGTGGATGAATTTTGCTTTGAGAATGTATATAAGAAATACTTAGAAAAACAGATGGATTTTTATGTAACATTTATGGATCTGGAGAAGGCATATGATAGGGTGGATAGAGATGCTTTGTGGAAGGTTTTAAGAGTATATGGTGTGGGAGACAAGTTACTAGAAGCAGTGAAAAGTTTTTACCAATGATGTAAGGCATGTGTACGTGTAGGAAGAGAGGAAAGTGATTGGTTCCCAGTGAATGTTGGTTTGCGGCAGGGGTGCATGAGTTCTCCATGGTTGTTTAATTTCTTTATGGATGAGGTGGTTAGGGAGGTGAATGCAAGAGTTTTGGAGATAGGGGCAAGTATGCAGTCCGTTGTAGATGAGAGGGCTTGGGAAATGAGTCAAGTGTTCGCTGATGATACAGCACTGGTGGCTGATTTGGGTGAGAAACTGCAGAAGGTGGTGACTGAGATTGGTAAAGTGAAAGAAGAAAGTTGAGAGTAATTGTGATGAGAGCAAGGTTATTAGGTTCAGTAGGGTTGAGGGACAAGTAAATTGGGAGGTAAGTTTGAATGGAAAAAAAACTGGAGGAAGTGAAGTGTTTTAGATATCTGGGAGTGGACTTAGCAGCAGATGGAACCATGGAAGCAGAAGTGAGTCACAGGGTGGAGGGGGGAACTAAGGTTCTGGGAGCATTGAAGACTGTGTTGAAGGCAAAAACATTATCTTACAGAGCAAAAATGGGTATGTTTGCAGGAAAAGTGGTTCCAACATTATATGGTTGCGAGGCATGGGCTATAGATAGGGTTGTGCGAAGGAGGGTGAATGTGTTAGAAATTAAATGTTTGATTACAATATGTGATGTGAGGTGGTTTGATCAAGTAAGTGATGAAAGGGTAAGAGAGATGTGTGATGGTAAAAAAAGTGTGGTCCAGAGAGCAGAAGAGGGTGTGTTGAAATGGTTTTGACACATGGAGAGAATGAGTGAGGAAAGATTGACAAGAGGATATATGTATCAGAGGTGGAGGGAAGAAGGAAAAGCAGGAGACCAAATTGGAGGTGGAAGGATGGAGTGAAAAAGATTTTGAGCGATCGGGGCCTGCACATACAGGAGGGTAAAAGACGTAAAAGGAATAGAGAGAATTGGAACGATGTGGTATACCGGGGTCAACATGCTGTTATTGGATTGAACCAGGGCATGTGAAGCTTCTGGGGTAAACCATGGAAAGGTCTCTGGAGCCTGGATTTGGAAAGGGAGCTATGTTTTCAGTGCATTACACATGACAGCTAGAGACTGAATCTGAACGAATGTGGCCTTTTATGTATGTTCCTGGCACTGCCTCGCTGGTGGAGGGGAATGCTATTTCATGTGTGGTGGGGTGGCGACGGGAATGGATGAAGGCAGCAAGTATGGATATGTGCATGTGTATACGTGTATGTCTGTGTATGTATATGTATGTATACATTGAAATGTATAGGGATGTAAATGTGTGTGTATGGATGTATATGTATGTGGGTGGGTTGTGCCATTCCTCGTCTGTTTCCTTGTGCTACCTTGCTAGTGCAGGAGACAGCGGTTAAGTATAATTAATACATATATATTGAATTTTAGGGGGAATAAAAAGATATTGTGGAAGGAGGTAAATAAGTGCATAAGACAAGAGAACAAATGGGAACATCAGGTGAAGGGGGCAAATGGAGAGGTAATAACAAGTAGTGATGAAGTGAGAAGGAGATAGGGTGAGTATTTTGAAGGCTTGTTGAACATGTTTGATGATAGAGTGGCAGATATAGGGTGTTTTGGTCGGGGTGGTGTGTGAAGTGAGACTGTCAGGGAGAATGGTTTGGTAAACAGAGAAGAGGTAGTGATAGCTTTACGAAAGATGAAAGCTGACAAAGCGGCAGGTTTGGATGGTATTGCAGCGGAATTCATTAAAAGAGGGGGTGACTGTGTTGTTGATTGTTTGTTAAGGATATTCAATGTATGTACGAATCATGGTGAAGTGCATGAGAATTGGCAGAATGCTTGCATAGTACCATTGTTCAAAGGCAAAGGGGGTAAAGGTGAGTGTTCAAGTTATAGAGGCATAAGTTTATTGAGTATTTCTGGAATATTATATGGAAGGGTATTGATTGAGAGGGTAAAGGCATGTACAGAGCATCAGATTCGGGAAGAGCAGTGTGGTTTCAGAAGTGGTAGAGGATGTGTGGAGCAGGTGTTTGCTTTGAAGAATGTATGTGAGAAACAAGTTAGAAAAAGAGATGGATTTTTATGTAGCATTTATGGATCTGGAGAAGGCATATAATAGGGTGGATAGAGATGCTTTGTGGAAGGTTTTAAGAGTATATGGTGTGGGAGGTAAGTTCCTAGAAGCAGTGAAAAGTTTTTACTGAGGATGTAAGGCATGTGTACGAGTTGGAAGAGAGGAAAGTGATTGGTTCCCAGTGAATGTCGGTTTGCAGCAGGGGTGCATGATGTCTCCATAGTTGTTTAATTTGTTTATGGATGGGGTTGTTAGGGAGGTGAATGCAAGAGTTTTGGAGGGAGGGGAAGGTATGCAGTCTGTTGTAGATGAGAGGGCTTGGGAAGTGAGTCAGTTGTTGTTCGCTGATGAAACAGTGCTGGTGGCTGATTCGGATGAAAAATTGCAAAAGCTACTGACTGAGTTTGGTAAAGTGTGTGAAAAGCTGAGAGTAAATGTGAATAAGAGCAAGGTTATTAGGTTCAGTAGAATTGAGGGACAAGATAATTTGGATGTAAATTTGAATGGAGAAAAACTGGAGGAAGTGAAGTCTTAGATATCTGGGAGTGGATTTAGCCAGTGGATAGAACCATTTAAATGGAAGTGAGTCACAGGGTGGAAGAGGGGGCAAAGGTTCTGGGAGCGTTAAAGAATGTGTGGAAAGTGAGAACGTTATCTTGAAGAGCAAAAATGAGTATGTTTGAAGGAATAGTGGTTCCAACAATATTATATGGTTGCGAGGCGTGGGCTATAGATAGGATCGTGCGGAGGAGGGTGGATGTGTTGGAAATGGAATGTTTAAGAACAATGTGTGGCGAGAGGTGGTTTGAGCAAATAAGTAATGAAAGGGTGAGAGAGATGTGTGGTAGTAAAAAGAGTGTAGTTTAGAGAGCAGAAGTGGGTGTATTGAAATGGTTTGGCCACATGGAGAGAATGAGTGAGGAAAGATTGACAAAGAAGATATATGTGTCAGAGGCGAAGGGAACGAGGAGAGTGGTAGACCAAAGTGGAGGCGGAAGGTGGAGTGAAAAAGATTTTGAACAATTGGGGCCTGAACATACAGGAGGGTGAAAGGCGTGCAAGGAATAGAGTGAATTAGAACGACGTGGTATACCAGGGTCGACATGCTGTCAATGGATTGAACTAGTGCATGTGAAACATCTGGGATAAACCATGGAAAGTTTTGTGGGGCCTGGATGTGGAAAGGGAGCTGTGGTTTTGGTGCATTACACATGACTGCTAGAGAATGAGTGTGAGCGAATGTGGCCTTTGTTATTATTATTATTATTGTTATTATTATTTATTTATTTATTTTGCTTTGTCGCTGTCTCCCTGCGTTAGCGAGGTAGCGCAAGGAAACAGACGAAAGAATGGCCCAACCCACCCACATCACATGTATATACACATGTATATATATATATACACGTCCACACATGCAAATATACATACCTATACATTTCAATGTATACATATATATACACACACAGACATATACATATATACACATGTACATAATTCATACTGTCTGCCTTTATTTATTCCCATCGCCGCCTCGCCACACATGGAATAACAACCCCCTCCCCACTCATTTGTGCGAGGTAGCGCTAGGAAAAGACAACAGAAGGCCCCATTCATTCACACTCAATCTCTAGCTGTCATGTAATAATGCACCGAAACCACAGCTCCCTTTCCACATCCAGGCCTCACAGAACATTCCACTCTATTCCTTGCATGCCTTTCACCCTCCTGCATGTTCAGGCCCCGATCACTCAAAATCTTTTTCACTCCATCTTCCACCTCCAATTTGGTCTCCCACTTCTCCTCGTTCCCTCCACCTCTGACACATATATCCTCTTGGTCAATCTCTCCTCACTCATTCTCTCCATGTGACCAAACCATTTTAAAGCACCCTCTTCTGCTCTCTCAGCCACACTCTTCTTATTACCACACATCTCTCTTACCCTTACATTACTTACTCGATCAAACCACCTCACACCAGATGTCCTCAAACATCTAATTTCCAGCACATCCACCCTCCTGCGCACAACTCTATCCATAGCCCATGCCTCGCAACCATACAACATTATTATTATTATTATTATTATTATTATTATTATTATTATTATTGTACTTAATCGCTACCTCCTGCGTCAGCAAGTTAGCACCAGGAAACAGACAAAGAATGGCCCATCCACTCATATACACAAATGTACACATAAATGCCCATACACACACATTTATATACATTACATATCAATATACACATGTATATACATAAATGCACACACACACACACACACACACACATATAAATACCTATACATTCCAATGTTTAGATACATAGACATACACTGGCATATACATATATAAACATGTACATGTTCATACTTGCTGCTTTCATCCATTGCCATTGCCACCCCACCACACATAAAATAGTACCCCCCTTCCCAGGTAGCGCTAGGAAAAGACAAAAAAAAAAAAGGCCACATTCATTAACAGTCTCTAGCTGTCATGTGCAATGCACCAAGACCACAGCTCCCTTTCCACATCCAGGCCCCACAAAAATTTCCATAGTTTACCCCAGACACATCACATGCACTAGTGCAATCCATTGACAGCATGTCGACCCTGGTATACCACATCATTCCAATTCACTCTATTCCGTGCATGCCTTTCACCCTCCTGTATATTCAGGCCCCAATTGTTCAAAATCTTTTTCAATCCACCTTCCACTTCCAATTTGGTCTCCCACTCATCCTTGTTCCCTCCACCTATGACACATATATCCTCTTTGTCAATCTTTCCTCACTCATTCTCTCCATGCGACCAAACCATTTCAACAAACCCTCTTCTGCTCTCTCAACCACACTCTTTTTATTTCCACACATCTCTCTTACCCTTTCATTACTTACTTGATCAATCCACATCACACCACATATTGTAATCAAAAATTTCATTTCCAACACATCCACCTTCCTCCACACAACCCTATCTATAGCCCATGCCTCGCAACCATACAGCATTGTTGGAACCACTATTCCTTCAAACATACCCATTTTTGCTCCCCGAGATAACGTTCTCACCTTCCACGCATTCTTCAATGGTCCCAGGACTGCCCCCTCCCCCATCCTGTGACACACTTCTGCTTCCATGGTTCCATCTGCTGCCAAATCCACTCCCAGATATCTAAAACACTTCACTTCCTACAGTTTTTCTCCATTCAAACTTACCTCCCAACTGACTTGTTCCTCAACCCTGCTGAGCCTTGCTCTTATTCATATTTACTCTCAGATTTCTTCTTTCACACACTATACCAAACTCAGTCACCAACTTCTGCAGTTTCTCACCCGAATCAGCCACCAGCGCTGTATCATCAGCGAACAACTGACTCACTTCCCAAGCCCTCTCATCCACAACAGACTGCATACTTGCGCCTCTCTCCAAAACTCTTGCATTTACCTCTCAAAACAATCCTATCCATAAAGAAATTAAACAACCATGGGGACATTACACACCCCTACCAGAGACCGACCTTCACTGGGATCCAGTCACTCTCCACTCTTCCTACTCTTACACATGTCTTACATCCTTGGTAAAACTTTTCACTGCTTCTAGCAACTTACCTCCCACACCATATACTCTTAAGACCTTCCACAAAGCATCAACCTAATAAATGCCTCTCCAGATCCATAAATGCTAATACAAATCCATATGTTTTTCATATAAGTATTTCTCAAATACATTCTTCAAAGCAAACACCTGATCCACACATCCTCTACCACTTCTGAAACCACACTGCTCTTGCTCAGTCTGATGCTCAATACAAGCCTTCACCCTCCTAATCAATACCCTCCATATAATTCCCCAGGAATACTCAACAAACTTATGCCTCTGTAGTTTCAACACTCACCTTTATATGTATATTGATATCTTGATCACACTAGTCCGTGATGATAGTTAAGAAGGTGAAATTGCAGTTAAGTAGGAATTCATATAATTTATCTATACATGCTACATGTATGGAAAAATTACGTTAAATAGAATTAAATAACTACTGAATTCCGATCTCACCTTCATTTATTTAAGTATATGTGGGATCACTATATGCAAATTTGCTGATCTGCGAGGAAGCTACTTCCACTAGTCCCTCTTCTGTCAGGTTGAAATATGCTACTACGTGGGTGTCTGCAGTAGAAAGTGCATAAATCTGTATTGTTCATTGGTTCACTATATTCGTTTTCTCCTTGTGTGAAGTTTTTGCAGAACATACCCCTGCATAAACCAATATATGAACCAGGGCATGTGAAGCTTCTGGGGTAAACCATCGAAAGGTCTGTGGGGCCTGGATGAGGATAGGGAACTGTGGTTTCGGTGCATTACACATAACAACTAGAGACTGAATGTGAACGAATGTGGCCTTTTTTTATCTGTTTTCCTGGTGCTACCTCGCTGAAGGAGAGGGTAGCGATGCTGTTTCCTGTGGGGAGGGTAATGACAGAAATGGATGACGGCAAGCAAGTATGAATATGTAGAAGTATATGTATATAAGTCTGTGTGTATATGTTGATAAGTATATGTATAGGTATGGGCATTTATGTATATAGGGGATAGAGGAGAAAGAATACTTCCCACGCATTCCTCACGTGTTGTAGAAGGTGACTAAAGGGGACAGGAGCGGGGGCTGCAAACCCTCCCCTCCTTGTATTTTAACTTTCTAAAAGGGGAAACAGAAGAAGGAGTCACGCGGGGAGTGCTCATCCTCCTCGAAGGCTCAGATTGGGGTGTCTAAATGTGTGTGGATGTAACCAAGATGAGGAAAAAGGAGAGATAGGTAGAATGTTCGAGGAGAGGAAACTGGATGTTTTGGCTCTGAGTGAAACAAAGCTCAAGGGTAAAGGTAAGAGTGGTTTAGGAATGTCTTGGGAGTAAAGTCGGGTTAGTGAGAGGACAAGAGCAAGGGAAGGAGTAGCACTACTCCTGAAACCGGAGTTGTGGGAGTATGTGATAGAGTGTAAGAAAGTAAACTCTAGATTGATATGGGTAAAACTGAAAGTAGATGGAGAGAGATGGGTGATTATTGGTGCATATGCACCTGGGCATGAGAAGAAAGATGAGAGGCAAATGTTGTGGGAGCAGCTGAGTGAGTGTGTTAGTAGTTTTGATGCACGAGACCGGGTTATAGTGATGGGTGATTTGAATGCAAAGGTGAGTAATGTGGCAGTTGAGGGAATAATTGGTGTACATGGAGTGTTCAGTGTTGTAAATGGAAATGGTGAAGGGCTTGTAGATTTATGTGCTGAAAAAGGACTAGTGATTGGGAATACCTGGTTTAAAAAGAGAGATATATGTAAGTATACATATGTAAGTAGGAGAGATGGCCAGAGAGCATTATTGGATTATGTGTTAATTGATAGGCGTGCGAAAGAGAGACTTTTGGATATTAATGTGCTGAGAGGTGCAACTGGAGGGATGTCTGATCATTATCTTGTGGAGGCGAAGGTGAAGATTTGTAGAGGTTTTCAGAAAAGAAGAGAGAATGTTAGGGTGAAGACAGTGGTGAGAGTAAGTGAGCTTGGGAAGGAGACTTGTGTGAGGAAGTACCAGGAGTGACTGAGTACAGAATGGAAAAAGGTAAGAACAAAGGACATAAGGGGAATGGGGGAGGAATGGGATGTACTTAGGGAAGCAATGATATCTTGCGCTAAAGATGCTTGTGGCATGAGAAGCGTGGGAGGTGGGCAGATTAGAAAGGGTAGTGAGTGGTGGGATGAAGAAGTCAGATTATTAGTGAAAGAGAAGAGAGAGGCATTTGGACGATTTTTGCAGGGAAAAAATGAAATTGAGTGGGAGATGTATAAAAGACAGAGGCAGGAGGTCAAAAGAAAGGTGCAAAAGGTGAAAAAGAGGGCAAATGAGAGTTGGGGTGAGAGAGTATCATAAAATTTTAGGGAGAATAAAAAGATGTTATTTAATGTAATGGATTTGTATGTAGCATTTATGGATCTGGAGAAGGCATATGATAGAGTTGATAGAGATGCTCTGTGGAAGGTATTAAGAATATATGGTGTGGGAGGCAAGTTGTTAGAAGCAGTGAAAAGTTTTTATCGAGGATGTAAGGCATGTGTACGTGTAGGAAGAGAGGAAAGTGATTGGTTCTCAGTGAATGTAGGTTTGCGGCAGGGGTGTGTGATGTCTCCATGGTTGTTTAATTTGTTTATGGATGGGGTTGTTAGGGAGGTAAATGCAAGAGTCCTGGAAAGAGGGGCAAGTATGAAGTCTGTTGGGGATGAGAGAGCTTGGGAAGTGAGTCAGTTGTTGTTCGCTGATGATACAGCGCTGGTGGCTGATTCATGTGAGAAACTGCAGAAGCTGGTGACTGAGTTTGGTAAAGTGTGTGGAAGAAGAAAGTTAAGAGTAAATGTGAATAAGAGCAAGGTTATTAGGTACAGTAGGGGTGAGGGTCAAGTCAATTGGGAGGTGAGTTTGAATGGAGAAAAACTGGAGGAAGTGAAGTGTTTTAGATATCTGGGAGTGGATCTGTCAGCGGATGGAACCATGGAAGCGGAAGTGGATCATAGGGTGGGGGAGGGGGCGAAAATTTTGGGAGCCTTGAAAAATGTGTGGAAGTCGAGAACATTATCTCGGAAAGCAAAAATGGGTATGTTTGAAGGAATAGTGGTTCCAACAATGTTGTATGGTTGCGAGGCGTGGGCTATGGATAGAGATGTGCGCAGGAGGATGGATGTGCTGGAAATGAGATGTTTGAGGACAATGTGTGGTGTGAGGTGGTTTGAGCGAGTGAGTAACGTAAGGGTAAGAGAGATGTGTGGAAATAAAAAGAGCGTGGTTGAGAGAGCAGAAGAGGGTGTTTTGAAATGGTTTGGGCACATGGAGAGAATGAGTGAGGAAAGATTGACTAAGAGGATATATGTGTCGGAGGTGGAGGGAACGAGGAGAAGAGGGAGACCAAATTGGAGGTGGAAAGATGGAGTGAAAAAGATTTTGTGTGATCGGGGCCTGAACATGCAGGAGGGTGAAAGGAGGGCAAGGAATAGAGTGAATTGGAGCGATGTGGTATACAGGGGTTGACGTGATGTCAGTGGATTGAATCAAGGCATGTGAAGCGTCTGGGGTAAACCATGGAAAGCTGTGTAGGTATGTATATTTTGCGTGTGTGGACGTATGTACATGTGTATGGGGGGGGGGTTGGGCCATTTCTTTCGTCTGTTTCCTTGCGCTACCTCGCAAACGCGGGAGACAGCGACAAAGTATAAAAAAAAAAAAAAAAAAAAAAAAAAAGATGTTTTGGAAGGAGGTAAATAAAAATGCATAAGACAAGGGAACAAATGGGAACTTCAGTGAAGGGGGCTAATGGGGAGGTGATAACAAGTAGTGGTGATATGAGAAGGAGATGGAATAAGTATTTTGAAGGTTTGTTGAATGTGTTTGATGATAGAGTAGCAGATATAGGGTGTTTTGGTCGAGGTGGTGTGCAAAGTGAGAGGGTTAGGAAGAATGATTTGGTAAACGGAGAAGAGGTAGTAAAAGCTTTGCGGAAGACGAAAGCCGGCAAGGCAACGGGTTTGGATGGTATTGCAGTGGAATTTATTAAAAAAAGGGGTGACTGTATTGTTGATTGGTTGGTAAGGTTATTTAATGTATGTATGATTCATGGTGAGGTGCCTGAGGATTGGTAGAATGCTTGCGTAGTGCCATTGTACAAACGCAACATGGATAAAAGGGTGCTCAAATTACATAGGTATAAGTTTGTCGAGCATTCCTGGGAAATTATATGGAAGGGTATTGATTGAGAGGGTGAAGGCATGTACAGAGCATCAGATTGGGGAAGAGCAGTGTGGTTTCAGAAGTGGTAGAGGATGTGTGGATCAGGTGTTTGCGCTGAAGAATGTATGTAGGAAATACTTGGAAAAGCAAATGGATTTGTATGTAGCATTTATGGATCTGGAGAAGGCATATGATAGAGTTGATAGAGATGCTCTGTGGGAGGTATTAAGAATATATGGTGTGGGAGGCAAGTTATTAGAAGCAGTGAAAAGTTTTTATCAAGGATGTAAGGCATGTGTACATAAAGGAAGAGACGTAAGTGATTGGTTTTCAGTGAATGTTGGTTTGCAGCAAGGGTGTGTGATGTCTCCATGGTTGTTTAATTTGTTTATGGATGGGGTTGTTAGGGAGGTGAATGCAAGAGTTTTGGAAAGAGGGGCAAGTATGCAGTCTGTTGTGGATGGGAGAGCTTGGGAAGTGAGTCAGTTGTTGTTCGCTGATGATACAACGCTGATGGCTGATTCGTGTGAGAAACTGCAGAAGCTGGTGACCAAGTTTGGTAAAGTGTGTGAAAGAAGAAAGCTGAGAGTAAATGTGAATAAGAGTAAGGTTATTAGGTACAGTAGGGTTGAGGGACAAGTCAATTGGGAGGTAAGTTTGAATGGAGAAAAACTGGAGGAAGTGAAGTGTTTTAGATATCTGGGAGTGGATTTGGCGGCGGATGGAACCATGGAAGCGGAAGTGGATCATAGGGTGGGGGAGGGGGCGAAAGTTCTGGGAGCCTTGAAGAATGTGTGGAAGTCAAGAACATTTCTCAGAAAGCAAAAATGGGTATGTTTGAAGGAATAGTGGTTCCAACAATGTTGTATGGTTGCGAGGCATGGGCTATAGATAGAGTTGTGCGGAGGAGGGTGGATGTGCTGGAAATGAGATGTTTGAGGACAATATGTGGATAATAGGGTAAGAGATGTTTGGTAATAAAAAGAGTGTGTTTGAGAGAGCAGAAGAGGGTGTTTTGAAACGGTTTAGTCACATGGAGAGAATGAGTGAGGAAAGATTGACCAAGAGGTTATCTGTGTCAGAGGTGGAGGGAACGAGAAGTGGGAGACCAGATTGGAGGTGGAAAGATGGAGTGAAAAAGGTTTTGAGTATATATATATATACTTTGAGATGTATAGGTATGTATATTTGCGTGTGTGGACGTGTATGTATATACATGTGTATGTGGGTGGGTTGGGCAATTCTTTCGTCTGTGGGGCCTGGATGTAGAAAGGGAGCTGTGGTTTTGGGCATTATTACATGACAGCTAGAGACTGAGTGTGAACGAATGGGGCCTTTGTTGTCTTTTCCTAGCGCTACCTCACACACAAGAGGGGGGAGGGGGATGTTATTCCATGTGTGGCGAGGTGGCGATGGGAATAAATAAAGGCAGACAGTATGAATTATGTACATGTGTATATATATGTATATGTCTGTGTGTGTATATATATGTGTACATTGAGATGTATAGGCATGTATATTTGCGTGTGTGGACGTGTATGTATATACATGTATATGGGGGTGGGTTGGGCCATTTCTTTCGTCTGTTTCCTTGCGCTACCTCGCAAACGCGGGAGGCAGCAACAAAGCAAAATAAAATAAATGAATAAAATATATATATATATATATATATATATATATATATATATATATATATATATATATATATATATATATATATATATAAGAGGGGCAAGTATGAAGTCTGTTGGGGATGAGAGAGCTTGGGAAGTGAGTCAGTTGTTGTTCGCTGATGATACAGCGCTGGTGGCTGATTCATGTGAGAAACTGCAGAAGCTGGTGACTGAGTTTGGTAAAGTGTGTGGAAGAAGAATGTTAAGAGTAAATGTGAATAAGAGCAAGGTTATTAGGTACAGTAGGGTTGAGGGTCAAGTCAATTGGGAGGTGAGTTTGAATGGAGAAAAACTGGAGGAAGTGAAGTGTTTTAGATATCTGGGAGTGGATCTGGCAGCAGATGGAACCATGGAAGCGGAAGTGGATCATAGGGTGAGGGAGGGGGCGAAAATTCTGGGGGCCTTGAAGAATGTGTGGAAGTCGAGAACATTATCTCGGAAAGCAAAAATGGGTATGTTTGAGGGAATAGTGGTTCCAACAATGTTGTATGGTTGCGAGGCTTGGGCTATGGATAGAGTTGTGCGCAGGAGGATGGATGTGCTGGAAATGAGATGTTTGAGGACAATGTGTGGTGTGAGGTGGTTTGATCGAGTGAGTAACGTAAGGGTAAGAGAGATGTGTGGAAATAAAAAGAGCGTGGTTGAGAGAGCAGAAGAGGGTGTTTTGAAGTGGTTTGGGCACATGGAGAGAATGAGTGAGGAAAGATTGACCAAGAGGATATATGTGTCGGAGGTGGAGGGAACGAGGAGAAGAGGGAGACCAAATTGGAGGTGGAAAGATGGAGTGAAAAAGATTTTGTGTGATCGGGGCCTGAACATGCAGGAGGGTGAAAGGAAGGCAAGGAATAGAGTGAATTGGAGCGATGTGGTATACCGGGGTTGACATGCTGTCAGTGGATTGAATCAAGGCATGTGAAGCGTCTGGGGTAAACCATGGAAAGCTGTGTAGGTATGTATATTTGTGTGTGTGGACGTATGTATATACATGTGTATGGGGGGGGTTGGGCCATTTCTTTCGTCTGTTTCCTTGCGCTACCTCGCAAACGCGGGAGACAGCAACAAAGTATAATAAAAAATAATATAATATATATATATATATATATATATATATATATATATATATATATATATATATATATATATATATATATATATTTTTTTTTTTTTTTTTTTTTTTATACTTTGTCGCTGTCTCCCGCGTTTGCGAGGTAGCGCAAGGAAACAGACGAAAGAAATGGCCCAACCCCCCCCCATACACATGTACATACACACGTCCACACACGCAAATATACATACCTACACAGCTTTCCATGGTTTACCCCAGACGCTTCACATGCCTTGATTCAATCCACTGACAGCACATCAACCCCTGTATACCACATCGCTCCAATTCACTCTATTCCTTGCCCTCCTTTCACCCTCCTGCATGTTCAGGCCCCGATCACACAAAATCTTTTTCACTCCATCTTTCCACCTCCAATTTGGTCTCCCTCTTCTCCTCGTTCCCTCCACCTCCGACACATATATCCTCTTGGTCAATCTTTCCTCACTCATTCTCTCCATGTGCCCAAACCATTTCAAAACACCCTCTTCTGCTCTCTCAACCACGCTCTTTTTATTTCCACACATCTCTCTTACCCTTACGTTACTTACTCGATCAAACCACCTCACACCACACATTTTCCTCAAACATCTCATTTCCAGCACATCCATCCTCCTGTGCACATCTCTATCCATAGCCCACGCCTCGCAACCATACAACATTGTTGGAACCACTATTCCTTCAAACATACCCATTTTTGCTTTCCGAGATAATTTTCTCGACTTCCACACATTTTTCAAGGCTCCCAAAATTTTCGCCCCCTCCCCCACCCTATGATCCACTTCCGCTTCCATGGTTCCATCCACTGACAGATCCACTCCCAGATATCTAAAACACTTCACTTCCTCCAGTTTTTCTCCATTCAAACTCACCTCCCAATTAACTTGACCCTCACCCCTACTGTACTTAATAACCTTGCTCTTATTCACATTTACTCTTAACTTTCTTCTTCCACACACTTTACCAAACTCAGTCACCAGCTTCTGCAGTTTCTCACATGAATCAGCCACCAGCGCTGTATCATCAGCGAACAACAACTGACTCACTTCCCAAGCTCTCTCATCCCCAACAGACTTCATACTTGCCCCTCTTTCCAGGACTCTTGCATTTACCTCCCTAACAACCCCATCCATAAACAAATTAAACAACCATGGAGACATCACACACCCCTGCCGCAAACCTACATTCACTGAGAACCAATCACTTTCCTCTCTTCCTACACGTACACATGCCTTACATCCTCGATAAAAACTTTTCACTGCTTCTAACAACTTGCCTCCCACACCATATATTCTTAATACCTTCCACAGAGCATCTCTATCAACTCTATCATATGCCTTCTCCAGATCCATAAATGCTACATACAAATCCATTTGCTTTTCTAAGTATTTCTCACATACATTCTTCAAAGCAAACACCTGATCCACACATCCTCTACCACTTCTGAAACCGCACTGCTCTTCCCCAATCTGATGCTCTGTACATGCCTTCACCCTCTCAATCAATACCCTCCCATATAACTTACCAGGAATACTCAACAAACTTATACCTCTGTAATTTGAGCACTCACTCTTATCCCCTTTGCCTTTGTACAATGGCACTATGCACGCATTCCGCCAATCCTCAGGCACCTCACCATGAGTCATACATACATTAAATAACCTTACCAACCAGTCAACAATACAGTCACCCCCTTTTTTAATAAATTCCACTGCAATACCATCCAAACCTGCTGCCTTGCCGGCTTTCATCTTCCGCAAAGCTTTTACTACCTCTTCTCTGTTTACCAAATCATTTTCCCTAACCCTCTCACTTTGCACACCACCTCGACCAAAACACCCTATATCTGCCACTCTGTCATCAGACACATTCAACAAACCTTCAAAATACTCATTCCATCTCCTTCTCACATCACTGCTACTTGTTATCACCTCCCCATTTACGCCCTTCACTGAAGTTCCCATTTGCTCCCTTGTCTTACGCACCCTATTTACCTCCTTCCAGAACATCTTTTTATTCTCCCTAAAATTTACTGATAGTCTCTCACCCCAACTCTCATTTGCCCTTTTTTTCCTCTTGCACCTTTCTCTTGACCTCCTGTCTCTTTCTTTTATACTTCTCGCACTCAATTGCATTTTTTCCCTGCAAAAATCGTCCAAATGCCTCTCTCTTCTCTTTCACTAATACTCTTACTTCTTCATCCCACCACTCACTACCCTTTCTAAACAGCCCACCTCCCACTCTTCTCATGCCACAAGCATCTTTTGCGCAATCCATCACTGATTCCCTAAATACATCCCATTCCTCCCCCACTCCCCTTACTTCCATTGTTCTCACCTTTTTCCATTCTGTACACAGTCTCTCCTGGTACTTCCCCACACAGGTCTCCTTCCCAAGCTCACTTACTCTCACCACCTTCTTCACCCCAACATTCACTCCTCTTTTCTGAAAACCCATACTAATCTTCACCTTAGCCTCCACAAGATAATGAAACAGGAGTTGTGGGAGTATGTGATAGAATGTAAGAAAGTAAATTCTCGATTAATATGGGTAAAATTGAAAGTTGATGGAGAGAGGTGGGTGATTATTGGTGCATATGCACCTGGGCATGAGAAGAAAGATCATGAGAGGCAAGTGTTTTGGGAGCAGCTGAATGAGTGTGTTAGCGGTTTTGATGCACGAGACCGGGTTATAGTGATGGGTGATTTGAATGCAAAGGTGAGTAATGTGGCAGTTGAGGGAATAATTGGTATGCATGGGGTGTTCAGTGTTGTAAATGGAAATGGTGAAGAGCTTGTAGATTTATGTGCTGAAAAAGGACTGATGATTGGGAATACCTGGTTTAAAAAGCGAGATATACATAAGTATACTTATGTAAGTAGGAGAGATGGCCAGAGAGCGTTATTGGATTACGTGTTAATTGACAGGCGTGCGAAAGAGAGACTTTTGGATGTTAATGTGCTGAGAGGTGCAACTGGAGGGATGTCTGATCATATATATATATATATATATATATAATATGTATGATATATATAATAAATAAATAAATGAAATATTTATATTTATTTAATATACTTTGTTGCTGTCTCCCATGTGAGCAAGGCAGCGCAAGGAAACAGATGAAAGAATGGCCCAACTCACACACATACACATGTATATAGATACACTTCCACACACGCACATATACATACCTATACATTTCAATGTATACATATATATCCATACACAGACATATACATATATATACATGTACATAATTCATACTTGCTGCCTTTACTCATTCCCGTTGCCACCTTGCCACACATGAAATGACACCCCCATCCCCCCACACATGTGTGAGGTAGTGCTAGGAAAAGACAACAAAGGCCACATTCGTTCACACTCAGTCTCTAGCTGTCATGTATAATGCACCAAAACCACAGCCCCCTTTCCACATCCATGCCCCACAAAACTTTCCATGGTTTACCCCAGACGCTTCACATGCCCTGGTTCAGTCCACTGACAGCACGTCGACCCCGGTATACCTCATCATTCCAATTAACTCTATTCCTTGCATGCCTTTCATCCTCCTGCATGTTCAGGCCCTGATCACCCAAAATCTTTTTCACTACATCCTTCCACCTCCAATTTGGTCTCCCACTTCTCGTTCCCTCCACCTCTGACACATATATCCTCTTGGTCAATCTTTCCTCACTCAATCTCTCCCTGTGACTAAACCATTTCAATACACCCTCTTCTCTCTAAACCACACTCTTTTTATTACCACACATCTCTCTTACCCTTTCATTACTTAGAATTACCTCAGTACCAATTTTGATGCATTACACACGACAGCTAAAGACTGAGTTTGAATGAATGTGGCCTTTTTTGTGTTTTCTTGGTGTTATCTTGCTGAAACGGGGGTAGTGATGCTGTTTCCTGTAGGGCAGGGTTAGTGCCAGGAGTGGATGAAGGCAAGCAAATATGAATATGTACGTGTATCTATATGGACGTCTGTGCATGTGTATGTATATTTTGATATGTATATGTACGTTATGGGTGTTTATGTATTATATGTGTATTTAAGTGAATGGGCCATTCTTTGTCTTTTTCTTGGTGCTACCCTGCTGACACAGGAAAACAGCGATCAAGTACAATAAATGAAATGTTTAAGGACAATATGTGGTGTGAGGTGGTTTGATCGAGTAAGTAATGAAAGGGTATGAGAGATGTGTGGAAGTGAAATGAGTGTGGTTGAGAGAGCAGAAAAGGGTGTGTAGAAATGGTTGGACATATGGAGAAAATGAGCGAGGAAAGTTTGACAAAGAAGATATATGTGTCAGAGGTGAAGGGAACAAGGAGAAGCAAGAGACCAAATTGAAGGTGGAAGGATGGAGTGAAAATGATTTTGAGTGATCAGGGCCTGAACATACAAGGAGGGTGAGAGGCATGCAAGGAATAGAGTGAATTGGAACAATGTGGTATACCGGGGTCGACGTGCTGTCAGTGGACTGAACCTGGGCATGTGCAACGCCTGGGTAAACCATGGAAAGGTCTGTGGAGCTTGGATGTGGATAGAAAGCTGTGGTTTCAGTGCATTACACCATGACAGCTAGAGACTGAGTGTGAACAAATGTAGCCTTTTTTTGTCTGTTTTCTCGGTGCTACTTCTCTGAAGCAGGGGGTAGCGATGTTGTTCCTTGTGGGGCAGGATAGCGTCAGGAATGAATGAAGGCAAGCAAGTATGAATATGTACATGTGTATAAGTATGGGTCTTTGTATGTATATGTATACGGTGATATGTATATGTATATGTGTGTGTATGGGCATGTATGTATGTATATGTGTATAAGAATGGATGGGTCATTCTTCATCTCTTTCTTGGTACTACCTTGCTGATGCGGGAAACAGTGATTCAGTGTTCGCTGATGATACAGCGCTGGTGGCTGATTCATATGAGAAACTGCAGAAGCTGGTGACTGAGTTTGGTAAAGTGTGTGAAAGAAGAAAGTTAAGAGTAAATGTGAAAAAGAGCAAGGTTATTAGGTACAGTAGGGTTAAGGGTCAAGGCAACTGGGAGGTAAGTTTGAATGGAGAAAAACTGGACGAAGTAAGGTGTTTTAGATATCTGGGAGTGGATCTGGCAGCGGATGGAACCATGGAAGTGGAAGTGAATCATAGGGTGGGGAGGGGGCGAAAATTCTGGGAGCCTTGAAGAATGTTTGGAAGTCGAGAACATTATCTCGGAAAGCAAAAAATGGGTATGTTTGAGGGAATAGTAGCTCCAATAATGTTGTATGGTTGCGAGGCATGGGCTATGGATAGAGTTGTGCGCAGGAGGGTGGATGTGCTGGAAATGAGATGTTTGAGGACAATATGTGGTGTGAGGTGGTTTGATCGAGTAAGTAATGTAAGGGTAAGACAGATGTGTGGAAATAAAAAGAGTGTGGTTGAGAGAGCAGAAGAGGGTGTTTTGAAATGTTTTGGTCACATGGAGAGAATGAGTAAGGAAAGATTGACACAAGAGGATATATGTGTCGGAGGTGGAGGGAACGAGGAGAAGTGGGAGACCAAATTGGAGATGCAAAGATGGAGTGAAAAAGATTTTGAGTGATCGGGGCCTGAACATGCATGAGGGTGAAAGGCCTGCAAGGAATAGAGTGAATTAGAACAATGTGGTATACCGGGGTCGATGTGCTGTCAATGGCTTGAACCAGGGCATGTGAAGCATATAGGGTAAACCATGGAAAGTTCTGTGGGGCCTTCGGTGCATTATTACATGACAGCTAGAGACTGAGTGTGAACGAATGGGGCCTTTGTTGTCTTTTCCCAGCGCTACCTCGCACACGAGGGGGGAGGGGATTGTTATTCCATGTGTGGCGAGGTGGCGATGGGAATAAATAAAGGCAGACAGTATGAATTATGTACATGTGTATATATGTATATGTCTGTGTGTGTATATATATGTGTACATTGAGATGTATAGGTATGTATATTTGCATGTGTGGATGTGTATGTATATACATGTGTATGTGGGTGGGTTGGGACATTCTTTCGTCTGTTTCCTTGTGCTACCTCGCTAACGCGGGAGACAGCGACAAAGCAAAATAAATAAATAAATATATAGAAAGTGCCATTTTATAAGGCGAGGAAGACAAGAGTTAATGCTTGAATTAGAAGCATAAGTTTGTTGAGCTTAACTGGTAAAGTGTATGGAAGTGCGGTGATTGAAAAGGTGGTGACATGCTCAAAGCATGAAACTGGCTGGAGCCCTGTAGCTTCAGGAGTTGTAGAGGATATGTGGACAAGGTGAAAAGATTTGAAAAATAGCTTTAGAAAAAGAGGAATTCATATGTTGCATTTACGGACTTGGAGAAAGAATATGAGAGGGCTGACAAAGGTGTTATAGATATATGATGAGAGAGAAAAACTGCTAGAAATAGTGATGTAGTATCCTTATGTAAGATTAAGGGATAAAAGTGATTGCTGGTATTGCAGAGTTATATGCATCTTGAGTATATCCAGTAAGGGCTGAGGGAGAATGATCAAAAGGGTGGTGGCATGCACAGAATATCAGAAAGGGGAATGGCACTGTTGCTAAAGGAGAGTAGAAGTAATGTAGACCAGGTGTTTGCTTTGAAGAATATGAGTAAGAAATGCATGGAGGCAGAGAGTGACATGAATATGATATTTATCTTTCGAGAAAGCATCTGAGAGGTCTTTTCATATGTGTGTGAATGTATGGGGTAAATGGAAAGTTGATAATTTGTAGGGAGGAGTTGTTATTAGTAGAGTCAGGCATGTGCAAAAGCAGGAAGGAAGGAAGGAGGGTGAGTGGTTTGTGGTGAAGGTGGGTCTGTACCAAGGATGTGTGATATCACCAAGGCTGTTTAATCTGTTCATGGACACAATGATGAGGTAAGTTAATGCAAGAGTTTTAGGGCAAGAGGCAGATCTTCAGTTAAGTGAGGTTGGAGATAATGGGAGGTGAATTAAATGTTGTTTGCAGGTGACATTCTCTGGTGGCAAATTCTAGCTGGGGACATATTTTGGGAAGGTATGTGAAAAGAGTAGAAATGAACAATATCAAAGTATTGAGGTACAGGAAGGGAAAAAAACTTGATGGTTTGAGATTTGGTTTGAATGGAGAGGAAATGGAGTGCTTTAAGTACTTAGGAGTGGATGGAACTAGGGCAGCTGATGTGAATCACAGGGATGGAAAGAGGCTGAGGTCCTGGCTACATTAATCAGTGTGTGTAAGGAAATGTCGTTGTCTAATATGACAAAGATGGGTATGTATGATGATGTAGCAGTCCTGACTGTATTGTACGGATCTAAGCCTTTGGTCTTGAATATACAAAATAAAGGAAAGGGATGGACGTGGAAATTAAATATTTGAAGTTGATACGTGAAGTAAGAGGAATGATTGTGCAGGGAATGATGCTATAAGAGAGGTATGGTTGTAGGCATAGTCTGAGAGTGTTGACCAGGATGTGCTGAAATGGTTCAAGAAGGTAAGCGGCTTGCATGAGATGTAATGAATTTGAGAAGGATAGCAAATTGTTTGTGGCTTTTATGGATCTGGAGAAAGTATATGATAGAGTTGAAAGAGATGTCTTGAGGAAGATCTTACAGATATATGGGGTAAATGGAAAATTATCAAATGCAGTGAGTCTTTATCAGGAGAGCAAGTTATGAATGTGAGTCAGAACAGAGGAGGGCAAGTCATTCTCGCTGAAGATCATTTAGTGTAGGACCATTCAGACTCGGAATGTTGACATGGATTTCCACACATGCATACTTCATAAACAAGAACCCACAGCCCTCAGTAAGGAAGAACAACAAAGCAACTGGTGTCAGGAGGGCAACATTGGAAGCCAAGATGTCTGAACCTCAAGATGGAATATATACAAGGAGTCTGAACCAGATAGCGAGGGATACCGAGGCACAGGGCTGAACCTAAAAAGTAATTAAAAGATGGAAACATGTAGAAGACTCCCAGATAAAGAGATCTGAAAGCTGATCCAGCCAAAGCATATGTCTAACATCCTGATCTAGCAAGAGCAGATTTCTGACATCCTTATCCAGCAAGAGCAGGTGTCTGACAATCTGACACACTAACAGCAACAGATGTCTCATAACCTGGCCTAACAACAGCAGCTGATATCTAAAATCCTGACCCAGCAACAGCTGCAGATGTCAAACATCCTGATACAGCAACAGCAAGTGGGTCCTGGAGTGACAAAATGCCTTCCAGAAGCTGAAGTTCTTTAGCACTGGCAGTGCTGTACATCAGTACTATTGCAGAACTTAGATGTCTAGGTGGCTTGAGAGACATCAAATGTCTGAGCCAAATGGAGTGAAAATACTGTAAAATGAGCTGTTGGTCATCCATTATTTCTTTGGCGCAAATACATTACCTACATGTTAGGTGAGGAGCCTCAATAATCCAAAGGTACTTAGCCAGCAAACTGGATTATGTTAGATCAATATGACTTTTAGACTTTGCATCGTCTTAGAAGGGTGCTTGGAAAGTCTGTCATTATCCATTCCATTCCATTTGTAATCACTGAATGAGAAATGTCTTCAAGCCCGCTCCTAAGGGTATCAGTGCTGGGTAAGACATCAGGAAGACCAGGATCTGATGCCCCTCAATGAAGTCCAGTAAGATAAAGGTTGTGGTCATTGGTCCCTTCACAAAGAATTGGGTGCTGGGATGTTCTGCAGCTGGAGGATGATATCTTGCAGCACCAAAGGAAGATTACTGGAGGTGTCAGTAAGTCCTGGTTAGACAGGTGTGCTAAGAAGATGCCAGCCGCCATCGTGAGGGAGATGCACAAAAGTTCTTTCGACAGCTGGTCTCTCGTGAAGAGGATGCTTCATATTTCTAACTCAGCATGCTTTACAACACTTGAAGAGTGCTATCGGTTAGGTGGAATATGTATCAAGAAGGGAAACCATTGCTAGGCTTCTCAACTTTTCATGGCTGGTGTGCCCATGGAGAGAGTTTCTTAGGACAGTAGGACTACAAATAATCACTATAAAATACATAGCGAAAATTTCCAGATGTTCTCTACATTTGGAATGCCGAGTGAGTTACTCTCAGATCAGAACCAGAACTTCAGGTACATGTCTTGTGGGAGTATTGCCAGCTACTGGGTGTCAGGAAGACTGGAAAGATCCTCTTCAAGCCCCATTCTGATAGCACGGTAAAGTTCAACAGGATTGCCTAGTCCAATATAGACTGAATTCTTCGTTGTTTATTGATGTCTACTGATGAACCATTCTTTCAATTTGATCTCCCTTAATTGACTTCTCCTTGTGAAACATTCCTTTGCTTTGATTTTCCTTAATTTACGTCTCATGGTGAACAGTTCCTTTCCTTTGATCTCCCTTCAGTGATGTCTCATGGTGAACCGTTCCTTTGCTTTGATCTCCCTTCAGTGATGTCTCATGGTGAACCGTTCCTTTGCTTTGATCTCCCTTCATTGGCGTCACTTGGTGAACTGTTCCTTTGCTTTGATCTCCATTGACGTCTCAGGGTGAGCCGTTCCTTTGCTTTGATCTCCCTTCATTGACGTCTCAGTGAAGTGTTCCTTTGCTTTGATCTTCCTCAATTGGTGTCTCATGGTGAACCATTCCTTTGCTTTGATCTTCCTTCATTGATGTCTCATAGTGAACTGTTCCTTCGCTTTGATCTCCCCTCATTGACGTCTCATAGTGAACCGTTCCTTTGCTTTGATTACCCTTTATTGAAGTCTCCTGGTAAACCATTTCTTTACTTTGATCTTCCTTTATTGGCGTCTCGTGGTGTACCGAAGCTTTGCTTTTACCCCCCTTCATTGACATCTGGCGAACCGTTCCATTTGCTTTGATCTCCCATTTCCCACCCATACAACCTATACGCATGTATCAGCTTCACTATTCCTTCATAAAATTTGTTGTAATAATGATCTGTTCCCAGTCTTTGGAATTCATCCTCCTATTCTTGTGTTACTAAAATTGTTAAGCTCATAGTTTCCCTTTTTTTTTAAGTAAAAACATTCTGTTCTCAGTACATTTACCATGACTGATGCTGTTATGGTATATCCAGTGTTGGAGTGTTGCGTGTATATTCTTGTTATCTTTAAGAAATCTTCACTCCAGGGTGGATTCCAGTTTTCCCTGTCTATTTCACTACAGTTGAAGTCCCAAGCTAAAACTTTTCCACCCTATTCCATGGTTGAACTCGATTATTTAGTTCGTCAATCTGATTTTTTCTAGGTTTTCTTCATTCAAGGACTGTTCAGGTTCTTCTAATCCTTTTTTTATGAGAGAGAGAGAGAGAGAGAGAGAGAGAGAGAGAGAGAGAGAGAGAGACCACCTGAAAATGCTGAGTCGATTTTGTCCGTTTCCTTCAAAATAAATTGCCTGAATAATCCATACCCTGGTTGATATCCTTCTCTCAAGTTCGATCACCGCACTTCAACGAACCAGAGATAGAGGAAGGGCAACAAAGATGGTACCTGGAATAAAGAAAGATGATTTACAGGAATAAGGCTGGAGGCCTTAAACTCTGACCGCCATGTAAGTGAGATGAGTGAGCAGATGACCTGATCAACGCAAAAAGTTATTCAACAAGTTGAGAAATACAGGAATGGTACAACTAAAGATTATATTACATAAGACTGAAGAAGAAAGGGTGTAAATGAGTTACACTATGAGGTTAGTGAACGAATAGAATAAAGATGAGGACGTAGTAAAATGGGGGGAATGTCATACAGACTTTTAAACCGTAGGATCTTTGAGATGATTCAAGATATGGAGGACCCCACGCGTGTAAAACTTGCACCCCCTACCGCACAAATAAGTATTTACATAATTTACCAAAAAGAGCCCACCGTCCAAGATGAGAAAAAGAAACTGAACAATATATAAGGAATAAAGGATCGTCGATTTCAAAAATACACACAGTCATCTTTAATTTCGAGAATCTTGCCATTTCCACTTAAGCGTAATTGTGGCGACCTACAATATTGTGTGTGTTCATGTTAATTTTTGTGCTCTTTCACTGCATATTTTGTTAACTTTAGTGAACATTTGTCCAAAAAAGGATCGTTTTATTAAGCATGAGACACGAAATATTTCGAAAATGACTTCTTTAATAAATAATATATAGACATAGGATTTTCTTTCCAACATGAGATATATAGGCCTGCGGACCATAAAAAGAATAGAACTGTAGTTTGGTTTTACTCCTGTACATATCTGGTCATCTTAGAAACGTTATATCCAGTCTCCCAGTCAGGTATTCCCGTCTGACGTTCTTCGAAGGGAGAACCGGAATGGCCTTCGTGGTGCAAATAACCAACATTTACTCATATTCATTCATCTATGAATATTTCTAGTCCATAATGTTTATATTTATTTATAACAAAATAATTATGGTACTTTTTTAATCTGCAAGTTAAAAGAACATATGCAAGTTTGTCCATCGGAGACAATCAGCCCCCAACCGTGGAAATAACATGTAAACATGGCAGACGAAGTTTGCACAATGCAATGAAAAAGAACAACTAAGCCAACGTTTAACCTTTTACATGAGATGAAAACTGCTAGTCAGCTCCTAAGGTGGGTTTCGTACAGCTGTGCTCCTGTTGTAAGGAAGGTCGTGAGGAAAGTTGTGAGAAAGAAATGGCCAGGAAAGCGAAGGCAGTCTTGCCAAGGCTTGAGGTTAGCACAGGCTGCCACCTCAGCCAGTCTTCATCCTGCAGTATGCACAATCTCCTACCCTAACACTCTTTCTAAGATCCGTAAAGAATAAGAGGTTGAAATGATTGTTATGGTGTGGCCGTATGAATTTTACTATGAATTAGTTGTAACCACGTCTTTAGCAAGACTTAGAGTTGTGCACGTATCATAGTATAGGTATAGGCAGCATATACTGAAGGGTCCATAAGGCTTGAATGGCGACTGTGCAGCATAGACTGTACAAACTGGTCACTTGACATTCAAGAATATGACTTTCAACGAAAGGCAATACTTATCAGTCAATCGAATTAGATAAGGAAAAGATAATGTTCATGCAGCTCACAACATTGAAACTGATTTAAAAAGCTCCAGGAGTATTGAAAAGTCTTAGAACGCTTACCAAAACGGGCACAAGTAGACATTCTTCATTTTCTTGAAGGACATATGGGTTAAAGTCCAGTTTAGCAGCACCCTAGAAGTAACATGGCTTTGGAAGAAATACATAACTTAGGATGTTATGTATATAGTAGAAGTGAGTTAGGCCAGGGGAATGTGATTTAGAGCTTTATTTTTTATCCTGTTCTATGCTGATAATGTGATAGTGGGGAGGGCTATGATGATCAGGGAAGATGTTTGGTAGAAATTAATAAAACACTTCTGGAAGTCAACAGAACGTATGAAAACCTCATTTGACTTAGCTTAGCAACCTAAATTTACATTTCCTTGTGCCATTTGAAGAATATGTCAATGTTATGGTGTTTGCATTGAGTTAATTAGGAAGAACCTTTTTTTTAAGAACTTCAGATGTCTTACAGAGGTAATGGAAACTGAAATTGCTATTCATAATGCTTTGTTTGATAGCATTCCTTGCTGATTTAATTGATTGTATAGAGAAGTAAAACTGAAATTTATATGTATATTCTTTATAATCCAGTCTCATGATATCTTTTATAAGCATGTGAGGATTTCATATTGCCTATTAGGTTCATTAATGCTGCTCTTTATTCAAATGTGAATTATGCTCATTGATGTTTTAATATCGTGCTTGTTGTTTTATATAGGGAGGCTGAGGGTCTGAAGAGTCGTCTGAATAATTGCACCCCTTTAGTGGGTAACAATGAGGCTTGGGCTGTCCAACACCAACTTCAGGTTTGTCATTATAACTCTTGCATATTGCATTTATCTGTTAGTGTTGTACTAAGGTCATCACTTATGATAAATGCAGCTAAGAAATTTACATGTTGTCATTTATTTGTTATGCAACTAATTTTTGATGGAAACATTACCTGTGAATTTCCAGTACTGTGTTTATGCAGTTTTTTCTCAAAGGGAATAGGGCTAGGCCTTACAAACTGGGAAATTTAGCCTCTTTTTCCTTTTTTAAACTCATATCTTGTGTTTTCTTGTAAACAGAATTTCATTTCTTTAGAGAAGTATTATTATTTATATTTAACTGTGCTATTAAGAAAAATCAGTCTTTAAGATTTTTAAAGTACATTTCCATAATTTATTTTACTTTTTTATATTGCACTGGGAATTTAAGAGATAGGGAATGAGAAATGTTATTTTTTGTTGAGAATGGAGCAAAATCAGCCAAAAGAACATCGATATGTTTTAGATAAAACCCATTACAGCATCCAGAAGTAACATTGATATGTTTTAAATAAAACCCATTACAGCATCCAGAAGTATTTTGGAAATGAAGAATTGACTTAGGGTATGCAGCCACAGGAAACAAATGCAGAATGAAGTGAACATTCATACAGCATCTCAACATAGGTTTAGTGTGTGTCAGTCCCCTACAAATGCAGAATGAAGTGAACATTCATACAGCATCTCAACATAGGTTTAGTGTGTGTCAGTCCCCTAAAATTCAGGGTGTACCTCATCGTCACTCATTAAGTGTCTCTTGATTTTCTTTTTCTCAGTGTTTTTGTCGCATGGTTTCCTTTCAGATCCTGTTCTGTTGCAGTGATTTTTGATGTTGCCCCCTACTCTGTCAGTAGAGGTGTCCCTTGTTGTGTATCTATCTATCTGTCTTTTTTCTTTTTTCTTTCAAACTATTCGCCATTTCCCGCATTAGCAAGGTAGCGTTAAGAACAGAGGACTGGGCCTCTGAGGGAATATCTATCTATTTATCTGTCTATATCTCTGATGCCAGGTCCCTCCTGGAACTCCCATCAAGGGATGGCCGCGGCAAAGAGTCTCCGCTTATCCCTGTCCTTACATGCCTCCCTTGAATCTGCCATTCCATGCATTCTTGCTCAGTTTCTCTCCCTCCAGTATTCCTCTTTCTCTAACAGTTCCTTTTTGCATGTTTTAAGTCACTTCTCCTCCTTACTTTGGTACTCGTTCTTCTTCTTGCTCTGAATATATTTTACCTTGTAATTCAGACCTATGCAACATCACTGAATGAATAATCAGTAACCTGGTTGAAGTGATTTTTGCCAAAATGCAGTTTTTACTAATACCTTTTTAAATCCCCCTGATTTCCCAACAATTCATTTTCAAAACATCACAATTCAACCCTGAGTAACATAAACATATTAAGAATTACCATGTTCTCCTCTCTCTTGGAAACCTACATAGCATACTTTGCAAAGGCTGCTTTTTAAAACCCCAGGGTGTTGTATAGGTTTCACGAACTTCTGTTCCATATCTACAGAGCCAGATTTGCCCTGGTATAGAGTGCTGCTTGCATATCTTGGTTGCTCTTCATCCACCTCTCCCTTAGCCTGTGTGGAATCAGGATCCCTCCACACCATTTTAGAACTGATTGCTGGAATCATCCCACTCCATGTGAGGATTGTTGGTTTAACTCTGTTATATCATAATTAGACTGTTAGGCCAGACTTATCTTTTCCCTACATATGCTATACTTCTAACTTTTTTTTTGTACACATTTTTTAAATGTTATTAGAGACTATGTCTTCTTTCCTTTTTGTCCCCTTTTAAGGCCTGGCTTTGATGAGGACTTTTCTCTGGTCATTTCATAGTTTATTATGAATCCATTTGTTTGAAACAGCAGAATTATCAATGTATTACTGAATGCATTTCTCATATGTAGGATTTGTAATCTGGATTTCAGGTGGTGTGTGGGCAACTTTTGGTCCACTGGATTGAGGCGGCCTTGGACCATGGGGTGGAGCGTGATTTGTGGAACCTGGGTTTTAGGAACACCATAACCCAACTTCAAGCACAGACAAAAGATAAACAGGTTCTGAAAACACTTCTAATGGTTCATACTTTTAGCTTTGTGTACAGTTAAGATCATGGCTATTTTAGAAGTCTAAGAACTTTGAGTTACAGCTCAATGTACCTTATAATCCTTGGATTATGAGCATGATTGAAGAGTTAGGCAAGCCTGTGTAGCTTATGTGTCATCATTGTGAATGTTTGAATCCCATTTGGTGCAAGCATTATGTAGATAAATCAGTAGACTTTTGTGCTCTTCCAGCATTACCTAATTCATTTATAAGTGTCACCATTAGAATAGTTCTTACAAGGTTTCTGTGTTATGTTAGTCTCTGGATATTATATAGCATAGTTGCCAGTGGTGTAACCAGAACTACTTATTGTTTTGAATACTGTATGCTTAGATTTCATTTCATAAACTGTAGCTTTTTAGATTAAAATTCTAAATTTTATATCTAGAGAAAAGCCTCTTAACTTATTAAGTATCATGCAATACCCCCCCGTAAGTCATACATTTCCATAAGCATTAATGCAGCTGTGTTATACAGGTATTATTTGCCCAAAGCTCATGTGAGAAATCTGTGTTTCCAAGCCACAAAGACTTAGACTTATTACATGCAATTGACTGCTGCTGTTTCCTTTAGTTTCTCTGTGAAGACCACCTACATGAGGAATGACCATTATGATGGATCCTTATTTCCTGAAACAGCAAAGCTGTAGAATTCTCATCCTTATGTTTTTTTTTTCTTCTCTTATGACCTATTCATCTTTAAAAGTCAGGTCCACAGACGCATATAGAGCCCTAATTAATTTCTTTATTAACTTTCTCTGCTTCGTTTTTCCTTTCATGTGAAATGGCCATGATTAGGGCATATTTTTGACCATGCAATGCTGCTTTGAAAAAAGGTTGTATACATTTATCATGTGTTTGCGGTAAAAGATTTTTAAACAGGTGTATGTTCAATACTGGATTACTTACATGCCTCAGCATTTATTCATGGATGGTATTTTTTGTTCTTTGTGGTGTAATATATTTATTGTGTGGAAAAGAATGATGCCCCAGCATGTGGTATCCATGTCTATATTGAACACCTTAGTACTTGCTGGGAAAGAAAAGGCAAACTTTGAATTTTTTTAACTCTGTATTTCCAGGGAGGTTCCAGCGAAGCACGTGACATGCTTAGCTGGTTTCTCAACTCAGCTAGTGGCTTCTACTTGCAACTTTTCAATCAAATCTGCTCAGAGTATAGCCTTGACTTGCCATTTCGAAGGTTGGTGATTTTTTTTTTCCTTTGACAGCATAACTTTTGAAAATTGGAAAAAAATTTTTTGTGTGTGTCATATAGGTATTTTCTGTCATATAAAAAACATTTACGTCTTACCTCCAGGGGCAGTGTTTCCATTATCTCATCAAACATCTAGTGAATGCTTTCCTTTTCATCTCCACAGACTTCAGTACAAAGGCCATAAGCAAATCAGATACCCTCAGAACTCTTTCAGGCACCAGTTTCAGACACAAAAAGAATCTCTTCTTATCTCCTATAAACACTGCATTCATTCAGGGTTATAGAATTTATTCAGGTATCAGGAAGATTTAAAGGAATCTTGATAATTTTTCTGCATAACAAATTACGTGTCAGAAACAGATAAAGAATGGCATCATTTGCTTACTTCCACTCTTTAGCTGTCATGTGTAATGAACCAAAACCAAAGTCCCGCTATCCACAATCAAGCCCCACAGACATTTCCATGCTTTTCTGACCACTTTTTCACTTCTGATGCATTTATCCTTGTATCCTTTACTCATCCTCTCCATATGTTCAAAGCATATCAGTGCTCCCTCTTCATGTCTCTTATACACACTCTTCTTCCTCCCTTACCTTTCACTTACTTTATTATTCCTTATTCAATCAAACCTTCTCAAGAATCCTATTCCAACTTATCCACCTTCTTTCACACTTTATTGTATGTCGCTCACACCTCGTGAACATAACACTGTTTGGACCATTATATAATGAAACATAACCATCATTTCCCTTTCATATATCAGTCTCTCTTTCCACACATTCCTCTAAGCACCCAGATCCTTATCTCCCATGCCCACCAGTGGATTTCTGTAATTCCTATTTCCATCCACTGCCATGTCCACTCCCAGGGATCTGAAATCCTCCACCTCCTCCAGCTTCTCTCTGTTCAAACTTACACTTCATATACATATTTATTTTAAATGTAGGTGTTATTGGACTCTGTGTGTTGTGGTTACATCACAAGTATCACTATCATTTTCAACTACTTCAGTTTAGGGCACACTTCATTTCACTTTTTAGCACATTCTCCCAACTTTTTCTTTATCAGAAGTACTACCCATCCCTATCTGTAGCTCTCACTCTCACACTAACTGAAGGGTCTACCCCTCAGACATTCCTAAACCATTCATACCCTTTTCCTCTGATGCCAGTTTCACTTGATCTCATCCTAATTTCATCCACTCACTTTACACACCCCAGCATGAGCTTTCAAGGAGGATGAGCACTTCTTACCTGGCTTCTTTTTCTGTTCTCCTTTTTGAAATTGAAATCAAAGTGCAAAGGGTTTCTGACCCCTTTGCTTTCTTCCCTTTTAGTCACCTATGACATATGGGAGATAACTAAGGTGCTAGTCTTTGTTCCCTATCTGTAGGGAGAGGAGATAGATGAAAAGATAGAATTAATATTCCTACCTTGTTGATTCTTTTGGGAGTACTACACAAATATGGGCATTGTGCTTAAAGTATTTTTGCTTGAGCACATGAAAGCATGATTTAAGCTTTATTCCCTAATTGTCCATACATCATTGCCCAGTCCACCTTCCCTCTTGGAATTTGAGTCTCCTGCAGACAACCTTTTGAGGTCTGTGGCATATGTTGGCTAAGTAAGTTAGTTTTAGCAGTGTGACATTCTCATTAGTTACACTAAGGAGTTATGTCATTTTGTTTGATCAGATTTTTTTTTACTCCCCGCATGACACATCATAGTTGTTTTTTTTGCTAGTATCAAGCATGACTGTGGCATGTTTAGTCATGTGTTATCCTTCCTTGTGAATGGTAACTCAGTGGGTCATGAAAAAAAAGGCAAGCATGGCACCTGGCTTAAAGATATGATGTAAGCCAGCTCAAAGCCACATTAGTGATCTTAATTTTTACCATTTAGAATCAGATATTTTTTAATTGATTTCTGAATTTTTCATCACTATATACTTTTTCATGATTGCCAGGTAATTTTGTTATAACAATTCCTTGTAGTAGAGCTTACCTAGAGAATATTAGTAGCTTCATAATAACTAAAAGAAATAAGTGAACTATGTCCCATCATGATAGTTTTGTAAATACTTTGGTACATTAATGTACATTTTACAGGAAAGACAGCATATATGGAGCTGTAGATCTCAATGGGTCAACTCAAGGCAAGTCCAAAGTTAGCAGTCAAAAAAATGCCCTCTACCTGTGCCAGTACTGTCTTGTGCATCTAGGAGACTTGGCAAGGTACCGCCATCAAGCTAAACAAGCTGAAACTTACTACAGGTAATTTAGACTTTGACGAATTGAAGACTGGATTAATTTTATTCACCTATAGATTGAGCACTAGAGAGAGTAGTTGATCACAGAGGGTGTTTTAGATGCATAGGGGTGGATATGGCAGTGGATGGTATTATGGGAGCTGAAGAGAACCATAGGATGGATGAGAGGGCAAGGGCCCAGCATGCATTGAGTGTGTGGAAAGAGGTCACAATTTGTGAGGGCAAAGATGTGCTTATGTTCTGTAATGCTTATTGACTCAGTCTGGAGATGAGAAATATAATCATTGAAGCATGACAAACCATCTATATAGTAGATGGTTCCTAAGACCATCCATTGCTTTTCTTATTCTTTCCTCTCTAACCTATCAAGAAAACTGTGTCTTTAAACCTTACAGTTACGGGTCTGAGGATCACTAGTGTTGTGTGCATTGGTTGCCAAGTGGTGCCAGCTTCTGCTTCATGCCTATGAGGGCTCTGTATACAAGCTGTACCTAATTTGATGTATGTTATGGTGTCTGAAGGGGGAATTCTTGTAGGTTACTATGAACAAGCAGTAGCTAGCTTGTTGTACATAATGGCTCTACCTTCAATAAAGAAACTGATTTCCATTTCTAAAAACCTACATATTTTGAAAATGATTGGCATAAGGACTTATATTAAGGAACTTCAGTATTTTGAGGGTGTATGGAATATTAGAGATCAAGGGAGACAAAAATATTGTGAGAAGGAAGGACTGTAGTGAGTCATTAATTGGTGTTGCACCAATTAATCACTGTTCTTCATAGTATGTCTAGTAGTACTCAAGGGAGAATTGTGAGCATTCCTCATCTCTGGGAAGAATTCAGATGGGTACCAATCAACCAATTCTAAACTTAGTGGACTTGAATTCGGTGATAAGGAATTTTGAATGTTTACCTCTGTGTCTTTCCCACTTTAGTGTGGTGGCATCAAAAATGATGAGATAGATTATTACTTCACTGTCATGTAATGCCATCTCTTATCTTGGCTGACAAAGATATACCCTGTTTGAACAGCTTACTTGTAAGTGGATGTTGTATCATCATTAAATGTGGTAAAACTTGCATTTGTTGCAAAGTACTAAGATTACAGACACATTATCTCATAAGTAATATTGAGAAAAAAAAATTCTTTACAGTAGAAAATACTTGGATAAGATAGCTGCTAAACTTTTTTTTTACTTTTTTCATTGGCCCCATAAGCTGCCACAGTTTATGAACAAGTTGCATATTCGATTTGGACGTTCTAGTAAAATAGTTACAGCAGCCTGGAAGAAAACAATGAAAGTGTTATGTTCATCATATAGATCTAAAATCTTAACAGGATCAAATTAGCAGTTTGAACTGATTGATGCTATTGTAATTAGGGATCACTTTTAGGAAAGATGGAAACCACATAGAAATACTAGAGAATATATTCACTTGATTTTGTTAAATGAGATGAATCTTTGAGAGTAGAGTGAGCCACTTTGTTGAATTGCATAATTCTTCAGAAATTACTTTCCCCCATTGTGCCACAAATGAAATCCATTCAGAATATGCTCAGTTTTGTGATAAAGGAAATACTATATAAAAGATTACCATACTTTCCCCTTTATTGTCCCGGTATAATGTTAAGCGCTGGTGGCTGATTCATGTGAGAAACTGCAGAAGCTGGTGACTGAGTTTGGTAAAGTGTGTGGAAGAAGAAAGTTAAGAGTAAATGTGAATAAGAGCAAGGTTATTAGGTACAGTAGGGTTGAGGGTCAAGTCAATTGGGAGGTGAGTTTGAATGGAGAAAAACTGGAGGAAGTGAAGTGTTTTAGATATCTGGGAGTGGATCTGTCAGCGGATGGAACCATGGAAGCGGAAGTGGATCATAGGGTGGGGGAGGGGGCGAAAATTTTGGGAGCCTTGAAAAATGTGTGGAAGTCGAGAACATTATCTCGGAAAGCAAAAATGGGTATGTTTGAAGGAATAGTGGTTCCAACAATGTTGTATGGTTGCGAGGCGTGGGCTATGGATAGAGTTGTGCGCAGGAGGATGGATGTGCTGGAAATGAGATGTTTGAGGACAATGTGTGGTGTGAGGTGGTTTGATCGAGTAAGTAACGTAAGGGTAAGAGAGATGTGTGGAAATAAAAAGAGCGTGGTTGAGAGAGCAGAAGAGGGTGTTTTGAAATGGTTTGGGCACATGGAGAGAATGAGTGAGGAAAGATTGACCAAGAGGATATATGTGTCGGAGGTGGAGGGAACGAGGAGAAGAGGGAGACCAAATTGGAGGTGGAAAGATGGAGTGAAAAAGATTTTGTGTGATCGGGGCCTGAACATGCAGGAGGGTGAAAGGAGGGCAAGGAATAGAGTGAATTGGAGCGATGTGGTATACAGGGTTTGACGTGCTGTCAGTGGATTGAATCAAGGCATGTGAAGCGTCTGGGGTAAACCATGGAAAGCTGTGTAGGTATGTATATTTGCGTGTGTGGATGTGTGTATGTACATGTGTATGGGGGGGGGGGGTTGGGCCATTTCTTTCGTCTGTTTCCTTGCGCTACCTCGCAAACGCGGGAGACAGCGACAAAGTATAAAAAAAAAAAAAAATAATAATAATGTTAAGTGGACAGGGGATGAGGCAGGCAAATGTATGATAATTATGTTTTTCAGTGAATAATAAAGTCGGTAGAAATTTATGATTTATGCATTATTACAGAAAGAAAATGAATAGATAAAGTCAGAGTTGAAAATGTCAGGATCGGTAGTTCAAGGCAAATTTCACAAACATGTTTTTTAGAAATATATTTTTGAAACTATTTTCTTTTAGTGTTGGTGCATTATGCTTATACATGTCAGTTAAGAGAGTGGATATGTGCTGGTGGTTTTGTATGTCTGATCCTGATGCTGCCTTACCATGGCGGGAGAGGCAGTTCTGTATAAATGAATAGAAAGTAATTTGAAACTGAACCAGATTTCCTTATGTTGTCAATTTCATTTCTCTTTTTAGGTATTTCTTTGTTAAATTTTTTTTTTTTTGACAAGTGGGGAAACAATATTAAGTAGGTTAATGTTTTTTGAAAGGAGAAAATAGACTAGTTGAGAGTTAGACACATTCATTACATAAGCTTTAAAGTTGAAGGATGTATCAGTGAATCAGTGGATTGTATCATGACTGACTGCTGATTCTGTACAGTTGAGCTGATTTTTGGAGAAAATTCATGTTTGAATAGAGATGCATATATTTTATGTCAATAGGCATAGTTTTCAAGGTTACAGCATGTGAAATGTGAATCTCTGATTAGTTTGGATACATTGTAAATAAGTGAAGAGCTTATGTAACTTTTGTTTATTGTGATTATGAATGATTGATTAGTTATATGTTATTGGTGGTACCAGTTCATGTTATCTCATTATCTCACATTTCAGAAGAGTCACTGAAAATGGGAGTAATTGTTAAAAGTGACCAGATGACCTTTCAAATGACATTTGACAATACATCATCATTTTCTCAGAAAGTAAAAGAGTAAACATAATAACTGTATTCTTAGTTTGTCTGTATTGCATTGAAGATCTGTTTGATACAGATTATTAAGGAAAAATATTTTTACATGATACTTGAGCTGACTACATTGTCCAACAGCTGGTTCATAATGAAAACAATGATTTTCGTTATAATTTTCATTATTTGAAACTTTATTTTTTTTTTATAGACATGCAGTTTTGGTGGCTCCCACCAGTGGTCATCCATACAATCAACTTGCCCTCCTGGAAGCTGGTAGGGGAAACCGTCTGGCAGCAGTAGCATTATACGTCCGGGCAATGTGTGTGCCTTGTCCCTTTCCAGGTGCTCCGGCAAATTTAACGCAGACTCTGACCAAATTGTTGTCTACATGGTGAGTAGAGTAATTGTGGTTTTGGCTGTATAGGTTACTGAGATATTCTCTGCTGTATTACTTCGTCCTGGTGACATCACCTAGAAATTTTATGCTGGGTAATCTGCCTATGGGGAAAGCTGTTAGAATTACCCTTGGAGACAGGGAAGAAAGAATTCTACTTATGTATCTCCTACATATTGTAGAAGGTAACAAAGATTGGCTGGAGCAGGGAGGTGGAGTCCCTCTCCACTTGTACTATCATATTCTAAAGGTAGGAACAGAAAAAGGAGCCAAGCAAGGATTTTCCTTTTAAGGCTCAGCTCCTGATGGTATCTTGCTAAAATGTGACTGGGCAAAAGGGTATACTCTTAAAAAGGAGTTATCAAGGAAATTAGTTAGTGTGAAGAAGGATTATAAAACTTATCTGTAAACTTGTAACTGATTTTGAAGTGTAAAATTCTGTCATCAGTATCTAGTGGTTTTTGAAGATTACAAAAAAAAAATCCAAAATAACCTAAGCTTTGTACAGTTATTGTTTATTTATTTATTTATTTTAGTTGTTCACTGTTTTCCACCTCATTGTGGCAGTGCCAGTAAGCGATTACCAACCCTCTTTGGAAAAATCCTTGCATAGCTCCTTCTGTTGATCCTTTAAACCTTAATGTCCCTCAAAGTTATCCTTTCCAGCCCTCAAAATTCAAATTTTTTAGGTTGTTTAAGGAATGCATTTATTCTTATTATTCTGAATATATTCATACAATAATGAAATAACTTTAGAGGTGCTTTTCATCCACTATTTAAGCTTTGACAATGTGTAGAAGTTTTGCAGACTTTTCAGCACAACATGCAAAAAAGTGCAATATAAGAATCTAAGTTGCCATTGTGCATTCTTCATTATTCATTTTACCCATACAAAAATATTGAGTGCTGGTTGTTTTTAAGATTTATATTAATAAATTTTTTCTTCCTTTAATCAGTGTGATTCAATGATAATTTTTTTATAACAGCAAAACTATAAAAGTTTGTATAATTAGCAGCACCACCAGTCAGGCCCTGTTATGTGAAGGTTAAGTGGGCACAGGCAGCACTTCCTTCACATTTGCTAGAAAACCATTATCTGCCTCATTTAGGTCAGCTGAAAGAGTCATTGTCCATAAAATCACTCTTCACAACCAGACGACAGATCATCATCGTGAAATCATTCATAATCATTTCTCTGGCTCTCTTAGTCTACCTAAAAGCTACTCAGTTTCTTTCTTTGAACACTCACAAGAATGTGCTGTCAGTGGCATGGCTGGAGGATGACTGAGTGTAGGAAGAGGTAATCATGAACTGCCAACTCTGCCACCGTCCAGGCTCAGTTTATGGCTTTGAAATTGAAGCATGGAACTCATTGCATAGATATCCATCTAGAGGCTTCACTCACCTGGCATAGATATCTGTTTGGGGACATTAAGGAAATAAGGAAGGTAATATTGGTAAAAAGGCCCAGTCCTCTGTTCTTAACGCTACCTCGCTATCGCGGGAAATGGCGAATAGTATGAAAAATAAAAAATAAAAATATTGGTAAACCTGGAGGATTTTTAGCCCCATCTCCCTCCCATTATAATCACCTTCTACAACAGACAGGAGATACTTGGGAAAGATTCCTTCTTTCATATTCCACTGATAATTGTTATTATTTTTATTTTCTTATTTTACTTTGTTGCTGTCTCCCGCGTTAGCGAGGTAGCGCAAGGAAACAGACGAAAAAATGGCCCAACCCACCCACATACACATGTATATACATACACGTCCACACACCCAAATATACATACCTATAAATCTCAACGTATACATATATATATACACACACAGACATATACATATATACACATATATATAATTCATACTGTCTGCCTTTATTCATTCCCATCGCCACCCCGCCACACATGAAATAACAACCCCTGCATGTGTGCGAGGTAGTGCTAGGAAAAGACAACAAAGGCCACATTCGTTCACACTCAGTCTCTAGCTGTCATGTATAATGCACTGAAACCACAGCTCCCTTTCCACATCCAGGCCTCACAGAACTTTCCATGGTTTACCCTAGACGTTTCACATGCATTGGTTCAATCCATTGACAGCATGTTGACCCCAGTATACCACATCGTTCCAATTCACTCTATTCCTTGCACACCTTTCACCCTCCTGCATGTTCAGGCCCCGATCACTCAAAATCTTTTTCACTCCATCTTTCCACCTCCAATTTGGTCTCCCACTTCTCCTCATTCCCTCCACCTCTGACACATATATATCCTCTTGGTCAATCTTTCCTCACTCATTCTCTCCTTGTGACCAAACCATTTCAAAACACCCTCTTCTGCTCTCTCAACCACACTCTTTTTATTACCACACACCCTTTCATTCCTTACTCGATCAAACCACATCTTACCACATATTGTCCTCAAACATCTCATTTCCAACACATCCACCCTCCTCTGCACAACTCTATCTGTAGCCCACGCCTTGCAACCATATAACATTGTTGGAACCACTATTCCTTCAAACATACCCATTTTTGCTTTCCGAGATAATGTTCTCGCCTTCCACACATTTTTCAACGCTTCCAGAACTTTCGCCCCCTCCCCCACCGTGTGACTCACTTCCGCTTCCATGGTTCCATCCACTGCCAAATCCACTCCCAGATATCTAAAACACTTCACATCCTCCGGTTTTTCTCCATTCAAACTTACCTCCCAATTGACTTGTCCCTCAACCCTACTGTACGTAATAACCTTGCTCTTATTCACAGTTACTCTCAGCTTTCTTCTTTCATACACTTTACCAAACTCAGTCACCAACTTCTGCAGTTTCTCACCCGAATCAGCCACCAGCACTCTATCATCAGCGAACAACAACTGACTCACTTTCCGAGCCCTCTTATCCACAACAGACTGCATACTTGCCCCTATCTCCAAAACTCTTGCGTTCACCTCCCTAACAACCCCATCCATAAACAAATTAAACAACCATGGAGACAACACACACCCCTGCTGCAAACCGACATTCACTGAGAACCAATCACTTTCCTCTCTTCCTACTCGCACACATATCATACATCCTCGATAAAAACTTTTCACTGCTTCTAGCAACATGCCTCCCACACCATATATTCTTAATACCTTCCACAGAGCATCTCTATCAACTCTTATCATATTCCTTCTCCAGATCCATAAATGCTACATTCAAATCCATTTGGTTTTCTATGTATTTCTCACATACATTCTTCAAAGCAAACACCTGATCCACACATCCTCTACCACTTCTGAAACCACACTGCTCTTCCCCAATCTGATGCTCTGTAAATGCTTTCACCTTCTCAATCAATACCCTTCCATATAATTTCCCAGGAATACTCAACAAACTTATACCTCTGTAATTTGAGCACTCACCTTTATCCCCTTTGCCTTTGTACACTGGCACTATGCAAGCATTCCGCCAATCCTCAGGCACCTCACCATGAGTCATACATACATTAAATATCCTTACCAACCAATCAACAACACAGTCACCCCCTTTTTTGATAAATTCCACTGTAATACCATCCAAACCTGCTCCCTTGCCAGCTTTCATCTTCCCCAAAGCTTTTACTACCTCTTCTCTGTTTACCAAATCATTCTCCCTAACCCTCTCACCAAAACCACAGCTCCATTTCCACATCTAGGCCCCACGAAACTTTCCATAGTTTACCCCAGACGCTTCACATGCCCTGGTTCAATCCATTAACAGCACGTCGACCCCGGTATACCACATCGTTCCGATTTACTCTATTCCTTGCACGCCTTTTGACCTCCAATGAGTTCATTCCCCGATTGCTCAAAATCTTTTTCACTCCATCCTTCCACCTTCAATATGGTCTCCCACTTCTTGTTCCCTCCACCTCTGACACATATATCCTCTTTGTCAATCTTTCCTCACTTATTCTCTCCATGTAACCAAACCATTTCAATAAACCCTCTTCTGCTCTCTCAACCATACTCTTTTTATTACTGCACATCTCTCTTACCTTTTCATTACTTACTCAATCAAACCACCTCACACCACATATTGTCCTCAAACATCACATTTCCAACGCATCCACCCTCCTCCACACAACCCTATCTATAGCCCATGCCTCACAACCATATAACATTGTTGGAACCACTATTCCTTCAAACATACCCATTTTTGCTCTCTGAGATAACGTTCTCATCTTCCACCTATTCTTCATCACTCCCAGAACCTTTGCCCCCTCCCCCACCCTGTGACTCACTTCCATTTCCATGGTTCCATCCACTGCTGAATCCACTCACAGATACCTAAAACACTTCACTTCTTCCAGTTTTTCTCTATTCAATCTTGCCTCCCAGTTAACTTGTTCCTCCACCCGACTGAACCTAATAACCTTGCTCTTATTCACATTTACTCTCAGCTTTCTTCTTTCACACACTTTACCAAACTCAGTCACCAACTTCTGCAGTTTCTCACCCGAATCAGCCTCCAGCGCTGCATCATCAGCAAACAACTGACTCAATTCCCAAGCCCTATCATCCACAACAAACTATATACTTACCCTTCTCTCCAAAGCACTTGCATTCACCTCCCTAACCACCCCATCCATAAACAAATTAAACAACCATGGAGACATCACACACCCCTGCCACAAACCGACATTTACTGGGAACCAGTCACTTTCGTCTCTTCCTACTCTTACACATGCCTTACATACTTGATAAAGACTTTTCACTGCTTCTAGCAACTTATCTCCCACATCATATACCCCTAATTCCTTCCACAGAGCATCTCTGTCAACTCTCTCATATGCCATCTCCAGATCCATAAATGCTACATGCAAACCCATCTGTTTTTTTAAGTATTTCTCACAGACATTCTTCAAAGCAAACACCTGATCCACACATCCTCTACCACATCTGAGACCACTTTGCTCTTCCCAGTTTGATGTCTTTTAACTTTCTAAAAGGGGAAACAGAAGAAAGTCATGCGGGGAGAGCTCATCCTCCTCAAAGGCTCAGATTGGGGTGTCTAAATGTGTGTGGATGTAACCAAGATTAGAAAAAAGGAGATAGATAGTATTTCTCAGGAAAGGAACCTGGATGTTTTGGCTCTGAGTGAAACAAAGGTCAAGGGTAAAGGTGAAGAGCGGTTTGGGAATGTCCTGGGAGTCAAATCAGGAGTTGGTGAGAGGACAAGAGCAAAGGAAGGAGTAGCACTACTCCTGAAGCAGGAGTTGTAGGAGTATGTGATAGAGTGTAAGAAAGTAAGCTTTTAGATTGACATGGGTAAAACTGAAAGTGGAAGGAGAGAGGTTGGTGATTATTGGTGCCTATGCACCTGGTCATGAGAAGAAAGATCATGAGAGGCAAGTGTTTTGGGAGCAGCTGAGTGAGTGTGTTAGCAGCTTTGATGCACTAGACCGGGTTATAGTGCTGGATGATTTGAAAGCAAAGGTGAGTAATGTGGCAGTTGAGGGTATAATTGGTGTACATGGGGTGTTGAGTGTTTATAAATGGAAATATTGAAGAGCTTGTAGATTTGTGTGCTGAAAAAGGACTGGTGATTGGGAATACCTGGTTTGAAAATAGAGATATACATAAGTATATGTATGTAAGTAGGAGAGATGGCCATAGGGTGTTATTAGATTATGTGTTGATTGTAGGTGCGTGAAAGAGAGACTTTTGGATGTTAATGTGCTGAGGGGGCAGCTGGAGGGATGTCTGATCATTATCTTGTGGAAGCGAAGGTGAGGATTTGTAGAGGTTATCAGAGAAGAAGAGAGAATGTTTGGGTGAAGAAAGTGGTGAGAGTAAGTGAGCTTGGAAAGGAGACTTGTGTGAGGAAGTACCACGAGAGATTGAGTGCAGAATGGAAAAAGGTGAGAGCGAGTGACATAAGGGGAGTAGGGGAGGAATGGGATGTATTTAGGGAAGCAGTGATGGCTTGCACAAAAGATGCCTGTGGCATGAGAAAGGTGGGAGGTGAGCAGATTAGAAAGGGTAATGAGTGGTGGGATGAAGAAGTAAGATTGGTAGAGAAAGAGAAGAGAGAGGCATTTGGGCGATTTTTGCAGGGAAATAGTGCATATGACTGGGAGATGTATAAAATAAAGAGGCAGGAGGTCAAGAGAAAGTTGCAGGAGGTTAAAAAGAGGGCAAATGAGAGTTAAGGTGAGAGAGTATCATTGAATTTTAGGGTGAATAAAAAGATGTTTTTATTCATAAGTGAAGTGAACATAAGTGAAGGGGGCTAATGGGGATGTAATAACAAGTAGTGGTGAAGTGAGAAGGAAATGGAGTGAGTATTTTGATGGTTTGTTGAATGTGTTTGATGATAGAGTGGCAGATATAGGGTGTTTTGGTCAAGGTTGTGTGCAAAGTGAGAGGGTCAGGGAGAGTGGTTTGGTAAACAGAGAAGAGGTAGTGAAAGCTTTGCTGAAGATGAAAGCCGGCAAGGTGGCGTGTTTGTATGGTATTGCAGTGGAATCTATTAAAAAAAAGGGGTGACCGTGTTGTTGACTGGTTGGTGAGGATAATCAGTGTATGTATGGTTCATGGTTCATGGTGAGGATTGGTGGAATGCTAGCTTAGTGCCATTGTACTAAGGCAGAGGGGATAAAGGTGAGAGTTCAGATTACAGAGGTATAAGTTTGTTGAGTATTTCTGGGAAATTATATGGGAGGGTATTGATGGAGAGGGTAAGGCATGTAAAGAGCATCAGATTTGGGAAGAGCAGTGTGGTTTCAGAAGTGGTTGAGGATGTGTGGATCAGGTGTTTGCTTTAATGAATGTATGTGAGAAATACTTAGAAAAACAGATGGATTTGTATGTAGCATTTATGAATCTGGAGAAGGCATATGATAGAAATGATAGAGATGCTCTGTGGAAGGCATTAAGAGTGAATGCTATGGGAGGTAAGTTGCTAGAAGCTGTGAAAAGTTTTTATCGAGGATGTAAGGCATGCGTATGAGTAGGAAGAGAGGAAAGTGATTGGTTCCCAATGAATGTTGGTTTGCAGCAGGGGTGCGTGATGTCTCCTTGGTTGTTTAATTTTTATGGATGGGGTGTGGTTATGGAGTTGAATGCAAGAGAGAGGGGCAAGTATGCAGTCTATTGTGGATGAGAGGGTCTTGGGAAGTGAGTCAGTTGTTGTTCGCTGATGATACAGCGCTGGTGGCTGATTTGGGGGAGAAACTGCAGAAGTTAGTGACAGAGTTTGGTAAAGTGTGTGAAAGAAGAAAGCTGAGAGTAAATGTGAATATGAGTAAGGTTATTAGGTTCAATGGGGTTGAGGGACAAGTCAGTTGGGAGGTAAGTTTGAATGGAGAAAAACTGGAGGAAGTAAAGTGTCTTAGATATCTTGGAGTGGATTTAGCAGTGGTTGGAACCATGGAAGTGGAAGTGAGTCACAGGGTGGGGGAGGTGGGTGAAGGTTCTTGGAGTGTTGAAAAATGTGTGGAAGGCGAGAACGTTATCTTGAAAAGAAAAATGGGTATGTTTGAAGGAATAGTGGTTCCAACACTGTTATATGGTTGCAAGGCATGGGCTATAGATAGGGTTTTGCGGAGGAGGGTGGATGTGTTGGAAATGAAATGTTTGAGGGCAATACATGGTGTGAGGTGGTTTGATAGAGTAAGTAATAAAAAGGAAAGAGAGATGTGCAGTAATAAAACGAGTGTGGTTGAGAGGGCAGAAGAGGGTGTATTGAAATGGTTTGGTCACATGGAAAGAATGAGTGAGGAAAGATTGACAAAGAGGATATATGTGTCAGAGGTGGAGGGAATGAGGAGAAGTGGGAGACCAAATTGAAGGTTGAAGGATGGAGTGAAAAAGATTTTGAGCGATTGGGACCTAAAAATACATGAGGGTGAAAGGTGTGCAAGGAATAGAGTGAATTGGAACGATGTGGTATACTGGGTATGCTGTGCTGACAATGGATTGAACCAGGGCATGTGAAGTGTCAAGGGTGAACCATGGAAAGTTCTGTGGGGCCTGGATGTAGACAGGGAGCTGTGGTTTCAGTGCATTACACATGACAGCTAGAGACTGAGCATGAACGAATGTGGCCTTTTCTTTTTTTTTCTTTCTTTTGTTTGTATGTTCCTAGTGCTGTCTCGTGGTGTGTGTGTGTGCGTGTGTGCTATTTCATGTGTGGCGGGGTGATAACGGTAATGGATGAAGGCAACAAGTATGAATATGTACATGTGTATATATGTATGTCTGTGTATGTGTATGTATGTATACGTTGAAATGTATAGGTATGTATATGTGCGTGTGTGGGTTAGTATGTATATACATGTGTATGTGGGTGGGTTGGGCCATTCTTTCGACTATTTCCTTGCGCTACCTCGCTAATGTGGGAGACACTGTTTAAGTATAATGAATAAATGATAAATGATAATAGCAATAATAATCATGATAATGATGATGATCATAACATTGTGTTACAACTTTTGTTCCAAATTGTTTATATGTAAAAAGTAGAGAAAAAGTGTATTATTCCCTTCAAACTTTGCTTTTGTGACCAGGACAGTGAAAATTTGAGTTTATCTATTTCCAATTGGACACTGGGCAAATTTGCACATTTTTACTTACATAAAGTCGGAAAAACAACATATGAATCAAAATTAACATGTGTTTACACTAATGTTAAACAAAAGTGATCTGTATTTACACTAATGTTAAACAAAAGTTCCTTGGTAGCAGCAATCAAAGTCCATTATATTCTGGTGGAAGTGCTTACCTTGCTCCTCTGAATGCACTCCCATGTTCTTGAATTTATCAAGCTGAGCGTGGAGGATATGGACTTTGAGGGACATCCTGCTGCCCATTTTGCCATAGTTCTTCACCATAGTCTCAGCCAGCTCCACATAGCTTTTGGCCTTGCCAGTGCTTAGGAAGCCCCTTCCTAGTGAGCTTCTTGGGAAATTCTTTGCACTCCAGGATCATCTTTATCTGTGGTCCAGTGAAGACCAGCTTTGACGTTTGCCTCAGACAGCTTAGGGAAGAATCTTGAAGGCACTTGAAGGCTGCAGACTCCTTATCTAGAGTCGTGACAAATTGTCTCATAAGGCCTGGTTAAATGTGCAGTGAAGGTCTGGATGTGTGATAGCAGGTGCATTCTTGCCAGTCCAACGTTTGGAAGGGTCCACCATGCAGAAGTAGCAGTTGCTTGAGTGGTCAATGGGTTCCACCAAATTCTTGGGGTACCAAACTTCATGGCTCTCTTTTCCCCCCCTCTGTACCATCCTTATTATTCTCTCTCTCATACTATTTGCCATTTCCCGTGATAGTGAGGTAGCGTTAAGAACAGAGGACTGGGCCTTTGAGGGAATATCCTCACCTGGCCCTCTTCTCTGTTCCTTCTTTTGGAAAATTAAAAAAAAAAAACGAGAGGGGAGGATTTCCAGCCCCCCGCTCCCTTCCCTTTTAGTCGCCTTCTACGACACGCAGGGAATATGTGGGAAGTATTCTTTCTCCCCTATCATTATTATTATTATTTTTTTTCATTATACTCAGTCGCTGTCTCCTGCGTTAGTGAGGTAGTGCAAGGAAACAGATGAAAGAATGGCCCATCCCACCCACATACACATGCATATACATAAACGCTCCCACACGCACATATACATACCTATGCATTTCGATGTATACATACATATACATACACAGACATGTACATATATACACCTGTACATATTCATACTTGATGCCTTCATCCATTCCCGTTGCCACCCCGCCACACATGAAGCAGCTCCCCCTCCCCTCGCACGCATGCAAGGTAGCGCTAGGAAAAGACAACAAAGGCCACATTTGTTCACTCTCAGTCTCTAGCTGTCCTGTGCAATTATTATTATAATCATCATTATTATTCTCTCTCTCATACTATTTGCCATTTCCCGTGATAGTGAGGTAGCGTTAAGAACAGAGGACTGGGCCTTTGAGGGAATATCCTCACCTGGCCCTCTTCTCTGTTCCTTCTTTTGGAAAATTAAAAAAAAAAAACGAGAGGGGAGGATTTCCAGCCCCCCGCTCCCTTCCCTTTTAGTCGCCTTCTACGACACGCAGGGAATATGTGGGAAGTATTCTTTCTCCCCTATCATTATTATTATTATCATTATTATCATCATCATCATTGCTAGGAGATATGGGCCCTCTGGACCCTAACCTGCTTACTCCTATGGAGAATGGAATTTCTCAATAATGTATTCACACCCCTTCATTTTTCCTCCTCACATCTTCCATATTGTCAGCACAACCTTCCCGCTCAACATTAACGTACTTTCCTGGAAGTATATCAACTCAGCTGTCGGCAATCTTAATGCTACCAAGGAAATAATTAATGGCAAAGTGTGTAGTTGTTAGTTGTCAAGCATTTAGCAACTTCCTCGGCATGTGTACAGACTGAAGAAAGACATAACTGGCTTTCTATAGTATATTAAATCATATAATAGTTTCCTGAAAATATATCACCCCAGCAGCCAGCAATTTCTATCATGCCAAGGAAATGGATGAATTATTGACAACTGTGTATGGGGGTTAGTCTTCGTGCATCTGACAACTTCCTCAGCGCATCTGCAGATGGAAGAGAGGATCGCCTTCTTACAGTAAGATTATTATGTGTAGATCAGGTGTTTGCTTTGAAGAATCTCTGTGAGAATTTCTTAGGGAAAGAGAAGGGATGTAAGATTAGGTTGAGACAGAATGGTTTGATCGTAAGTTTGAATGAGGAATTCATAGAGGACATTAATTGCTTTAGGCATGTGGAAGTGTGGCAGCAGATGGAACATTGGGTGCTGAAGTGAATCAGGGTGGAGGTGAGGGGTCAAGACCCTAGGTGTAATAAGAAGCATGTGGAAAGAGGTCATTGATTCTTAGAGCAAAAATAGGTATGTTTGAAGGAATAGTGGTTCCAACAATGTTATATGGTTGTGAGGCATGGGCTATGGCTAGAGTTGTGTGGAGGAGGGTGGATGTGTTGGAAATGAAATGTTTGAGGACATGTGGTGTGTTGTGGTTTGATTAAGTAATGAAAGGGTAAGAGAGAGATGTGTGGTAATAAAAAGAGTGTGGTTGAGAGAGCAGAAGAGGGTGTTTTGAAATGGTTTGGTCACATGGAAAGAATGAGTGAGGAAAGATTGACAAAGAGGATATATGTGTCAGAGGTGGAGGGAACAAGGAGAAGTGGGAGACCAAATTGAAGGTTGAAGGATGGAGTGAAAAAGATTTTGAGCGATTGGGACCTAAAAATACATGAGGGTGAAAGGTGTGCAAGGAATAGAGTGAATTGGAATGATGTGGTTTACCGGGATTGCTGTGCTGTCAGTGGATTGAACCAGGGCATGTGAAGTGTCAAGGGTGAACCATGGAAAGTTCTGTGGGGCCTGGATGTGGAAAGGGAGCTGTGGTTTCAGTGCATTACACATGACAGCTAGAGACTGAGTGTGAATGAATGTGGCCTTTGTTATCTTTTCCTAGGGCTACCTCGTGTGTGCGTGCGCGTGCGGGGTGACAGGGGTGCCATTTCATGTGTGGCAGGGTGGCGATGGGAGTGGATGAAGGCAACAAGTATGAATATGTACATGTGTATATATGTATGTCTGTGTATGTGTATGTATGTATACGTTGAAATGTATAGGTATGTATATTTGCGTGTGTGGGCCTGTATGTATATACATGTGTATGTGGGTGGGTTGGGACATTTTTTCGTGTGTTTCCTTGCACTACCTCGCTAACGCGGGAGACAGCGACTAAGTATAATAAAGATAAAAAAGATTATTAATGTTATTATCCCTAGGGAACAGGGGAGAAAGAATACTTCCCTGTATTCCTTGCAAGTTATAGAAGATGACGTAAAGGGGAGGGAGCAGGGGCTGGAATTCCTCTCTTCTGATTTTCAATTTTCCAAAAGAAGGAGCAGAGAAGGGGGCCAGGTGAGAATATTCCCTCTAAGGCTCAGTCCTTTGTTCTTAACGCTACCTCACTAACATGGGAAATGGTGGATATGTATGAAAAATAATTTATTATTTATAGATAGAGTGTAAGAAAGTAAACTCTAGATTGATATGGGTAAAGCTGAAAGTGGATGGAGAGAGATGGGTGATTATTGGTGCATATGCACCTGGGCATGAGAAGAAAGATCATGAGAGGCAAGTGTTTTGGGAGCAGCTGAGTGAGTGTGTTAGTAGTTTTGATGCACGAGACCAGGTTATAGTGATGGGTGATTTGAATGCAAAGGTGAGTAATGTGGCACTAAGGACGTAAGGCATGTGTATGAGTAGGAAGAGAGGAAAGTGATTGGTTCCTAGTGAATATTTGTTTGTGGCAGGGGTGTATGATGTCTCCATGGTTGTTTAATTTGTTTATGGATAAGGTTGTTAGGGAGGTGAATGCAAGAGTTTTGGAGAGAGATGAGAGAGAGGCAAGTATGCAGTCTGTCGTGGATGAGAGGGCTCGGAAAGTGAGTCAGTTGTTTTTCGCTGATAGAGATTACAAAAGAAAACCCTTGTAAGTGGAGAGAGGGCCCCGAGGGGTTTTTTTGGTTTCTTTTTTTAATTGATAGGCGGGAAAGAGAGACTTTTGGATGTTAATGTGCTGAGGGTGAAACTGGAGGGAATGTCTGATAAATTATTTTGTGGAGGAAAGGTGAAAAATTTGTGGGGGTTTTTTCAGAAAAAAGGAGTTTTGGGGGTTGAAAAGAGTGGTGAGAGTAAGTGAGCTTGGGAAGGAGCCCTTGTGTAAAGGAAGTCCCCTTGGAGAGACTGAGTCAGAAGGAAAAAGGTGGGGAACAAAGGACTAAGGGGAGTGGGGGGGGAAAGGGGGAAATTATTTAGGGAAGCATAAATGGCTTGGCAAAAGATGCTTTGGAAAGAAAAGCGTGGGAGGGGGGCAGATTAGAAAGGGTAGTGAGGGGTGGGATGAAAAAGGAAGATTATTAGTAAAGAAAAGGAAAGGGGCTTTTGGAGATTTTTGAAAGGGAAATAAACAAATGACTGGGAAAATGTATAAAAGAAAGAGGCAGGAGGTCAAGAGAAAGGGGGCAAGAGGGCAAAAAAAAGGGGGAAATGAGAGTTGGGGTGGGGAGTATCATTAAAAATTTTGGGAGGAAAAAAAAGATGTTTTGGAAGGAGGAAATAAAGTGCTTTAAAACAAGGGAACAAATGGGGAAATTCAGTGGGAAAGGGGGTAAAAAGGGAAAATGATAACAAGTAGTGGTTTGTAAAAGAGGGGGTGGTATTTTTAAGGTTTGTTGAATGTGGTTTTTATGGTAGAGTGGCAGATTAGGGTTTTTGGGGAGGTGGGTTTGCAAAGTGAGAGGGTTTGGGAAAAAAGGGTTTGGTAAACAGGAAGAGGTATAAAAGCTTTGTGGAAAAATGAAAAGCCGGGAAGGCAGCGGGTTTGGTGGGATTGGGTGGAATTTATTTAAAAAAAGGGGGGGGGCTGTATTTTATGGTTTGGGAAGGTTTTTTTAAAGGATTTTATGATTCTTTGGGGAGGTGCCTGAGGATTTTGGGGGAAAGCTTGCATAGTGCCTTTTCGGAAAAAAAGGCAAAGGGGGAAAAAGGGGAGTGCTCAAATTACAGAGGTTAAGTTTGTTGAGTTTCCCCGGGAAAAATTTTTGGGAGGGTATTGATTGAGGGGGGGTGGGGAAAAGGGATCAGATTGGGAAAGCAGTGTGGGTTTCAGAAGTGGAGAAAAATGTGTGGTCAGGGGTTTGCTTTGAAGAATGTAAAGTAGAAATACTTAGAAAAGGGAAAAAATTTTTTTTGAGCATTTTTGGGGTCTGGAAAAGGGAATGATAGAGTTTATAGAGATTTCTCTGTGGAAGGGATTAGAATATATGGTGTTGGGGGGAAGTTTTTAAAGCAGGGAAAAATTTTATGAGGATGTAAGGCCTTGTACGTGTAGGGAAAAGGGAAAGTGATTGGTTTTCCAGTGAATTTTGGTTTTTGGGGAGGGGGTTGATGTTTCCCCTGGTTGTTTAATTTGTTTATGGATAAGGTTGTTAGGGAGGTGAATGCAAGAGTTTTGGAGAGAGAGGCAAGTATGCAGTCTGTCGTGGATGAGAGGGCTCGGAAAGTGAGTCAGTTGTTTTTCGCTGATAATACAGCGCTGATGGCTGATTCGGGTGAGAAACTGCAGAGGTTGGTGACTTGAGTTTGGTAAAGTGTGTGAAAGAAGAAAGCTGAGAGTAAATGTGAATAAGAGCAAGGTATTTAAGTACAGTAGGATTGATAAAGTAAATTGGGAGGTATGTTTGAATGGATAAGAACTGCAGGAAGTGAAGTTAGATATCTGGGAGTGGATTTAGCAGTGGGTGGAACTATGGAAGTGGAAGTGAGTAACAGGATGGGGGAGGGGGTGAAGTTTCTGGGAAAGTTGAAGAATGTGTGGAAGGCAAGAACGTTATCTCTGAGAGCAAAAATAGGTATGTTTGAAGGAATAGTGGTTCCAACAATGTTGTATGGTTGAGAGGCATGGGCTATAGATAGGGTTGTGTGGAGGAGGGTGGATGTGTTGGAAATGAAATGTTTGAGGACATGTGGTGTGTTGTGGTTTGCTTAAGTAATGAAAGGGTAAGAGAGAGATGTGTGGTAATAAAAAGAGTGTGGTTGAGAGAGCAGAAGAGAGTGTATTGAAATGGTTTGGTCACATGGAGAGAATGAGTGAGGAAAGATTGACAAAGAGGATATGTGTCAGAGGTGGAGGGAACAAGGAGAAGTGGGAGACCAAATTGGAGGTGGAAGGATGAAGTGAAAAAGATTTTGAGTGCTCGGGGCCTGAACATACAGGAGGATGAAAGGCGTGCAAGGAATAGAGTGAATTGGAATGATGTGGTTTACCGGGATTGCTGTGCTGTCAGTGGATTGAACCAGGGCATGTGAAGTGTCTGGGGTAAATCATGGAAAGTTTTGTGGTCAGTGCATTAGACATGACAGCTATAGACTGAGTGTGAACGAATGTGGCCTTTGTTATCTTTTCCTAGGGCTACCTCGTGTGTGCGTGCGCGTGCGGGGTGACAGGGGTGCCATTTCATGTGTGGCAGGGTGGCGATGGGAGTGGATGAAGGCAACACGTATGAATATGTACATGTCTATATATTTATGTCTGCATATGTATATGTATGTATACGTTAAAATGAATAGGTATGTATACGTTTATGTGTGGGCGTTTATGTATATACATGTGTATGTGGGTGGGTTGGGACATTTTTTCGTGTGTTTCCTTGCACTACCTCGCTAACGCGGGAGACAGCGACTAAGTATAATAAAGATAAAAAAGATTATTAATGTTATTATCCCTAGGGAACAGGGGAGAAAGAATACTTCCCCTGTATTCCTTGCAAGTTATAGAAGATGACGTAAAGGGGAGGGAGCAGGGGCTGGAATTCCTCTCTTCTGATTTTCAATTTTCCAAAAGAAGGAGCAGAGAAGGGGGCCAGGTGAGAATATTCCCTCTAAGGCTCAGTCCTTTGTTCTTAACGCTACCTCACTAACATGGGAAATGGTGGATATGTATGAAAAATAATTTATTATTTATAGATAGAGTGTAAGAAAGTAAACTCTAGATTGATATGGGTAAAGCTGAAAGTGGATGGAGAGAGATGGGTGATTATTGGTGCATATGCACCTGGGCATGAGAAGAAAGATCATGAGAGGCAAGTGTTTTGGGAGCAGCTGAGTGAGTGTGTTAGTAGTTTTGATGCACGAGACCAGGTTATAGTGATGGATGATTTGAATGCAAAGGTGAGTAATGTGGCACTTCAGGGAATAATTGGTGTACATGGGGTGTTCAGTGTTGTAAACGGAAATGGTGAAGAGCTTGTAGATTATGTGCTGAAAAAGGACTGGTGATTGGGAATACCTGGTTTAAAAAGAGAGATGTACATAAGTATACGTATGTAAGTAGGAGAGATGGCCAGAGAGCATTATTGGATAATATGTTAATTGATAGGCACGTGAAAGAGAGACTTTTGGATGTTAATGTGCTGAGAGGTGCAACTGGAGGAATGTCTGATCATTATCTTGTGGAGGCAAAGGTGAAGATTTGTGGAGGTTTTCAGAAAAGAAGTGAGTGTTGGGGTGAAGAGAGTGGTGAGAGTAAGTGAGCTTGGGAAGGAGACTTGTGTGAGGAAGTACTTGGAGAGACTGAGTACAGAATGGAAAAAGGTGAGGACAAAGGACATAAGGGGAGTGGGGGAGGAATGGGATGTATTTAGGGAAGCAGTGATGGCTTGCGCAAAAGATGCTTGTGGCATGAGAAGCGTAGGAGGTGGGCAGATTAGAAAGGGTAGTGAGTGGTGGGATGAAGAGGTAAGATTATTAGTGAAAGAGAAGAGAGAGGCATTTGGACGATTTTTGCAGGGAAATAATGCAAATGACTGGAAGATGTATAAAAGAAAGAGGCAGGAGGTCAAGAGAAAGGTGCAAGAGGTCAAAAGAGGGCAAATGAGAGTTGGGGTGAGAGTATCATTGAATCTTAGGGAGGATAAAAAGATGTTTTGGAAGGAGGTAAATAAAGTGCGTAAGACAAGGGAACAAATGGGAACTTCAGTGAAGGAGGCTAATGGGAAGATGATAACAAGTAGTGGTGATGTAAGAAGATGGAGTGAGTATTTTGAAGGTTTGTTGAATGTGTTTGATGGTAGAGTGGCAGATATAGGGTGTTTTGGTTGAGGTGGTTTGCAGAGTGAGAGGGTTAGGGAGATGGATTTGGTAAACAGAGAAGAGGTATGAAAAACTTTGTGAAAGATGAAAGCCGGCAAGGCAGCGGGTTTGGATGGTATTGTGGTGGAATTTATTAAAAAAGGGGGTGACTGTATTCTTGACTGGTTGGTAAGGTTATTTAATGTATGTATGATTCATGGTGAGGTGCCTGAGGATTGAAGGAATGCTTGCATAGTGCCATTGTACGAAGACAAAGGCAAAGGGGATAAAAGTGAGTGCTCAAATTACAGAGGTATAAGTTTGTTGAGTATTCTTGGGAAATTATGTGGGAGGGTATTGATTGAGAGGGTGAAGGCATCAGATTGGTGAAGAGCAGTGTAGTTTCAGAAGTGGTAGAGGATGTGTGGCTCAGGTGTTTGCTTTGAAGAATGTATGTGAGAAATACTTAGAAAAGCAAATGGTTTTGTCTGTAGCATTTATGGATCTGGAGAAGGCATATGATAGAGTTGATAGAGATGCTCTGTGGAAGGTATTGAGAATATATGGTGTGGGAGGCAAGTTGTTAGAAGCAGTGAAAAGTTTTTATCGAGGATGTAAGGCATATGTACGTGTAGGAAGAGTGGAAAGTGATTGGTTCTCAGTGAATGTAGGTTTGCAGCAGGGCTGTGTGATGTCTCCATGGTTGTTTAATTTGTTTATGGATAGGGTTGTTAGGGAGTTGAATGCAAGAGTTTTGGAAAGAGGGGCAAGTATGCAGTCTGTTGTGGATGAGAGAGCTTGGGAAGTGAGTCAGTTGTTGTTCGCTGATGATACAGCACTGGTGGCTGATTCATGTGAGAAACTGCAGGAGCTGGTGACTGAGTTTAGTAAAGTGTGTGAAAGAAGAAAGCGGAGAGTAAATGTGAATGAGAGCAAGGGTAATAAAAATATTAGGTACAGTAGGGTTGAGGGACTAGTGAATTGGGAAGTAAGTTTGAATGGAGAAAAACTGGAGAAAGTGAAGTGTTTTAGATATCTGGGAATGGATTTGGCAGTGGATGGAACCATGGAAGCGGAAGTGAATCATAGGGTGGGGATGGGGCGAAAGTTCTGAGAGCGTTGAAGAATGTGTGTAAGTCGAGTACATTATCTCGGAAAGCAAAAATGGGTGTTTGAAGAAATAGTGGTTCCAACAATGTTATATGGTTGCGAGGCATGGGCTATGGCTAGAGTTGTGTGGAGGAAGGTGGATGTGCTGGAAATGAGATGTTTGAGGACAATATGTGGTGTGAGATGGTTTGATCGAGTAAGTAATGAAAAGGTAAGAGAGATGTGTGGTAATAAAAAAAGTGTGGTTGAGAGAGCAGAAGAGGGTGTTTTGAAATGGTTTGGTCACATGAAGAGAATGAGTGAGGAAAGATTGACCAAGAGGATATATGTGTCAGAGGTGGAGGGAACGAGGAGAAGTGGGAGACCAAATTGGAGGTGGAAAGATGGAGTGAAAAAGATTTTGAGTGATTGGGGCCTGAACATGCAGGAGGGTGAAAGGCATGCAAGGAATAGAGTGAATTGGAATGATGTGGTATACTAGGGTCGATGTGCCATCAGTGGATTGAACCAGGGCATGTGAAGTGTCTTGGGTAAACCATGGAAAGTTCTGTGGGGCCTGGATGTGGAAAGGGAGCTGTGGTTTCGGTGCATTATTACTTGACAGCTAGAGACTGAGTGTGAATGAATGTGGCCTTTGTTGTCTTTTCCTATCGCTACCTCATGCACATAGGGGGAGGGGGTTGTTATTTCATGTGAGGCAGGATGGCGATGGGAATGAATAAAGGCAGACAGTATGAATTATGTACATGTGTATATATGTATATGTCTGTGTGTGTATATATATGTATACGTTGAGATGTATAGGTATGTATATTTGCGTGTGTGGGCCTGTATGTATATACATGTGTATGTGGGTGGGTTGGGCCATTCTTTCGTCTGTTTCCTTGTGCTACCTCGCTAATGCAGGAGACAGCGACAAAGCAAAGTGAATAAATGAAATAAATATTTATTTATTTGGTCTCCCATTTCTCCTCGTTCCCTACACCTTTGACACTTATATCCTCTTTGTCAATCTTTCCTCACTCATTCTCTCCATGTGACCAAACCATTTCAGTACACCCTCTTCTGCTCTCTCAACCACTCTTTTTATTACCACACATCTCTCCTTACCTTTCATTACTTACTCGATCATACACAGACATATACATGTATACAAAAGTACATAATTCATGCTTGGTCTTTATTCATTCCCGTCGCTACCTTGCCATACATTATTATTATTATTTTTTTTCATTATACTCAGTCGCTGTCTCCTGCGTTAGTGAGGTAGTGCAAGGAAACAGATGAAAGAATGGCCCATCCCACCCACATACACATGCATATACATAAACGCTCCCACACGCACATATACATACCTATGCATTTCGATGTATACATACATATACATACACAGACATGTACATATATACACCTGTACATATTCATACTTGATGCCTTCATCCATTCCCGTTGCCACCCCGCCACACATGAAGCAGCTCCCCCTCCCCTCGCACGCATGCAAGGTAGCGCTAGGAAAAGACAACAAAGGCCACATTTGTTCACTCTCAGTCTCTAGCTGTCCTGTGCAATTATTATTATAATCATCATTATTATTCTCTCTCTCATACTATTTGCCATTTCCCGTGATAGTGAGGTAGCGTTAAGAACAGAGGACTGGGCCTTTGAGGGAATATCCTCACCTGGCCCTCTTCTCTGTTCCTTCTTTTGGAAAATTAAAAAAAAAAAACGAGAGGGGAGGATTTCCAGCCCCCCGCTCCCTTCCCTTTTAGTCGCCTTCTACGACACGCAGGGAATATGTGGGAAGTATTCTTTCTCCCCTATCATTATTATTATTATCATTATTATCATCATCATCATCATCATCATCATCATCATCATCATTGCTAGGAGATATGGGCCCTCTGGACCCTAACCTGCTTACTCCTATGGAGAATGGAATTTCTCAATAATGTATTCACACCCCCTTCATTTTTCCTCCTCACATCTTCCATATTGTCAGCACAACCTTCCCGCTCAACATTAACGTACTTTCCTGGAAGTATATCAACTCAGCTGTCGGCAATCTTAATGCTACCAAGGAAATAATTAATGGCAAAGTGTGTAGTTGTTAGTTGTCAAGCATTTAGCAACTTCCTCGGCATGTGTACAGACTGAAGAAAGACATAACTGGCTTTCTATAGTATATTAAATCATATAATAGTTTCCTGAAAATATATCACCCCAGCAGCCAGCAATTTCTATCATGCCAAGGAAATGGATGAATTATTGACAACTGTGTATGGGGGTTAGTCTTCGTGCATCTGACAACTTCCTCAGCGCATCTGCAGATGGAAGAGAGGATCGCCTTCTTACAGTAAGATTATTATGTGTAGATCAGGTGTTTGCTTTGAAGAATCTCTGTGAGAATTTCTTAGGGAAAGAGAAGGGATGTAAGATTAGGTTGAGACAGAATGGTTTGATCGTAAGTTTGAATGAGGAATTCATAGAGGACATTAATTGCTTTAGGCATGTGGAAGTGTGGCAGCAGATGGAACATTGGGTGCTGAAGTGAATCAGGGTGGAGGTGAGGGGTCAAGACCCTAGGTGTAATAAGAAGCATGTGGAAAGAGGTCATTGATTCTTAGAGCAAAGATAGGTATGCTTGAAGGTATGATAGTCCCATGTGTTGTATGGTGTGAATCTTATAAATCTTGGACCCTTGAATAGAAATGAAAAGTAGAGGTTAGAGATATTGAAAAGGAAATGCCTGAAGACAGTACGTAGTGCGAGAAGGATTGATCATTCAGGCAATGACAGTGCAAGAGAGTGCATTCTGACTTAGATGGCCTGCCATGGTGTTCTGAAGTGGTTTAAACAAATGGAGTATGAGAGAGAGGAAAGAATGACTAAGAGGAGATATGTATCCAAAATGGAAGGAGCATGGGGGAGGGTGAAACCATGAAGGTGATGGAAGGATGAGTGAAGGAGGCTTTGAGATATGGGACCTGAACATTCAGGAGGTAAAGGGACATGCCTGGGATGGGATATATTGGATATTATATATTGGGTGAGGTACCAATGCGTAAGGCAAATTTAGCGGTCAAGATATACTAGAGATGAGTCTGTTGGGCTTGTATTTGAATAATAGAATAGGATTTGATTTCAGTACATTATACACAACAGCTAGAGAGTGGATGTATGCAAATGATGCTATTATTCATTTGTTCTTGATGCCATCTCATAAAGGCGGAAGAAGCAGTTAGTCTTAAAAGATAATATTATTACTGCATTTTGCATAAATATTGTTATATTATTTTTTGCTATAATGATTTATCAGAAGTGTCTACCCTCAGGACTTTTTTGGCTATCATCTGTAGCTCCATTCCCATTTACAGGGAATGGACTAGTTGCATACAGTCTCTCACTTCATTGACACATACCCTCAACTTATTTCCAGTGTGCTAAATTGAACATAGACATCCACACTAATGTAAGTTCTTCATTTTTTTCTTAGCACACTAAGTTGATTCATCAGGTAAGACTGACATCTCTATTTACACTTCCACTCTCTTACGCAGAACACCTCCATTTTACAATCAGAAAGTATTTCTCCAGTGTAGTCATCTAAAATACCTCTATTCACTTTATATATGTTCATCTCTTGCTGTTTACTTCTTATACCTTGAGATGTGTTACCATAAATCCTCCCAACCACTCTAAAAAGGCCTTCATCCATGTATCTTTTTAGTTATTTTCTTCACATCCTTATCATTTACATTTTCATTCTCTGTTCTGTATATTTCCCTTTTTCTAACTGTTCTGTGTAATTCACCTGTTTCTACAGCTTATGTTTTTTAATCTTAGACACTTCATCCCTTTAATCCTCATGTACTTCCCTTTTATTCTCAGTTTTCTGGTTTTGAAAAATTATCGTTAACCATACTGTTTCAAAAATGCTCACGTAACAGTGAAAAAAAGAATCTCTACAGAAGTGTATTTTGTCCTTTGCTTGAACTCTGATATTGTGTAGAAGTTTTATAGATGTTCTAGCACACTGTGCTGAAAAGTGGTGTAGTGAAGCTGGAGTGTCAAGTGACTTGCTGTTGTACCTGTTTTATTGTTTAGCTGACCCAGACTGAAACATTAATTACATTTTATTATGTTTTATGTTACATAATTTTTTTATAGCAGCCAAATTATAAAAGCTTGAAAAATTACCAGACACACCAGTCAGGTTCAGCTGCATCCACTTTATCCAGAAGCACATTATTTTTGGTCAGCTTTTAGTGCTTGAAGAGTCATTGTCTATAAAATCACTTTCCTCACGAGTCAAGAACTAGTCATCACTGCCAAGTGATTCAAAATCATCTGCCTCATCCTCTTAGTCTAGCTAAAACCCACTCATTTTCCTTCCTAGAAGACATGAGAATGGACTATCATTGGCTTGGCTGGAGGTTGACAGAGTGTGGGCAGAAATTATCATGCACTGCCAACTCTGCAACCTTCTAAGCTTGGCAGATGGCTTTTAAAGAGAGGCACAAAACTCCTTGCATAAATTTACATCTAGAGGAGTTGTGTGACTCGTAAATATCCATTTAGAGGAGTTAACGAGTGAAGGTCTTTAGTACATTATTAACTGTACTGGAGTAGGAACAAGTGCCTTATTATGCAAGCCTCTTACTTTTTTGGTACTTGAAATTTTGCATTCAGTAAAGCTCACATTTTTACACATATATCACACATGAATCATTCAGACGTCTGAATAGTGCTAAGGGGTGTTAGAAAAATAAATTGACAGCTGGAGCTGAGTATTACCTTTCTGAAGATCTGTTTGGATTTAGATCAGGATGCAGAACAAAAGAAGCAGCTGGTATTATGAGAATGCACAGAGAAGTAAGAGATCATGTTTTAGGGTTGTATTTTTGTTTTATTAACTTTGAAAAAGCTCTGGTTAGAGTTCAGAGGGGTAAGCTTAGGGGAATACTTTTATCACACTTGTTCGCTATTTCCTACTTAAGCAAAACACTTATACATTGATGGATGAGTCCAAGATTGAACAATCAGCTATACCTTGGTCAGGCTGTTACAGTTTGCACTACTGTTGGGGAATCAGATCCTAGAGCAGTTTGTCAAGGAAATCAGACAGAATTGACAGAATTGCTCCCCAACTGCAGTATTGTTCAGCATTTATGAAGAGGCAGTTGTGAGAGAAGTATTTCAGACCTCATTGAAGGAATGAAAGTTGAAGGGTAACTAGGTTTGTTGATAAAATGTTAATCAGCAGCATGGAAGGTCTTCATTGAATGGTAAATAGTTTAACTCGGAAAGCAGGAGTTTTCATAATGCCGGTACAATTGCTCAATGAAAATGATGAGGATTGCATGGAAAGAATAAGGATCTGATGTTATTCTCAACAAAAATAAAACATTTGAGGAAGGAAAACTCCATATGTGGGCAGAGTTGTATCATACAATGAAGATTGTAACAAGTAATTTGAGGACTAGAACTTGTATGAGCAAAGCAGATTTCAACAAGGAGAAAAGACTGCAGACGGCTAAGTTTGACTAGAAGATGAAGAAACAGATAATAAAGATCTTAAAATAAAGCATAGCTTTATGTGTTGTAGAAACAAGGATCTTGAAATTAAAAGATAAGATACTGTTAGAAGGCTTTGAAATGTGAATCTTGGGAAGAACGATGAAAATAAGTTAGGTAGAACATTAAAGCAGTGAAGTTTTACTTAAAGTGAAAGAGGCAAGAAGTTTACTCAAAGTAGTAGCACAGAAACAAAGAGCTGGATAGGTCAGACATTGTGAGAATGAAGTTTGCTGAAAGACATCATAGAGGGAAGGTATGAGAACAAAACACCATGAAGATGAAAAAGGAAGTTTATGCTCAATGACCTGAAGCCAGGAAAATTTACTGTGACAAGAAGATGGCTGAAAGTAGAGAAGTTTGGTTAGAGTTAACTCCATGAAATTGGACTCACTGAAGGGCACCTCAACTTCTTTTCCCTGGCATGCCATTTCCATAACTTCATCTTACTCATTGCCATACTTTTATATCTCCTCCATATTCTTATTGTATTCATTTGTTTTTTCCAGCTTGAAAAGCAGGAAGATACATGTGATGAATCTTTGATAGAAATAAGTTGTCACATTACACTTTCAGTTATGAGACTTAGAGGTAACATCAAAAAAAGAGGTAACAGAAAAAGATATGTAAAAAACTTGTTTAAACTACATGATTGTACACATTAGTATTTAAAGTTACTGTAGTCACCTTGTGTTTTGCTGTAAATTCTGATGAAATTAAGATGTTAAACTTGCTAAAGTATAATTTAACATGGGAAATAACTAAAAGATGGTAAGATGAGGAGTGTATAGATACTGCATAGGATGTTGAACCCCACTGGAGATCAACAGTTATGGCAACTCTTTTGCCATGGCTACCCCTTGGGGGAATTCCTAAAGGGAATGGGCATCAAATACATTTATAGAGAGATACAGGATGTTATGTACAAATTAAAGGTAGCAGTAAGTAGAAGGTGTTACCCAGGAATGTTGATTAATTATGCGTAGACAGAACTGTAATGTGGATATGTTCATTATAAGAAAACCAATAATAGGAGAGAGGAGAAAGTTAGTTAAGTTCCTTTCTATGAATTTCATTCATACTATTTTTGTTTTCTTTTTTTCAGTAGTAGCCGTGAACTGAGTGGGTCAACTCGTGTTACTGGAGAGGAGTACACCAATCTTTTCCTTCAATGTCATGCTCAGCTGTACCTTCATGGGGATGATACCAGTGCTCGTGAAGCCCTCCCAACCCTTTGCTCTGCCCTTTCCACTTTGGTTGCAACAAATGCCTTCACCAGAACCAGTCTCATCCAGGTACATGATATGACAGTGAATAGCAATACATGAATTCATATTGAATGCTGTCACCTGTTATCTAAATCTGAAACTATGTTTTTCCCATATCATTCGCTGTAGCCTTTGAAGGATATGATTATCCATAAGGATAGAATACTTTTCCTTTGCTTCAGAATACAGCATTATACAATTTTGTTTTTTCACATTAGCTAAGACAAAGACTTTCCAGCAGCTAGATGACTCACACATAATTAGCTTAGAAAAGAGAACATTAAGAGGAGCTTTGATACAGATATTCAAGATTATCCAAAGCTTTCAAAGATTAAGAGGTGATTTGATACAGGTATTCAGTATAATCAAAGGCTTTGATGATCTCAGTCTAAGTAGCTGTTTGATGCTAGACTTACCTGATACCACACGTGTTAATAGATACAAACTGGTGGGCAAATATTTTACTTCAGATGAGGTTGAGTTCTTTTTGTTCTGCAGTATTATTAGTATATGGCATTATTTATCTGTTATAGTAGATGAACTATTCAAGAATTGACTTGAAAATGTTTTACTTCAAGTTCACAACTTACATTATTTGTCTCTGCTTCAAGTCCACAATTTACAGTAATTGTGCCTACTGATTTACATATGAACTTCAGATATTTCTCCTGAGGCCATCTGTTTACTTTTCTATTTCATTCTTTGTGTATTTTATTCCTTCCAATAATACAGACAGCCTTGAAAGGACCCAGTTGTCAATTTGCATTCCAGATTAGTTGAAAGAAGAACCAAAACAAATGGAAAGTTGTTTTGCCAAGAAGTGTTAGGATGAATAAGCAGAGTTTCTCTTTCCAGATGGTTGTGGTGAACCTGTTTGCCCTAAATTATTTCTCTGGGGGTATTAAGATTAAGGCAACTGAAGAAACTGGCAGTAGGAAAGAAGAGGAGAAGCTGGAAAAACCAAGGGATCCTAATGAGTAAGGTTTTACACAGCTACTGTACTAAATTAGTCATCATAGTTACAGACAGTATAAACAGACGGTGGAAAGAGAGGAGATTGCAAAAGCCTTGAATAAGATGAAAATTGCAAAGTGGCTGAGTGGATGACAATGCAGTTGAGTTTCTCAAGAAGGGGTGGCAGTGCTGTCAGTTGGTTAGTCAGGCTATGGTGAAGTGTATTACAACTGACAGAATGTATATGTAGTGCCCTTATATTATGGCATGGGACAAAAATGAATGCTTGAATTACACACTTCTAAGTCTTTTGAGTATACCAGGTAAGATGAATGGGAGAGTGGTGATTAGTGGATGGTGACATGCACAAAACATCTGATTGAGGAGGAATATTTGGCTTCAGGAGAGGTTGGGGATATGGGGACTAATTGTTAGTTCTGAAGAAATATTGTGAGAAATACTTCAAAAAAGAGAGAAAGAATTGTGTATGGCATATATGAATCAGGAGGAAGTATGTGATAGAGTTGACAGAAAGGCCTCGTGGAAAGTACTATGAATATAGGGGGTACATGAAAAGTGACTTAAATGTCGTGAGGAGTTTTTTTAGGAAGAGATTTTTTTTTTTTTTCAAACTATTTGCCATTTGCCACGTTAGCAAGGTAGCGTTAAGAACAGAGGACTGAACCTTTGATGGAATATCCTCACCTGGCCCCCTTCTCTTTTCCATCTTTTGGAAAATTAAAAAAAAAACGAGAGGGGAGGATTTCCAGCCCCCCGCTCCCTCCCCTTTAAGTCGCCTTCTACGACACGCAGGGAATACGTGGGAAGTATTCTTTCTCCCCTATCCCCAGGGATAGGGGAGAAAGAATAGAAGAGTGAGATATGTGTGTAAATAGGAAGGAAGGAGCATGAGTGTTTCCTAGTGAAGTTGGATCTATATCCAATTGTGATATCACTGTCATTGTTATTATGTACATGGTTGTAGTGTTGTGCTGAAGTGGTTTGGATGTATGAAGTGCATGAGTGAAGAAGGATTGACCAAGAGGATATACATGTCAGAAGTAGAGGGAGGAAGGAGAACAGCAAGACCAAGAAGATGGAAAGATGGTTAGAAGGTTACCTTAGGTAGTGCACATGCATCAACCTTTCAGGTCATGTGACTGCAGAAAATATGCAGATTTTTAGATGTAATAAGTGTTGAAGAGTTACAATTATATATATAAGTTAGTGAAAAAAGTGAAATAGAAAGACAGCTGAAGCTGAATTGTGAAGAAGTAAGTTACTTGGAGTGCAGTTTTAGAGGGATTAAGGAGGGATGTAACCATGGAACCCCAACCACCCAAGCACTTTGCTCCTGTCTAATGGAGCAGCAGATTACATAAACACTGCACCTTATTTTCATGGAGGTAAATCTGGGGTGATGAAGGACTTTTGTAGCAACATATAGAAAAGAGCTAGAATATTTCCAAGCACATATTTTGACTGTAAAGTGTTTTTTATAGATTAGGGCTTAATGTATCATTTACTGTAATATTTCTACTTATATTCATATTTTTCACCAGTACTATACCCATGGAAGAAATTACCATATCCTTACCCCTTTTCGTGAGGAAGGATTTACAGAGATGTACCGGACACACCCTTTCCTAAATATATTCATGTTATTCACCACTAGTGATGTGTCTGTGTAAGAAATAGGAGTAACTAAGAGTAAAGTTTGACACAAACAATCAGGACCTCCACATCCTTCCCTCATACCCCAAGGTGAGGAATAATTGTCCCAGACATGTTGGCCACACCCTCTCCTCCCACTCATTTTCAGTGTAAATGACCATATCCTTACCCCTTATTGTGAGGTGAGGAAGGATTTACAGAGATGTACTGGACACACCCTTTCTTAAATATATTCATGTTATTCATCACCAGTGATGTATCTGTAAGAAATAGGAGTAACTAAGAATAAAATTTGACACAAACAATCAGGACCACATCTTTCCCTCATACCTCAAGGTGAGGAAGAATTGTCCCAGACATGTTAGCCACACTCTCTCCTCCCGCTAATTTTTGGTGTAACTAGTGTAGTGTTACTAGATTATTTATGTTATTCACTGCCATTGCTGTGCATGTGCAAAAAATGAGAGTAATGTTTGATACTAAGTTTAAAAGAAAGAAAGAGATGAGACCTCTGTCTTTCCCTCTCATCTCAAGGTATCAGATGTGTCTTCCACACCCTATCCTCCTTAACTCAGCACTTCACCAAGCCAGCACAAGGGTAGTTGTTCAGTTTTACCATGTGTTGGCAACATCTCTTTCTCTGTCTTACTCAGCTTTGCACCAGGCCAGTACAAGAGTGGTTGTCTTACTTTTTTATGTATATTCTTTTACTCTTGCATGTCTGTCAGTCAGTTGCTCTGAATATTATAGTGAATTCTCCAGCCAATCCCCCGATGTAAGAAGTAAGATTGAACCCCCCCCCCCCCCCTGTCTAGCAAAAATCATCATTTCTACCCTAACATTTGTTAATATCCTGACAAGAGAGTCAGTTGCAGGAAACAAGTAACAGTATACGTTTGTCCCCCTGCCAAATCATTGCATTGATTTTTTCTGCTAAGTAGAGCTTCCTTCCCTTCAATTTACTGTGATATGACTACATGGCTGAAGGGTAAGTGAGGGGTTTACCTAAAAAGTATGATCTTAACTTGTAAAACCATGTCTTTATGCTATAATGAATGTATGCCCTTCACACATTGAACATCTAGTTCACCCTCCAGTGACCTTTGTGGTTCAAGATTGGTTGGGCTATCAGGTGAGAGGGTACTAACTTACTGATAAGTTATTGTATACAATAGTGTAGTCCTTTTTGTATAGTAAATGTGCTGTCTGAAAATTCAGTCCTGGAGAAGGCTAATTATAGACTGAGTAGGAAGTTTTTTCCTGCTCACACTTCCCTGTAAAAATCCCATGGCAGTATAATGTGTTTCATTTTTTTTTTTTTTTTAGTTGGAAGGGGTAACAAGTGGGGAGGTGCCTTCTACTTCACCATTATCATTTTATTTGATAAGTTTATGATCACAGGTAATCTTGTCCCAGACCATCAGATCTTTTATCTATCCTTCCCATGTACTCCTGTAATGTATTTTAGATGTGATGGTTGTCTACAAGTGGTGGAGGAGCTGACTGTGGGTGTGCTGGCAGCTCTGCTACTGCCTGTCCATACCATTCGTGACCCAGATCAACTCATGACATACCCTGCCCTCCCTGCTGGTAAGTTGATATTTGTCTTAGTGAGTTACATTACATCCAGGGTCTTCAAACAGAAGTTATATACGTTAGTTTTTGTAGATTCAGATGTTCAATAATCATAGTTGTCCCCTTACCTCAAAACCAATAGAATTAGGTAATCTTATTATTGAACTACACAGTAATTTGAGAATTAATGATATACTAATCCTAAAGCCCCCTCTCTTAGGTTTTGTCAGTATGATGTAAAACAGAAAAATCTCCCTCCTGTGCATGGCAGTAACAATTAATACTAGTGACTGGACTTGGGTACCAAGTTACTTCTTACCTTTAGTTGCCTGAACTACCTCTGGAGACCCTTCATCATGGCACAAAATCATGTACTTAAGAATGATTTTTCAGTCAAGTAGTGGTGTGTGACAAGGCATAGTTTCTTTCTGCTTTTATAGAATGCATCCAGTTGTTTCTTATTATCTTTCTTTTACAGCTTAACAGAATTTACTCAGAGATTCAGAGTAAGCCATGAGTTCACTAATTTGTTGTGACAAAGCCTTATACTGCTCCTGCATACAGTTACAAAATATGGACCATCCCAATCATTGTGAACATCAGTAATTACAGCACTTGTTTAACTTCTGCTGTTGCGCTTGTATACAGAATGGCTGTATAACACCCTTTTTTAATAGCCACCTTTTTTATGCGTATTTTCTTTTGATATTATCATCCTTTTGTAGTAGTTGATTCTGTAAACCATTCCATTATCTAATTATTGTAATTTTTCATTTATCTCTGGGATAGGGAAGAAATAATAGGTCCCACATATTCCCAGGTGTCATGGAAGGCAACTAAAAGGGGCAGGAGCAGGAGGCTGGAAATCTTCCCCTCCGTATATTTCAGTTTCTAAATGTTTAACAGAATAAGGTGCTAACAAGGAAAACTCATCCTCCTCAAAGCCTCAGGCTAGGATGTCTGAATGTGCATTGATGTAATGAGGTTGAGGAAAACAAAAAGATATGTAGTATGTTTGAAGATAGGAACTTGGATGTTTAACTCTGAGTGAAATAAAGCCCTAGGAAAAGGGGAAAGAATGGGCTGTTAATGTCTTAGGGTTAAAGCCAGGGATCAATGAGTGGGCAAGAGCTTAAGAAGGGGTAGCGCCACTGTAGGAGAAGGGGTTGTGGGATTGTTTCAGTGTAAGGAATTGAGCCCTCAGCTGGTTTAGGCAAAAATTATTATGAGAGGTGGGTGATTATTCATGCATATGCATTAAAAATGAGGGGGTGGGGAGACCATCTGCATCCTTCTTCTGTACAGGCACCACTGATGAGCATTAGGTATCCCTTCTCAAGTCCTCCAAAGAAGTAGAAGTCTGTAAAGTCTAACTTTCAGAGCATCCTTCTTCAGGAAAATGACTTTCATCCTTACTGTTGTGGCCATTATACTGCTGGAGTCCCCAGACATTATCAGTATGGTCATGCAGGCATGGCATTTCATTTAACAGGCACTGATGTGATGCAGAGCATCCTGGGATGCTGAGCATCAAGGATCCTTTCATGTCGGAAGATAATAGGAGTGAGGAATGTGTGCCAGTTGTAGTACTGTATAGTTTAAGGATTAGACTCTCCTTGAACAGATGCTGTTTGGTTGCAGGCTTGGTTGAGATGGCAGCCTGTTTCCTCTGTTCTCCCAGTATTTTCTAGAAAGAATGGAAGTCCTACTCTGCTTAACCACAGTTCATTATCACAATCCCAACTGATTTCAGCCTACGTATGTTGGTACAATTGACATACCACATTAGTGGAGCTATTTGGGATAGGGAGGACATGGATTTATGTTGTGCTGGTAAAGGTATCCTGCCAAGTTAATTGAAGGAAAGAGTGTTATGTTTACATTAGTGAAGTAAATATAGCTTATTAGTGCAATGGGTATTTTTTCCTCTTAGGAGTGGAAACTGATGCTTGCTGTGCTGGTTGAAAGATTATCATGTCATGCTAACATTAATGCAATAGGTGTAAGATATCACTTGTGGCTGCTGTTCCCACTGGGGAGAGGAAGCTGATGTCTGCCATGTTGCTAAAAGGAGTGAGTATTGCAGTGTTCTCTAGGTATACAAGTCCACCTGTTATCCTTACCCTGCATAGTTTTGGGTCACCTTAAGGCAAAGTGTATCTCTTGCCAGGGAAATGGTTAAGCCATTGGGAAGTAGTGCTGATAACTGAGACTGCTGGTAGGTGACCTCCTCATAATGCTGTAGTAGTTCCTGGGTCATCGTTGCTTGGACTGCTCTCTGGTTAGCTGGGCCTTTGATAAAGAAGGGACTGGGTAAAGTACTTTGTGAGTTTCATGGACAGTGTTTTCTCTATGATATTTGACCAAAGAAGACACTGCTCAATCACTTACTCTGCTGCTTTCAAAATGCATTTCTTTCTCCACATCTCACTGGAGCTTTACATTAACAATCACCAACCTTGTGTAGTCTACTTTCATACTAATGCAAATCAGTCTTGAACTCACTTTTTTACGGTTATTAACATGATCCCTCAGATCATTCTTCATCAGCAAACCTACCCCTTCTTTCACTCAACTTCTTACTAACCTCAGACTTTATCCCTCAAACATTCCCAAATCATTGCATCCCTTTACCCTTCAACTTTGGTTGACTCAGAACCAGAACATCTGAGTTTTATCATTAAACAGGTAGCACCATATTTTCATCTTCACTACAAACACACACATTCAGTCACCCCAGCCTGAATTAAAAGAGAATTTCCAATTCCGTCATCCTGCTTTTGTTAGTAATTCATATAATATGCAGGAAGTATATGAGCAGTAATCTGCATCTCCTATGTACTGAGATATATTTTTGGGGGGAGGGGAAAAATTATGTACACAAAATTCTCTCTATCATAACTTTCTTTCATCGTTATTTTTATCAAATAATTTTGTTTCAGTTCGCCTGTTGTTCGAATGGGTTCGATGTGAGAGAGGTATGCTCATGTCAGAGGCAATGAAGAGTAAGCAACAGATCTGGCCAGGACTTTGCACATTAGTTAACAACTTGCAACAGCCTTTGGGGTCTTTTAGTGCAAGTAAATGTAAGTATAACTTGCAACAGCCTATGGGGTCTTTTAGTGTTATTGAATGTAAGGAAATTATAGTATTCTTACATGTCCATGAGTGGGTAGTGTGGAGGTTATTAACATCATTTATTTCAAGAAGAAACTTTGATTTATATAGATATGTAAAATCTTCAAGCTCTTAACGGGGTTGTAAATTATATCTCATATTCTGATACATTTTGTAGTGTAAAGAAAAGCTCCTTATTGTAAAGAAAAGTTTATACTTTGTGCTCGAATCTTGAATTGATATATTTAATCAATACATGTAAGTAGACAATGGTTGGTAGGCAGCCAACAGTCAGGGAGGTATATTACCTGTACTACCTGCTTGGGTATTGGGTGGGTTAGAGACACCCACGAAGTGAGCCAGCATTTCATTGGTTATCAAGTTGCACTCCTCTGACCCAGGTAGCTGTCTTTTCTTTCTGCCTCATGCACATGTGGACTACTACAATCTCTCCTTGTCATACATAACACTTGACAATACTGAACTCCCACAGCTCATTCATAGTAAATCAAAGATTTTCTTGTGGTTAGCACTATGAACTAACCCTGCTTTTTGGCAGAATGTTAGGAGCAATAGATGGAAGTAATAGGAAGGAACATATAGGTAGGAGCATTAGGTAGAATTAGTAATAGGGACATTAGGTAGGAGCTTCTGCAAGCACTGCACTAGAGTTACCCTCTGCTAGTGGCCTGTTAAGGGTGAGGAACTAAAGCTAAGAAGTGGCACTGGAGTTTACTAGCTATGGAGACTCAATTGCCATGGCCATCCCCTTGAGGGAGTTCCATCAAAGATATTTATTATTTTTATTTATTTTGCTTTGTCGCTGTCTCCCGCGTTAGCGAGGTAGCGAAAGGAAACAGACGAAAGAATGCCCTGGTTCAATCCACTGACAGCACGTCGACCCCGGTATACCACATCGTTCCAAATCACTCTATTCCTTTCACGCCATTCACCCTCCTGCATATTCAGGCCCTGATCACTCAAAATCTTTTTCACTCCATCTTTCCACCTCCAATTTGGTCTCCCACTTCTCCTCGTTCGCTCCACCGCTGACACATATATCCTCTTGGTCAATCTTTCCTCACTCATTCTCCCCATGTGACCAAAACCATTTCAAAACACCCTCTTCTGCTCTCTCAACCACACTCTTTTTATTACCACACATCTCTCTTACCCTTTTATTCCTTACTCGATCAAACCACCTCACACCACATATTGTCCTCAAACATCTCATTTCCAGCACATTCACCCTCCTCCGCACAATTCTATCTATAGCCCACGCCTCGAAACCATATAACATTGTTGGAACCACTATTCCTTCAAACATACCCATTTTTGCTTTCCGAGATAATATTCTTGACTTCCACACATTTTTCAACGCTCCCAGAACTTTCGCCCCCTTCCCCACCCCATGATTCACTTCCGCTTCCATGGTTTCATCCGCTGCCAGATCCACTCCCAGATATCTAAAACACTTCACTCCCTCCAGTTTTTCATGTATTCAATACATGAAATAATCATCTTTCCTGTTTATGTGTTATTCTATGGCAGAAATAATTTTTCTCTACTTTGACAATAATTTTCTATCCATTTGGATTTATGTCCAAGGAATGTATTTTTTAAACAGCCACTCATGAATTTTGTGTTAATTCTTCAAGATCAGTGAAATACTATCTTTGGTTTATTTTCAGATTCAGAGGTGCCATTGGTGGAAGACTGGGACCTGCAAGGTTTTGAGCCACTTCAGAAAATGTTGAGTAAATACAAGTAAATATCTTACTTTTACCTTTGGTGTCTCTTAAAAGATGAAATAAAATATTTCCTTAAACACTTTACTGTAAGAGATCTTGGTGAGAACTGTCTTTTCGAATCCATTTCAAGACTCCGTCTTCACCTTTGTCAGCCTTTTCCTTTCTTAGTTCTTTGCTTTGAGCTTATAGATATTTCTTACGATGCTATGCCTCTTCAACTCCATTAACTCAATATCCTTATTTTGTAAATCTTAACCTGGTATAATATTATGTAATATGCATACTGTAATTATCATATAGGTGATTTGTGTAAACTGCATACTTAACCTTTTCAGAGCACAACTGATTTCTTGGCCTCCCTCCATTGTACAAAATGTATGATATTTTTTCATTCATTTCTGAGAAGTTGCACAAAAAATATAAAGAATTTTTTTAAGAACTAAGATTTAACCATTTCTAGTTAAGGAAGAACACAAAATCTTCCAGATCCACCAATCTTAATTATACAAGTTACATGCACGTAACATTTTGTAACTTTTTGATTCATGTGCAGAAAAGCTATGAAAACATTATTGTTTCATATGAATAAGGAATTTGTTGTTAAGGAAAAGCAAATTATTAAACAGATTTGCAAGTCATAAGTTAGGGCAGCTTGGTGGGTGCAGCTAAGATTGATTACATAATTTTAAGAGGAAGGTATTAAGAATATATGGTGTGGGAGGCAAGTTGTTAGAAGCAGTGAAAAGTTTTTATCGAGGATGTAAGGCATGTGTACGTGTAGGAAGAGAGGAAAGTGATTGGTTCTCAGTGAATGTAGGTTTGCGGCAGGGGTGTGTGATGTCTCCATGGTTGTTTAATTTGTTTATGGATGGGGTTGTTAGGGAGGTAAATGCAAGAGTTTTGGAAAGAGGGGCAAGTATGAAGTCTGTTGGGGATGAGAGAGCTTGGGAAGTGAGTCAGTTGTTGTTCGCTGATGATACAGCGCTGGTGGCTGATTCATGTGAGAAACTGCAGAAGCTGGTGACTGAGTTTGGTAAAGTGCGTGAAAGAAGAAAGTTAAGAGTAAATGTGAATAAGAGCAAGGTTATTAGGTACAGTAGGGTTGAGGGTCAATTCAATTGGGAGGTGAGTTTAAATGGAGAAAAACTGGAGGAAGTGAAGTGTTTTAGATATCTGGGAGTGGATCTGGCAGCGGATGGAACCATGGAAGCGGAAGTGGATCATAGGGGGGGGAGGGGGCGAAAATTCTGGGAGCCTTGAAGAATGTGTGGAAGTCAAGAACATTATCTCGGAAAGCAAAAATGGGTATGTTTGAAGGAATAGTGGTTCCAACAATGTTGTATGGTTGCGAGGCGTGGGCTATGGATAGAGTTGTGTGCAGGAGGATGGATGTGCTGGAAATGAGATGTTTGAGGACAATATGTGGTGTGAGGTGGTTTGATCGAGTAAGTAACGTAAGGGTAAGAGAGATGTGTGGAAATAAAAAGAGCATGGTTGAGAGAGCAGAAGAGGGTGTTTTGAAATGGTTCAGGCACATGGAGAGAATGAGTGAGGAAAGATTGACCAAGAGGATATATGTGTCAAGGTGGAGGGAACGAGGAGAAGAGGGAGACCAAATTGGAGGTGGAAAGATGGAGTGAAAAAGATTTTGTGTGATCGGGGCCTGAACATGCAGGAGGGTGAAAGGAGGGCAAGGAATAGAGTGAATTGGAGCGATGTGGTATACCGGGGTTGACGTGCTGTCAGTGGATTGAATCAAGGCATGTGAAGCGTCTGGGGTAAACCATGGAAAGCTGTGTAGGTATGTATATTTGCGTGTGTGGATGTATGTATATACATGTGTATGGGGGTGGGTTGGGCCATTTCTTTCGTCTGTTTCCTTGCGCTACCTCGCAAACGCGGGAGACAGCGACAAAAAAAAAAATATATATATATATATATATATATATATATATATATATATATATATATATATATATATATATATATATATATATATATTATCCCTGGGGATAGGGGAGAAAGAATACTTCCCACGTATTCCCTGCGTGTCGTAGAAGGCGACTAAAAGGGGAGGGAGCGGGGGGCTGGAAATCCTCCCCTCTTGTTTTTTTTTTTTTTAATTTTCCAAGAAAAGGAACAGAGAAGGGGGCCAGGTGAGGATGTTCCCTCAGAGGCCCAGTCCTCTGTTCTTAACGCTACCTTGCTGATGCGGGAAATGGCGAATAGTTTGAAAAAAAAAAAAAAAAAGAATTTTCTTATCCAGTTTTCCAGGACACATATTAGTTGTTCTCTTGGTTGCTTTTGTTGAACATGACCATGACATTATAAGTTGTATTTACACCAGCGTCACTTACTGACTTGAATGGCTTTGTTATGAGAGCTGTACAGTGGAGGGCAATTGAGAGTTTAGCTCAAACGTTTGTTTTTCACAAGTGCACAACTTGCTTTTTATGAAACATCCTGAATTGTTCTATCAACAGGTGTAAGGTGGTGAAACTTTCATCTCCAATTTTTCAGGTATCGTGAAGGCTTGTCAAAACCAAGTCCAGAGGAATACAACTGTATTAGGGCCTCCCGACTAACTGATATTGCTAAATGGTTTGCTGAACAGGTCATTGATGGAAATTCTGTCATCAAGGTAAGGCAGTACATTGTCAAAAATAGTATCGTTAGTAACAAAATATAGTTTTTTTTTACCTGATTGCCTTTCCCACCTTCACAGTTTCATATTAGGAACCGACAAACTTAGGTCTTACTTACATACATCCAGTCTTTAGTTGCCACCTATAAAGTACCAAAACCAGTATCAGTCACCCACTTTTTCTACCAAATTTGTGATCCTTTTCTTGTCACAAGATTTATTTGCTTCACATACATCCTCTTGCTATCTCTTGTGTGCACAATCATTTTGAAATGTTATCATGATAGAATCATTACACCTGATTGTGTAATGATGTTCTCACAAGCCCCTTCCTCATTATTTATATTATTATACTTGATCGCAGTTTCCCACATCAGCAAGGTAGCGCCAGGAAACAGATGAAGAAAGAATGGCCCATCCACTCATGTACACGTATACATACATAAACGCCCATACACGCACATATACATACATATATATATCAACCTATACACTTATACTTACATATACATACACATGAATAGACACATACATATATACACATGTATATATTCGTACTTGCTTGCCTTCATCCATTCCTGGTGCTACCCTGTCCCACAGGAACCAGCATTGCTACCCCCTGCTTTAGCGAGGTAGCGCCAGGAAAACAGACAAAAGAGGCCACATTCGTTCACACTCAGTCTCTAGCTCTCAGGTATAATACACTGAAACCACAGCTCCCTATCCACATCCAAGCCCCACAGACCTTTTCATAGTTTACCCCAGATGTTTCACATGCCCTGGTTCTGTCCAACCATAACCTCCACTCTCGATTCCAGTTCAGAAATGGTGTCTGTGCTTATTCCAAAACAAACATGTGACATACCTTGAGGACCTTGAATTCTGAAACTTTGATGTCTCCGGCTCAAGATCTGCCTTCCAACTACATGTACACCACTGATTTTCTGGCACTCTTGGTTCCAAAACCTTGCCGGATTAATCAATATACCGGACCAACCATGGTCATGTAATAATAATTCATCAACGCACCTCTAACCCACTAATTATACATCTCCCATGTGTCTAAAGTATACCATGGACTGCTAGAAATTTGCCTTAAACAAATACTAAATGTAAATTAAATAAATATAGGAAAGTGAAGAGAGAGGCATTTGGGCGATTTTTCGCAGGGAAATAGTGCAAATGACTGGGAGATGCATAAAAGAAAGAGGCAAGAGGTCAATAGAAAGGTGCAAGAGGTGAAAAAGAGGGCAAATGAGAGATGAGGTGAGCATATCATTAAATTTTAGGGAGAATAAAAAGATGTTTGGGAAAGAGGTAAATAAAATGCGTAAGACAAGAGAACAAATGGAAACATCGGTGAAGGGGCAAATGGGGAGGTAATAACAAGGAGTAGTGAAGTGAGAAGGAGATGGAGTGAGTATTTTGAAGATTTGTTGAATGTGTGTGATGATAGAGTGGCAGATATAGGGTGTTTTGGTCGAGGTGGTGTGCAAAGTGAGAGGGTTAGGGAAAATGATTTGGTAAACAGAGAAGAGGTAGTAAATGCTTTGCGGAAGATGAAAGCC
>NC_092292.1:11538995-11568995 GCF_036320965.1 Panulirus ornatus | reverse complement strand
GTACGTACGTCACTGCTTCTGACAGCAGGTAGCCTCGTCATAGACCATCAGGTCTTCTGTTATCTGTCTCTCTCCTGTTCTCCCACGTACTATTACTGTCCTCCAACAGGTAACTTCGTCATAGACCATCAGGTCTTCTATTATCTGTCTCTCTCCTGTTCTCCCACGTACTATTATTGTTCTCTAACAGGTAGCCTCGTCATAGACCATCAGGTCTTCTGTTATCTGTCTCCCTCCTGTTCTCCCACGTACTATTACTGTTCTCTAACAGGTAGCCTCGTCATAGACCATCAGGTCTTCTGTTATCTGTCTCTCTCCTGTTCTCCCACGTACTATTATTGTTCTCTAACAGGTAGCCTCGTCATAGACCATCAGGTCTTCTGTTACCTGTCTCTCTCCTGTTCTCCCACGTACTATTACTGTCCTCCAACAGGTAACCTCGTCATAGACCATCAGGTCATATATTACATGCCTTTCTCCTGTACTCTCGTGTACTGTATTGTAACCGTCTTCCAGCAGATAGCCTCGTCACAGACCATCAGGTCTTCTGTTATCTCGCCTTCCCCTGTATTCCCATGTACTATCACTGTACCCCCAGGAGATAAACTCGTCATGAAACCATAAGCTCCTGTAATCTCGCTTTCCCATGTATCTCCATATGTAACCAACCCACTGCAGCTTCTGTAGCCAGTAGGTATCTGTGCTTCTACACACGTGTGTGTGGACGTAAGAATAGATTTCTTTATACATCAATTGACGTGATGTATAATTATGAATGCACCCACTCCCCAAAAAGTGAATAATGCAAGTACTTCGAGAGCTGAGGACAAGGAGAGTGGAGGACATCACTGACTTCACCTTGGGGATGGGAGGAGGAGGCGATGGGTCAGTGTGAAGGGGAACTGGAGAGTAATCAATGCAGAGTTCATGAGAAGAGTGGTAATAACCTCAGTGGTCAAGTAGGGGATTGATGTCACAGACAAGTGGGGATTAATTTCACAGACGAGTGGGGATTAATCTCACAGACAAGTGGGGATTAATATAACAGACAAGTGGGGATAATTTCACAGACAAGTGGGGATTAATCTCACAGACAAGGGGGAATCTAATCTCACAGACAAGTGACTACAGATGACTAAGACTTGGGGGAGATGGTGCCCAATTAAAAGTATCGGTAAAGTACACTTGGATTTGAGCTTGTTATCTAAGCACCACTCATATCTACTTGGAGGAAATGTAGTCGACTCCAATCCTCACATATTTTCCAGAGGTCTCATTATGAGATAACTTCAGGGGACGGTGGATCTGTGTGAGGTGGTGCTAATGGTGTTAACTGGGATCGTCACGTAACATGGTATACGATGCCATACCACACCACAGTCATAATGTTCAAGGCTGTGCCTCAATCCTCCAGACACTGTGGTTACTCTCTCCTGTACCCCACCGGCCTGTACTTCACTGGTCTGTACCCCACAGGCCTATACTTCACTGACCTGTACCTCACTGACCTGCACCCCACTCTCTTGTACCTCGCTGGCCTGTACCTCGCTAGCCTGTATCCCACTCCTGTACCTCACTGACCTGTACCCCACTGTGTCGTGTGTCGTGTGTGTGTGTGTGTGTGTGTGAAAATATATCAACAAAAAAGTGTTTCTTCGTTCGTGCTTTCCCAAGATGGCCGTGGCCCTGTTGCGTTCTTTATATACATATACATGTAACATATATATCCATACATGAACTCTATACATGTGTATATGCCCTCTCGCCACACACTACGGCAAAGTATACTATAATGTGCGTATCTGTTTGGCTGGCTGGCTCGTTCAAGTGTGGGCTCTTCTTCATTCAGTATTTAGGATCGAATCCCCAAACTTTGTGTCAAAAGGACATTAAGAGTTGCTGGAATATAATGAAGTTTAGAATGTTTATTCATCTGAGCATCGAAGACCCACATAGGATTATCAAGGGTTCGAGTTACCAAGAGTGGATTATCTTAGGCCCAGGATTATCCGGGGTGGCGTTAGGAGAATGAGGATTCATTCTCTTAGTGGTATCGAAGTGGATAATTTTCTCAGTGGAGTCTGACTGACTTAGAGTACGACTTCTTAGGATCTTTTCCAAAGTGTTCCGGATTTTTATCGAGCGTCTTGTTAACCATAATCCAAATTAACCACGATTAGAGTGATCCAGTGTGGTGAACTGGGTCTAATATTATCTAATGCTTGGTGAATCGGGCCCTGTTTTTCAGGGGTTAATAATTATCCACGGAGCGTGCTACGTAGTCTGGCTACTTAGGGGTGAAGGATTATCATTTACCATTTGAAACAGATCCCGAATTATTGGATGTCTGGTAAACTGAGTACAGGAATATTATGGTATTTTCTGAACAAGATCTGGCATTATTACATGTCTGATTATGCGGACAAAGATTATTGATCATCCGATTAATCGTGTCTTATAGAATTCCTAGATCATCAAGTGTCATCAGCATACATTAAATAGAATTATATTTTGTATGTTCAGTAGAGGCGGAAGAGTTCAGCTTTGGGGCAGGTCACCAATGAGGTGTAGGCCAGCTTCCGTGCAGGCCAGCGGCATTGTAATCCACGTAGGGTACAGACCAGTGAGGTGTAGGCCAGTGAGTTACAGGCGAGTGGGGTACAGGGCAATGGGGTGCAGGATAGTGAATTACAGGCCAGTGAGGTACAGGAGAGTGAGGCACAGGTCAGCGAGGTTCAAGAGAGTGGGGTGCAGGTCAGTGAGGTACAGGTCAGTGAAGTATAGGCCTGTGGGGTACAGGCCGGTGAAGTACAGGCCGGTGGAGTACAGACCATTAGGGTACAGGCCAGTAAGATACAGGCCACTGGGGTACAGACCAGTAAGATACAGGCCAAGCGACGTGTAGGCCAGAGGGTTTCAGGTCAGTGGGGCACAGACCAGCAAGATACAGGCCAAGTGACGCATAGGCCAGAGGGTTACAGGCCGGTGGGGTACAGGGGAAAGAAAATACAGACAAGCGCGGTTGAGAAAGATTACAGGCCACTTACTTCCCATAACACTACTCCAACACAAGACGAACAACTGTATTTGGACATCAGCCAAACCACCCCCACCCCACCACGAAGATTTACCTGGAAAAAGAAAAAAAATATGTTTTCCTGGAAGTCCAGAGCTGTAGGAACGAGCACACGTGAAGCAGAACTCCTCACGCGCGCGCGTGCGTGTATGAGTGTGTGTGTGTGTGTGTGTGTGTATGCGTGGGGGAGGAAGTTCAGCGAGAAAAAATCAGGTGTTCACTGGATCGAGCAACGTGCACGAAGAATAACTGACGCTGACTTATTGCATTCCAGGGGGGGTCGGACCTCCTGGAAGTTCATGGTTCCTTTTGCAACATAAACTGAGACGATACAGCTCTGCAAGCGCCCCCCCCCCCCCCCCCCCCCCCCCCGCACCGTCTGGGAAGGAGAGGCTTCAGGTGAGGTGGGCTGGCTTGGCAGGGCAGGGTGTGTGGTGGTGCCGACTTCCCTTCCATCAAGGACGGGAGAGAGGATCTCGGCAGAAAGGGAGGGGAATGATGGCGCTGTGAGGAGGAAAGGAGCTGGGTGTGTGTGTGTGTGCGTAGGGAAGAGTGAGGTGGGTGGAGAGCGACCGAGCTGCAGCAGGAGGAGGAGGAGGTTGTAAACATTTTTACGTTGCCACACAAAAAAAGTTTTTTTTACATCTTTTTTTTTTTTACCTTAGTGCTCCGCCTGGCCCACGGTGATTGGTGATTCGTCAGGTGTAGTTACTGGGTGGCTAAGGAGAGAGGAGAGAGAGAGAGAGAGAGAGAGAGAGAGAGAGAGAGAGAGAGAGAGAGAGAGAGAGAGAGAGATATCGGGTGACGGGAAGGAGCAGATGACAGGACCACTTCGGCGAAGGGGAAGAAGTTACTCGAAGACAAGAGTCTTTAGTGACGTACGACCCTGATCCTCCACAACTTCAACTTATTCCTGGGCAACAGATGGAGTGTCAGCTCTAGCACGGGCAAGCGGGACGAGCAAAGAAGTCAAAGGAAGCCCGGGGGAAAAAAAATATGGGTAGGGCGGAGGCATCGCATCGACACGAAAGACCTGAGGGAATAATGGAGTATGTACCAACGAGACTTGGGAGGGTCAGGGAAGAACTGGAGGTCGAAGAACTTCTGTTCCAGAGAGGTGAGGTAAAGGCCGATGTCTTCGTCAAGCCATGCATTGCTAAATAGACCAGATGGATGGACGTCAAGTCTCAGAGCCAAAGAGGGGCGCCGCCACAAGGGCTGTATGGGAGACCTCATGACGGGGAAATTACGTCATGATTCATCACTTGAATATTCGCCATTGAATGTATAATGGCTGTCCGCTACACCATTACTGCGACTCGACCCTTGCGTAGCTTCCTCACTCAAAGTGTCCAGCTAATCCCCTTACCGATCCTTACTGATCAAACCACAGTTATTAACTCTGTCAACCCCTTCCCCTTTGTGCTTAGTAGGTGTACCTTACTCACGTGCTTATATTCATAACTTAGAAAGCATCCAGCTCCACTTTGATCTTAACCTCTTACGAGATTATCTAGTTACCCCAGACCCATTGCCTTGTTCTGTAACCTCTCTACTGTATATTTTCAACCGAGTGGTTTTCTAGATTCAATCAACCGTTTCCTTATCTATTCATTATGTATTCCAGATCCTCTGGGAGGTTCACATTTTTGCCCATGTCTACCAGGGAAGGGGCGCTAGTGCTTGCTCTACAGCTGTCCACACACAGACACACACGCACACACAGACACACACGCACACACACACACACACACACACACACACACACACACACACACAATCCAGAGTATTAAACAAAGTCTTTCATTTCACCTTAAGATAAAAGGAGTTAACATCTCACACAGCATCCTTCGTCCCCTCGAGTAAGAAGGATATAAATGTGCCAGGATATATTTCTTCATAATTCCCTAGTGCTTTTGTCAGACACAGAACTGTTTTAAACGCTCCACATACATCACACAAAGCAGTTCGAATGTTATGATGCTTGAATATAAAGAGCTTGGATTGTAAGTCAAGAGATAAGCTGATGGGTTATACGTCTCAAAGTATAAAGATTCCATGTCTGTCATGATAACTCTCTCTCTCTCTCTCTCTCTCTCTCTCTCTCTCTCTCTCTCTCTCTCTCTCTTCCAAGCCATTTCCCCACTCCCTCCCCCTTCAAGAAACACTACTCCCTCATCAGTTCAATACAGGTTTCACTGTCACAAGTCTTGGTTTACATTTCTGTTCTCTGAAGGTCCAGCCTGAAGCCACCGCGCCACAAAGGACGACGAATATTCTCCTCACACGACAGTGGAAAGATGTCCCCGATGAATGTACGTTTACCTCATAAGTATTGCAAACGGGAGGGCAGTAGGATCCCAGAGGCCCGAGTTATAGAAGATCATTTCTTCATCAACTAATTAGTGTCTGATTCCTTGTCAGACGAACTCAACTTTAATCTCTCTAGACACTTCATTTGCTAACTGATCTAACACAGGCATTTCTCTCTGTCTGAAAACCTAGCCATTGTCAGTATTACCAATAGTATCATTATCATTATTACTATAATGTTCTTTTAAATGCCCGTTGGCCCCTTCCTTTACGACCCGTTATGCTTGTTAAATGACAAAATCCTGAGTGTCAGGAGGACATAACGGTTTACACTCGTTACTTTTCTAATTGAGTTTTCGTCATCACTCATATCTACAATGTTGTTCTACAAGTGACTATCACCTGCATGAATCTCCTTGCCTCGGTCAGCAGGCATCTTTCCCTCCCAAATTCCTCTCCATGTCTCAGCTCCTCGTATGTGCGAGCGCCTGTCTCTGGCATGTCATCAACTGGACCATCAGTTTCCCTCGTCCCCAGTCCATTCCGTTCCACCCGTGCCCTTCCTCACAGCCGCGTTCCCTCCCACCATTCCCAGGCTAATCTTACAAAACTTCCCTCCACCCACCACGTTGTATACTTGCATTGTGTCGTAACACAATCGCTCCTTCTCTCCCGCCAGTCCCTCACAGCAGACACACTCCTGAACTTCCCACAAGACGTGAATAACATCCATAAACCATCTCCCTCCTTTCTCTCTCTCTCTCTCTCTCTCTCTCTCTCTCTCTCTCTCTCTCTCTCTCTCTCTCACCCTTTTCAATAGCTCGACTCTGACGAGGGAATCTTTTTCACCTGATATTTTTCTCCCCTCTTTTCTCTTATTTTCCCCCCCATTTCTCTCTTCCCTATGTATGGTTATTCATTACCCTTGTTTTCCCAAAGACTCTTGTCAAGTGACGATGCATTTCGGTATAGTTATCTTTCAATGGCACTTTTCATCTTTCTTCATATCACTCAACCCGGGGCTTAGATAGCCCGTGGTGCTGGCTGGCCTGAGGGCTTAGATGGCCCGTGGTGCTGGCTGGCCTGAGGGCTTAGATGGCCCGTGGTGCTGGCTGGCCTGAGGGCTTAGATGGCCCGTGGTGCTGGCTGGCCTGAGGGCTTAGATGGCCCGTGGTGCTGGCTGGCCTGAGGGCTTAGATGGCCCGTGGTGCTGGCTGGCCTGAGGGCTTAGATGGCCCGTGGTGCTGGCTGGCCTGAGGGCTTAGATGGCCCGTGGTGCTGGCTGGCCTGAGGGCTTAGATGGCCCGTGGTGCTGGCTGGCCTGAGGGCTTAGATGGCCCGTGGTGCTGGCTGGCCTGAGGGCTTAGATGGCCCGTGGTGCTGGCTGGCCTGAGGGCTTAGATGGCCCGTGGTGCTGGCTGGCCTGAGGGCTTAGATGGCCCGTGGTGCTGGCTGGCCTGAGGGCTTAGATGGCCCGTGGTGCTGGCTGGCCTGGAGGCTTCAATGGCCCCGTGGTGCTGGCTGGCCTGAGGGCTTAGATGGCCCGTGGTGCTGGCTGGCCTGAGGGCTTAGATGGCCCGTGGTGCTGGCTGGCCTGAGGGCTTAGATGGCCCGTGGTGCTGGCTGGCCTGAGGGCTTAGATGGCCCGTGGTGCTGGCTGGCCTGAGGGCTTAGATGGCCCGTGGTGCTGGCTGGCCTGAGGGCTTAGATGGCCCGTGGTGCTGGCTGGCCTGAGGGCTTAGATGGCCCGTGGTGCTGGCTGGCCTGAGGGCTTAGATGGCCCGTGGTGCTGGCTGGCCTGAGGGCTTAGATGGCCCGTGGTGCTGGCTGGCCTGAGGGCTTAGATGGCCCGTGGTGCTGGCTGGCCTGAGGGCTTAGATGGCCCGTGGTGCTGGCTGGCCTGAGGGCTTAGATGGCCCGTGGTGCTGGCTGGCCTGAGGGCTTAGATGGCCCGTGGTGCTGGCTGGCCTGAGGGCTTAGATGGCCCGTGGTGCTGGCTGGCCTGAGGGCTTAGATGGCCCGTGGTGCTGGCTGGCCTGAGGGCTTAGATGGCCCGTGGTGCTGGCTGGCCTGAGGGCTTAGATGGCCCGTGGTGCTGGCTGGCCTGAGGGCTTAGATGGCCCGTGGTGCTGGCTGGCCTGAGGGCTTAGATGGCCCGTGGTGCTGGCTGGCCTGAGGGCTTAGATGGCCCGTGGTGCTGGCTGGCCTGGAGGCTTCAATGGCCCCGTGGTGCTGGCTGGCCTGAGGGCTTAGATGGCCCGTGGTGCTGGCTGGCCTGAGGGCTTAGATGGCCCGTGGTGCTGGCTGGCCTGAGGGCTTAGATGGCCCGTGGTGCTGGCTGGCCTGAGGGCTTAGATGGCCCGTGGTGCTGGCTGGCCTGAGGGCTTAGATGGCCCGTGGTGCTGGCTGGCCTGGAGGCTTCAATGGCCCCGTGGTGCTGGCTGGCCTGAGGGCTTAGATGGCCCGTGGTGCTGGCTGGCCTGAGGGCTTAGATGGCCCGTGGTGCTGGCTGGCCTGAGGGCTTAGATGGCCCGTGGTGCTGGCTGGCCTGAGGGCTTAGATGGCCCGTGGTGCTGGCTGGCCTGAGGGCTTAGATGGCCCGTGGTGCTGGCTGGCCTGAGGGCTTAGATGGCCCGTGGTGCTGGCTGGCCTGAGGGCTTAGATGGCCCGTGGTGCTGGCTGGCCTGAGGGCTTAGATGGCCCGTGGTGCTGGCTGGCCTGAGGGCTTAGATGGCCCGTGGTGCTGGCTGGCCTGAGGGCTTAGATGGCCCGTGGTGCTGGCTGGCCTGAGGGCTTAGATGGCCCGTGGTGCTGGCTGGCCTGAGGGCTTAGATGGCCCGTGGTGCTGGCTGGCCTGAGGGCTTAGATGGCCCGTGGTGCTGGCTGGCCTGAGGGCTTAGATGGCCCGTGGTGCTGGCTGGCCTGAGGGCTTAGATGGCCCGTGGTGCTGGCTGGCCTGAGGGCTTAGATGGCCCGTGGTGCTGGCTGGCCTGAGGGCTTAGATGGCCCGTGGTGCTGGCTGGCCTGAGGGCTTAGATGGCCCGTGGTGCTGGCTGGCCTGAGGGCTTAGATGGCCCGTGGTGCTGGCTGGCCTGAGGGCTTAGATGGCCCGTGGTGCTGGCTGGCCTGAGGGCTTAGATGGCCCGTGGTGCTGGCTGGCCTGAGGGCTTAGATGGCCCGTGGTGCTGGCTGGCCTGGAGGCTTCAATGGCCCCGTGGTGCTGGCTGGCCTGAGGGCTTAGATGGCCCGTGGTGCTGGCTGGCCTGAGGGCTTAGATGGCCCGTGGTGCTGGCTGGCCTGAGGGCTTAGATGGCCCGTGGTGCTGGCTGGCCTGAGGGCTTAGATGGCCCGTGGTGCTGGCTGGCCTGAGGGCTTAGATGGCCCGTGGTGCTGGCTGGCCTGAGGGCTTAGATGGCCCGTGGTGCTGGCTGGCCTGAGGGCTTAGATGGCCCGTGGTGCTGGCTGGCCTGAGGGCTTAGATGGCCCGTGGTGCTGGCTGGCCTGAGGGCTTAGATGGCCCGTGGTGCTGGCTGGCCTGAGGGCTTAGATGGCCCGTGGTGCTGGCTGGCCTGAGGGCTTAGATGGCCCGTGGTGCTGGCTGGCCTGAGGGCTTAGATGGCCCGTGGTGCTGGCTGGCCTGAGGGCTTAGATGGCCCGTGGTGCTGGCTGGCCTGAGGGCTTAGATGGCCCGTGGTGCTGGCTGGCCTGAGGGCTTAGATGGCCCGTGGTGCTGGCTGGCCTGAGGGCTTAGATGGCCCGTGGTGCTGGCTGGCCTGAGGGCTTAGATGGCCCGTGGTGCTGGCTGGCCTGAGGGCTTAGATGGCCCGTGGTGCTGGCTGGCCTGAGGGCTTAGATGGCCCGTGGTGCTGGCTGGCCTGAGGGCTTAGATGGCCCGTGGTGCTGGCTGGCCTGAGGGCTTAGATGGCCCGTGGTGCTGGCTGGCCTGAGGGCTTAGATGGCCCGTGGTGCTGGCTGGCCTGAGGGCTTAGATGGCCCGTGGTGCTGGCTGGCCTGAGGGCTTAGATGGCCCGTGGTGCTGGCTGGCCTGAGGGCTTAGATGGCCCGTGGTGCTGGCTGGCCTGAGGGCTTAGATGGCCCGTGGTGCTGGCTGGCCTGGAGGCTTCAATGGCCCCGTGGTGCTGGCTGGCCTGAGGGCTTAGATGGCCCGTGGTGCTGGCTGGCCTGAGGGCTTAGATGGCCCGTGGTGCTGGCTGGCCTGAGGGCTTAGATGGCCCGTGGTGCTGGCTGGCCTGAGGGCTTAGATGGCCCGTGGTGCTGGCTGGCCTGAGGGCTTAGATGGCCCGTGGTGCTGGCTGGCCTGAGGGCTTAGATGGCCCGTGGTGCTGGCTGGCCTGAGGGCTTAGATGGCCCGTGGTGCTGGCTGGCCTGAGGGCTTAGATGGCCCGTGGTGCTGGCTGGCCTGAGGGCTTAGATGGCCCGTGGTGCTGGCTGGCCTGAGGGCTTAGATGGCCCGTGGTGCTGGCTGGCCTGAGGGCTTAGATGGCCCGTGGTGCTGGCTGGCCTGAGGGCTTAGATGGCCCGTGGTGCTGGCTGGCCTGAGGGCTTAGATGGCCCGTGGTGCTGGCTGGCCTGAGGGCTTAGATGGCCCGTGGTGCTGGCTGGCCTGAGGGCTTAGATGGCCCGTGGTGCTGGCTGGCCTGAGGGCTTAGATGGCCCGTGGTGCTGGCTGGCCTGAGGGCTTAGATGGCCCGTGGTGCTGGCTGGCCTGAGGGCTTAGATGGCCCGTGGTGCTGGCTGGCCTGAGGGCTTAGATGGCCCGTGGTGCTGGCTGGCCTGAGGGCTTAGATGGCCCGTGGTGCTGGCTGGCCTGAGGGCTTAGATGGCCCGTGGTGCTGGCTGGCCTGAGGGCTTAGATGGCCCGTGGTGCTGGCTGGCCTGAGGGCTTAGATGGCCCGTGGTGCTGGCTGGCCTGAGGGCTTAGATGGCCCGTGGTGCTGGCTGGCCTGAGGGCTTAGATGGCCCGTGGTGCTGGCTGGCCTGAGGGCTTAGATGGCCCGTGGTGCTGGCTGGCCTGAGGGCTTAGATGGCCCGTGGTGCTGGCTGGCCTGGAGGCTTCAATGGCCCCGTGGTGCTGGCTGGCCTGAGGGCTTAGATGGCCCGTGGTGCTGGCTGGCCTGAGGGCTTAGATGGCCCGTGGTGCTGGCTGGCCTGGGGGCTTAGATGGCCTGTGGACTGGCTGGCCTGAGGGCTTAGATGGCCTGTGGTGCTGGCTGGCCTGAGGGCTTAGATGGCCCGTGGTGCTGGCTGGCCTGAGGGCTTAGATGGCCCGTGGTGCTGGCTGGCCTGGAGGCTTCAATGGCCCCGTGGTGCTGGCTGGCCTTAGGGCTTAGATGGCCCGTGGTGCTGGCTGGCCTGAGGGCTTAGATGGCCCGTGGTGCTGGCTGGCCTGAGGGCTTAGATGGCCCGTGGTGCTGGCTGGCCTGAGGGCTTAGATGGCCCGTGGGCTGGCTGGCCTGAGGGCTTAGATGGCCCGTGGTGCTGGCTGGCCTGAGGGCTTAGATGGCCCGTGGTGCTGGCTGGCCTGAGGGCTTAGATGGCCTGTGGACTGGCTGGCCTGAGGGCTTAGATGGCCTGTGGTGCTGGCTGAACTGGGGGCTTAGATGGCCCGTGGTGCTGGCTGGCCTGGAGGCTTCAATGGCCCCGTGGTGCTGGCTGGCCTGAGGGCTTAGATGGCCCGTGGTGCTGGCTGGCCTGAGGGCTTAGATGGCCCGTGGTGCTGGCTGGCCTGAGGGCTTAGATGGCCCGTGGTGCTGGCTGGCCTGAGGGCTTAGATGGCCCGTGGTGCTGGCTGGCCTGAGGGCTTAGATGGCCCGTGGTGCTGGCTGGCCTGAGGGCTTAGATGGCCCGTGGTGCTGGCTGGCCTGAGGGCTTAGATGGCCCGTGGTGCTGGCTGGCCTGAGGGCTTAGATGGCCCGTGGTGCTGGCTGGCCTGAGGGCTTAGATGGCCCGTGGTGCTGGCTGGCCTGAGGGCTTAGATGGCCCGTGGTGCTGGCTGGCCTGAGGGCTTAGATGGCCCGTGGTGCTGGCTGGCCTGAGGGCTTAGATGGCCCGTGGTGCTGGCTGGCCTGAGGGCTTAGATGGCCCGTGGTGCTGGCTGGCCTGAGGGCTTAGATGGCCCGTGGTGCTGGCTGGCCTGAGGGCTTAGATGGCCCGTGGTGCTGGCTGGCCTGAGGGCTTAGATGGCCCGTGGTGCTGGCTGGCCTGAGGGCTTAGATGGCCCGTGGTGCTGGCTGGCCTGAGGGCTTAGATGGCCCGTGGTGCTGGCTGGCCTGAGGGCTTAGATGGCCCGTGGTGCTGGCTGGCCTGAGGGCTTAGATGGCCCGTGGTGCTGGCTGGCCTGAGGGCTTAGATGGCCCGTGGTGCTGGCTGGCCTGAGGGCTTAGATGGCCCGTGGTGCTGGCTGGCCTGAGGGCTTAGATGGCCCGTGGTGCTGGCTGGCCTGAGGGCTTAGATGGCCCGTGGTGCTGGCTGGCCTGAGGGCTTAGATGGCCCGTGGTGCTGGCTGGCCTGAGGGCTTAGATGGCCCGTGGTGCTGGCTGGCCTGAGGGCTTAGATGGCCCGTGGTGCTGGCTGGCCTGAGGGCTTAGATGGCCCGTGGTGCTGGCTGGCCTGAGGGCTTAGATGGCCCGTGGTGCTGGCTGGCCTGAGGGCTTAGATGGCCCGTGGTGCTGGCTGGCCTGAGGGCTTAGATGGCCCGTGGTGCTGGCTGGCCTTATGGCTTAGATGGCCCGTGGTGCTGGCTGGCCTGAGGGCTTAGATGGCCCGTGGTGCTGGCTGGCCTGAGGGCTTAGATGGCCCGTGGTGCTGGCTGGCCTGAGGGCTTAGATGGCCCGTGGTGCTGGCTGGCCTGGAGGCTTCAATGGCCCCGTGGTGCTGGCTGGCCTTAGGGCTTAGATGGCCCGTGGTGCTGGCTGGCCTGAGGGCTTAGATGGCCCGTGGTGCTGGCTGGCCTGAGGGCTTAGATGGCCCGTGGACTGGCTGGCCTTAGGGCTTAGATGGCCTGTGGTGCTGGCTGGCCTTAGGGCTTAGATGGCCCGTGGAGCTGGCTGGCCTTAGGGCTTAGATGGCCTGTAAGCTGGCTGGCCTTAGGGCTTAGATGGCCTGTGGACTGGCTAACCTGGGGGCTTAGATAGCCCGTGGTGCTGGCTGGCCTGGAGGCTTCGATGGCCCGTGGGCTGGATGGCCAGACAGCCCAGGGGTTAGCTGGTCCTGCCAAGGGAGTGGCTAGACTGCCAGGCGACTCGCTGGTACAAGATTCATAACCTTCACAAGAGACAAGGTGAGGAGTTGTCCCGCCAGGATTGAAAGTCAATGTCTCGAGCATCGCTGGGTTAGGGCGCGGGGTGAGGTGTCCGGAGGGATCTGGGGTGAAAGTTAGGGTATATGACGAGACAAAACGAGCGAATGGCACTGCTAGTGAGCTGTAGTGCTAGTGAGCTGTAGTGCTAGTGAGCTGTAGTGCTAGTTAGCTGTAGTGCTAGTGAGCTGTAGTGCTAGTTAGCTGTAGTGCTAGTGAGCTGTAGTGCTAGTGAGCTGTAGTGCTAGTGAGCTGTAGTGCTAGTGAGCTGCAGTGCTAGTGAGCTGTGGTGCTAGTGAGCTGTAGTGCTAGTGAGTGCTAGTGAGCTGTAGTGCTAGTGAGCTGTAGTGCTAGTGAGCTGTAGTGCTAGTGAACAGCAGTTCTAGTGAACCGTAGCGCTAGTGACTGGTGTAAGGAGATAAGCGTGTCGCGCTTAACATAATCGTGATCTAGTGATGAGGGACTGGTCACCTACTGGCCACTAAGTTCCCTCACTATTGTGTAGTAATCGTATCGCTGTGGATGTGGATATATATATATATATACACTTGAGGACGGTAGGTGGATAGCATTATCCACATCCTGTGTTCTCCACTACCACTAGTGACAACAGGTCCTCAAGTCCTTCCCTCCAGTCATAACTTCTTCCGCTCCACCAGCACGGAAACTGGGATGTATAATGTACTTCACGTTACATAAAACCGTAAACTCTGAAGACACGTAAACTGATTTGCTTCTGACTACAGACAGATCATCCCTGCCTTACACAGCAGGGTAGACGTTTCGTAAAGTTTATAAACGTTTTTTACGACATAAACCATCACAAAACGAATGCGTTCGACCCAGGTGCTCATCCTCACTGATCTGGCGAGAGTGAGTGAATCATATCTGCTAACCACACTCCTCTCATCCCCTGATCGAAATGGGAATGATCTTTATTCATCACACTAATTAGCAAAATATGGCACCATAAACACGGGCCAATCCTTTCAATCAATATTGACAGTATTCTTACCTTCCTCCAGCGAGTGGAACTTGGGAGAACGCAGCTTGGGTGACCGTATCTGAAGCGAATAGAGTCATTGTGGGAAGTAATTCACACACAAGTCAAGAACATCAGCGGCACCAAGACTATGCCCCTCGGTACGCCCTCTGTTACAACAGTCCACACAGAAAACGCTTAGAGGATCGAAGAATTGAATCAAATTGAATCATTCAATTCCTCCCTTGGTAGAGTTGGGAAAAATGGAGTGGAACTTGGTTTTATATTGTCACTTGCATCAAGACCTTCACTTCTTGTCTATCGTGAGGGGTCTGCATAGAGCCATGTACCTTTAATATTGTTTTGATAATGGCGGTGCCAATCTCTTGATGAACCACCTTGGTTTACCAACTCATATAATGAGGGACAAACTATTTCACTCTGATATCATTTCTTTTTCTAATTTAGCAATCTGGCTCTGCTTCATGTCCTGGTTTAGTGATTCACTCTTTTGTCTTTAATCTGATCTGCTGGCTCACAAGTCAGTCCATAGTTTATCCTCCGACCTGTTGGCTTACAAGGCAGTCCATGGTTCATTCTTCCTCCAACCTGTTCACTCACAGGTCAGCCCATTGTCATGAGCGATCCTTAGCCTTTGATCAAGAAATGCTAACTTGATTCGACCACTATTACGTACAGAACTGAATTCCATCTGAAGAAAAGATGATACAAATTATTCTATCTGATATGCAAAACGATGACATGTACTCATTTTTGACATTCTAAGACTCTAGTATTATGTTTTCGTTAAAAGTTCATACGTCAAAAGTCAAACTTTGTCATAGGAACTTTAGAATCAACTTGAAGAACGGAGAAACAATTGCTCCGAACAAAGAACAGTAATTTCGAGGATATAACTTTTGTTTCATTGTTCTGTATTCTTACAGCAAAGGCCAACTGTAACGTAACGATCTCCTTCTGTCGATCGTCTTCACGAGGCAAATGCTCGAATCCCTCCCCTTCAGGAGGGTCTGACACAGACGGCAGGTTATAGTATGTCTTTAAACCTCTCTCAAAAAGAGTCTCAGCTGCCATACGCAGTTCGTCCCTTATACTTGAGGTCAGCCGACACACGAGAGAGGATACAGACCTATACACGTCCACAAGAAGGATAACAGCTGTTATAGCAATGTCCAAAAGGAGATCAGCGGTCTGGACAATGGACAAGCCTTTGGAGTTCGACTGTTCACACTACGTCAAGGAAATTCTTACGAAAGTACTTCATCCATTCTTGGCCGACCCAAGAGTGAATGTTCTCAACCTTCTGAGTTCGACGGTGCGGTTCTTGAGCACGAAGGCATGACCCTGGATCACGTCCGTGCATCATACACTCAAGGGTCGTACTGCCAGTCTCAAAGGTCGTATCATGGTGCTTCAGGGTCGTACCGTCGTGCTCAAGGGGTCAAAGAACTAGAAGGTCTTCAGGGTGGGTAACCCTCTCTCCTAACACTGGTCACGCACCTCTCACCAAGTCTCCTCCCTCAAGTTCTTTAGGAACACAAAAGCTGAACAAAATGCGCCACTCCAATCATTGCTGCAGTCCTCGGAAGTCTACCTCATATACCACAAAGATTTCGGGAGGAAATTGCGTATAATTATTTTCAGTGAACGTAGGGGGGACGGTCTTAAAATCTGTTGTGTTGGGGAAGATGGTGACTTCTGTGAAGTCAGGGAATTGTCAGTTTCAGCATATCCGAAAGTTACTGATCTTTTTCGTTGAGTCGGATGATGCCAACTGGCAAACTTCCAGTGGCGTGACTCTACGGGAGTTGCCCGTCTCAATTGACAGGAGAGGTTCAAGGTGATGTTCAATATATATCTGGTCCTTGTGAAGGCACCTGAGATTCGTACCTTGCCATGAAAAGGACATGTGTTAACCCGAACTGCTGTATGTTGGAATATGTTTAACAGTGTTAATGCACCTTAACCAAAGGCATAAGTAAGTAGAGGGTGGAAAAGAGGTCACATCAGCCTGGAACACCCAAATCCTCCCTCCCTACTCCTGTCTGGAACACCAAGTTCCTATCACCTGGAACATCCAGCTGCTTCTGCCTGGAATACCTTGCACCTTCTGCCTGGAACAATCAACTCCTCCTGCCTGAAATACCTAACAGTTCTGGCGTATAGCCTCAGCTTCTCCTGCCTGGAACACCCAGCTCCTCTTGCATGGGTCACCCAGCTCCTGCATAGAACACTCAGCTCCTCTCACCTGGAAAACCTATCTCCTCCTGCCTGGAAAACGTAGCTCCTCCTGCCTGGAACACCTAGCTCCTCTTGCATGGAACACCCAGCTCCTGCATAGAACTCTCAGCTCCTGGAACGCCTAGTTCCTCTTGCCTGGAACTCCAAAGTCCACCTACTTGAAACATTAAGATCCATCTACCTGAACACCCTGCTCCTTCCTGAAAATGTCAGTTCCTCTTCTCTGGAAAATCCAATTGCTCTCTGTAGCGCTCATCTCCTGTTGCCTGGGAGATCCAGCTCCTGCTTAGAATACCCAGATCCTCCCTATAGCACCCAGCTCCGCCTGCTTGGAACACTCATTTCTCTTCACGATCACCCAAATCTTCAAGCCTGGAATACCCGTATCCAGCTCCTCCTCCTGGAACACCCAGATCCTCTACTCCTAGAACAGCCAGCTCCTCTCTTCCTCCTGGAACACCCAGATCCTTTACTCCTGGAAAACCCAGTTTTTCTCCTCCTCCTGGAACATCCAGCCCAGCCCCTCCTCCTGGAACACCCAGTTCCTCTCCCCCTGGAAAACCCAGCTCCTCTCTTCCTCCTGAAATACCCAGCTCCTCCTCCTGGAACACCCAGATCCTTTACTCCTGGAGCACCCAGCTCTTCTATTCCTCCTCCTGGAACACTCAGCCCCTCATCCTGGAATACTCAGCTCCTCCTCCTTCAGCCAGAGTCGCTCAGCTAATATTCGGCTGATGCTGCGAGTCGTATAGTGGAAAAATATAAAGATTAATAGCTGTTGTGGCTCCAGTTATTTCCCCAGCTGCTGCTCAGCCACCAGCTGCCGGAACCAAGCACTACTTCCCACCACACACACACACACACACACACACACACACACACACACACACCTCGCCAGCTGGAAACACCTAATACACTTCCCTTGTCAGCTGTAGGAAACAAGTACTTCGCCCACAGTGAACATCTAGTACTTCCTTGACCAGCTGTGAGCACCAGGCACTTCCTCATCCAGCTGCGAGCACCAGCAGCTTCCTTAGCCAGCTGTGAGATTAAGGTACTTCCTTAACAAGATGTAAGGACCGGGCATTTTTTCAGCCAGCTGTGAGCACCAGACACTTTTTAAGCCAGTTTTAAGCACGAGGCACTTCCTTAGCCAGCTGTGAACACCAGACACTTCCTCATCCAGTTGAGAGCACCTGACACTTTCTCACCCAGCTGTGAGCACCAGACACTTCCTCACCCAGCTGTGAGCACTAGACACTTCCTCAACCAGCTGACAGCACCAAGCATTTCCTATGCCAGCTAAAAGCACCAGGTACTTTCCCTACCAACAGTGATCACCAGGCATTTCCTAAACCAGCTGTGAGCACCAGGCACATCCTCAACCAGCTGTGAGTACCATGCACTTCCCCTTCTAACTGTGAGCCTAGGAACTTTTCCTACCATCTGTGAACGCCATGTAGTACAAAGCTTCACCAACTGTGAACATCAAGGGCTTCCCTTACAAGCCAGATGGATCACATTACCATCAAGTTCTTGAGAGCCAAGGACAGCATACACCAGCTGTTTAGCACCAAACATTTCCCACACCGGCACTGAACACTTTAAGAAACAACTATGAAGATTAAGCACTTCCTTACACAAGGTTTGAAGCCCATAGGATTAAGTATTAACCGAATCATTATGAGATAACTGACAAAACAGGAAAACAAAAAGAGTTATTCAAGACACACCCAGTTATCCAGGTCAACCCCCGCCACGTGACCTCCCTTAATCACTCTTTCTTACTACAGTTACTGCCAGACAAAGCAAGACAGTGGCTAGCCTGTACTGATTGGTGTTGGACGGCGGGACTCCAGTGCGATGTTGGGATTCAAATAACTTTGTTAAGTATTGGCACCTGATGAGGTGGATGGCCTCCACAAAACATGTCGTGCCACATACATAGGAATATCACATGTTAAATAGAATTGTCTGAACTCCAACTGAAGAGCGATTTCACCTTCTTATACATATATGTAAACGAGATTTGCCTTCATCTGGGCATTAGGTTGGAAGCGGAGTCTCAGCAAAAGAAAAACAGAATAAACTACGTGACAAATATCGCCACGAAGAATGTCCATAACACGATGCTTGGAGTTCCAGCAATGTGAAGATCTCACTAGACTAGATGAGAATGACCACACAGGCTCCCCCCAGTAGCACACACACACACACACACACACACACACACACACACACACGCACGCACACACACACACACACACACACACACACACACACACACACACACACATATATCATCCCTGGGGATAGGAGAGAAAGAATACTTCCCACGTATTCCCTGCGTGTCATAGAAGGTGACTAAAAGAGGAGGGAGCACGGGGGAGCTAAAAATCCTCCTCTCCCTCATTTAATTTTCCAAAAGAAGGAACAGAAAAAGGGGGCCAAGTGAGGGTATTACCTCTAAGGCTCAGTCCTCTGTTCCTAACGCTACCTCGCTAAAGCGGGAAATGGCGAATATGCATGGAATACATACATACATACAGATATATATATATATATATATATATATATATATATATATATATATATATATATATATATATCCTCCAACCAAGACTTTTGGCTTATGAAAACCTTGCCCCGTTTAAACGTCCGAGTTAAAAGAAAAGAAAAAAAAAGTTACCCAATCTGGGTCTCTTACAAGGACGGAGCCAACGACCCAACTTCCTGCAATGTTTGTTTCTGCCCAGACGTTATTATTGGCTTGTTATGGCCATTGGCTGTGCCGGCCAAGCTGCCCGAGTGTGGCGCAAGCCCACACTAAATAACCCTCTCCAAGCGCTGGCCGAGAGCTGACACTAACGGCCATGGGCCAGGCCGGGCCCTAAGGCCAGAGCAGACGGCCCACTTGCCATAAGTATCGTACTTCCCATCACCAGTCGTGGGCGAGCCTAAGTGCCATGCCCATCACGCCTTTAACGTTGGCCAAGGGCGTACACCAGGGTCATGGGCTAGGCGAGAAGGGCCACTTCTACCTACCTTGCTCCCTTCCCACCGCTGGCCTATGGCTTACACCAGTCGTTGGACTTTACACACTCATGGTGGCTTTACACACAGTCATGGTGGCTTTACACACAGTCATGGTAGCTTTACACACAGTCATGGTGGCTTTACACACATTCTTAGGGCTTTACACACAGCCATGGTGGCTTTACTCATTTTCAAGGAAGTTCCTACTCACATGATGGCTTCTCTCTATCTGGAAATTCATACTTGTCATATTCGCGATCTTAGGTCAGCAAACGTGCTAAATAAGCTGAAGCTTGCTTGATCCACAGGTCAAGGGTCATCAGAGGTCAAAATCAGTACAACTGACCTACAAAAAAAAAAAAAGGAGGTCATAAGAATCCTATTGGAGAAGTAATAGCTTTTAAGAGGTCAGCTGGCCCCAGTGGCTTAGGTCAAGTCACATTATTAATGTCTCAATGTCGCTGGTAAGTCATATGTAATTCATCATACGTCGTTGCTCAGGTGAAGCCAAAAACCGCATCGTCTGCGTCTTTTTAATACACACGGAAGGTTCATTGATCCCCAGTTTGTATCCCATACAGGAGGCTGGGACCAATAATCTTCTGTCGGGGAGTTATTTCTTCTTAGTCGTACTGCTGCGGTGGGAAAAAAAAAAAAAAAGGGAAATTTCTCTTCGTCTTGATTAAACGAGAGATCCGTTGGTTTCGAAAAAATGGATAAAGTGAAGCATTAGACGAAGCGTCTCGGTGTGTATTGCGTAAGAATTATACATTGATCATTTGCCACTGTTAACGGGGCGTTAGCTGACAACAGAGCGAAGGATGTTCAGAGGGGCAAAGTGACGGCGAGTCGCCACCATTACCTAAAGAGAGAGTTGTCTGTCGTCCAAGTGATGGTGTCGATGACCCTAGAAAAGCTTTTGGTCAATGGACCCAAAGTGGAAACCCTTTTTTAAGCATATTTCGCCATCGAGCATCTCAGAGAGGCTGTTAGCCACTGTAGAGAGGCTCTTTGTCTTCCTGGGAGGAGTACAAGAGAAAATGGCAGGAGGTCCAGAGAGAGAGAGGTACGAGGGATTAAGAAGAAGGCAAAGGAGAGAGCATCAGTGAGTTTGAAAGATTAACCAAAACGTTTTGGAAGGAAGTGATTAGTGTGAAAAGAACATGAGGGAACCAATTAGAGTGGCTGTGAAGGGGAGGCAGATGTGGAGGTAGTAAGAGCAAATAAGAGGTGAAAAACAGATGGAGCGAGTACTTCAAAGGACTGGTGTATATCTTGAACGACAGGGAGGCAAGACTGTGGCATGTTTGGGGCTAAAAGCGAGCACGAACAATGAGGTTCAATTCAAATCCTTTTTTGCTTCAATTTCAACTCTTCATTCCGTTCTCTATGTTCCCTCTGTAGTAGTAATGTTCTACAGAACCCACACAGTCTGCATCTATGTAGCAGACGCGGGGTGAAAATATAATGAACGAATTACTCGTTCCCAAATGTTATACCTAAGTAACAGAGTGAAATTAATCAACCAACACGCAATACAACTCGTTAGCTTGTGTTACATACACGCATTTCTCACGCCGGGGAAAAATGTAGAATATTAACGATCACTTTGGTAATTTACTCCGCTCGTGTAAGTGAGCGCCAGAAGACCTCTTTGGTAATTTACTTCGCTCGTGTAAGTGAGCGCCAGAGCTTACCTGACGCTGCAGTACAAGCCATACTATAGCATGCGGGACACTGGCTCTACTGAGGAACAGGGACAAGCAATGACTGTATGATGAAGCCACCACGAAAGGCTTTAGTGAAGGAATTCACGTATATAAAACATACAAACCTCCAATAACCAGGATCGAACCCGGAACCCCTAAGTGGCAGGCGAGAGCCTAGCGGTAGCGCTCCCGCCTGTCACGCAGGAGTCCCGGGTTCGATCATGGCTGTTGGAGGTTTGTATGTGCTATCGAAGTGCGCGTTCATACATATATATATATATATATATATATATATATATATATTACACTTCGTCGCTGTCTCCCGCGTTAGCGAGGTAGAGCAAGGAAACAGACGAAAGAATGGCCCACCAACCCACCCACATACACATGTATATACATAAACGCCCACACACGCACATATACATATCTATACATTTCAACATATACATACATATACATACACAGACATATACATATATACACATGTACATATTCATATATGCTACCTTCATCCATTATTCGCCGCCACTCCGCTACACATGAAATGACACCCCTCTCCCCCCGCGTACGCCCGAGGTAGCGCTAGGAAAAGACAACAAAGGCCACACTCATTCTCTAGCTGTCATGTGTAATGTACCGAAACCGTTAAATCCAAGCATATTCAGACACCTCAACCTGAGCCTTTGATGAGGGTGAGTACTCCTCGCTTGGCTCCTCCTGTACCAACTTTTACGAAACTGAAATACCAGGAGCAGAAGTTTAACTTCATAGCTGGACGCCAAACCCAGAGTCAACAACAAAGGCCTTGGTTCGGAAATCCTCAAACTTTACAATGAAGTTCCCTAAAGGAAAAAGGTTTTCCTCACATATTCTCTTCGATCTTTCCCTACATGACCTTCCATCACTACCAGTAGATCACATCTTGTTTATAGTCCTCTCGCATGCAGTTGACCTGGCAATCACATCACGGTATATATGGCAGTACCCAAGGTAAAACCAAATACACATGCAACACTACATCATGGAATTAGAATACACTTGGTCACTGGAGAACCGAGTGCCTATATCATTATAGTGGCCTACCGCCAACCTCTTAACCCCTGCCTGACACGCTTGGATCCGACCTACTCCCCATCCATCACCCTTAAATGGTCAACCACACCCACTCAATAAAACTCCGACCGTATAGTGGGTATCACATCCAGGGCCAGTGAGAGCTGACACGGGCCCTTGGGGGAGAGGTGACATATTATGGTCCCCCGGGCCGCCCCAGAGAGAGAGGGGGATGGAGGGTCCTTGTGAGGGGGAATGCAAAAAATATATTCTCAACAAAGTTTGTTTACTGCTTTCATTCTATGTTGTTTGGTCACTATCTTATCATTTTTGAGCTTTCGCTCCCATCTTCCGAACACCTCTAAGGTCTAGGACCTTCAGGACTTGCCCTAGTCACTCCACACACCACAGATTTCAATATAACGGCCGAAAACAAACCAAGTGCTTTCAAAACACTCATTTAGACACGAAAAGGAATCCCTTAACATCCTCTGCAAACAACTTATCCTCTTCAACCTAAACTACAGCTTACCAGCCAAGTCAACCACCCTCTCAAATATAACCAAACCACAAACCACAGAAAACGAAAGAAAAAACCACAAGAGCAACTATACATATGTAATATCTACACCAAGAAACAAAATCATTCTAACATAAGTCGCACCTCAATGTTCCTGGTGCTTATTGCTCTGCTACAGCACCAAATCTTTCTCATTCAAACCACACCGTAACCAGCCATCAGTCCCCAGGTGGAAATGAAAACCTTATCCCGGCTTCAAACTTAAACAACATCCTATGTTCAGAGATCTCTCAGACCCCAACAAGCACAAGTGACAGCATACATACACACTGAAATGAACTGACAAGCACAAACGATTACTTTCCCAGTCCATACATCCATCTGAAACTACAACCTCCAGGCATGTACGCGTTACACTTTTCCCAACTTCTGAACGCCACTTTCTCTCCAGCATTATCAATACCGATTCATCATATCACAACTTCCCTCATGGCTAAGATGTTAAGATGCTCAACCAAGAAAGACACACACACACAAACATCATACTTTTTGACCTGTGGACCCACCCGGTGGACGTGACTGGCTTCCTAAGCGACGCAGGTGCCCCAACGAAGAAAGAGGAACCCGGGGGACAAAACACGAAGGTAAAGCCAGGCGAGAGCGGTTTTGCAACTGGCGGTCGAACCCTGGAAGGTGATGATAGGAAAAACAATGAGGATAATTTGTATCAACTCAGACATAGTTTGTTTCCATTCGCTGAATTTCCTATTTAAAGGTTATTTCTTTGTTAAAGCGATGACTATCGATATTTTTTTTTGCCTTTTCTGACCTTTATATCAACAGTGCACACTTGTTTAAAAAAAAAATCCAGAGTTTTCTTAAAAATTCAAGTATCAAAATTATGAACTGACCTTTAGAACAATATTACATACTTGTTTTTAAAAAAATCCTGATTCAAGAAAAAAAATTCAAGTATCAAAAATATGATTTTTTCTTGCATTGCATTTAACAAATAAAAGTATCTATATTCAGGTCTTTCGTAAACGATAGTTTTAACCACAACGTCATACGTAAGTTACATTCATATTACGCTGTACAGAAAGAAGACCATTTTCTTTAATTATATTATCTTGATGTGTCATGATTTTAGCTTTAAGCGACCGTGAAAGCAGTCGAAAGCAATTGAATCGAACAACCAGCACACATACACACAAATATATAATCATATATATATATATATATATATATATATATATATATATATATATATATATATATATATATATATATTATCCCTGGGGATAGGGGAGAAAGAATACTTCCCACGCATTCCCTGCGTGTCGTAGATGGCGACTAAAAGGGGAGGGAGCGGGGGCTGCAAATCCTCCCCTCTCGTTTTTTTTTAAATTTTCCAAAAGAAGGAACAGAGAAGGGGGCCATGTGAGGATATTCCCTCAGAGGCCCAGTCCTCTGTTCTTAACGCTACCTTGCTAATGCGGGAAATGGCGAATAGTTTGAAATATATAGATATATATATATATATATATATATATATATATATATATATATATATATATATATATACACATATATTTTTTTTTTTTTTTTTCATACTATTCGCTATTTCCCGCGATAGCGAGGTAGCGTTAAGAACAGAGGACTGGGCCTTTGAGGGAATATCCTCACCTGGACCTCTTCTCTGTTCCTTCTTTTGGAAAATTAAAAAAAAAAAAAAAAAAACGAGAGGGGAGGATTTCCAGCCCCCCGCTCCCTTCCCTTTTAGTCGCCTTCTACGACACGCAGGGAATACGTGGGAAGTATTCTTTCTCCCCTATCCCCAGGGAATATATATATATATATATATATATATATATATATATATATATATATATATATATATATATATACATATATATATATATATATATATATATATATATATATATATATATATATATACATATATATATATATATATATATATATATATATATATATATATATATATATATATATCCCTGGGGATAGGGGAGAAAGAATACTTCCCACGTATTCCCTGCGTGTCGTAGAAGGCGACTAAAAGGGGAGGGAGCGGGGGGCTGGAAATCCTCCCCTTTCTTGTTTTTTTTTTTTTAATTTTCCAAAAGAAGGAACAGAGAAGGGGGTCAGGTGAGGATATTCCCTCTAAGGCCCAGTTCTCTGTTCTTAACGCTACCTCGCTAACGCGGGAAATGGCAAATAGTATGAAAAAAAAAAAAAATATATATATATATATTCTTTCCTTTTGTCACGGTGGTAAAATCAGGTCAACACGTTTCTGACGCCCTGCTCGATGCGGAAACACACACACACACACACACACAACACAGGAAAACAACCAATGAACGTAGTGAGAAAATATTTTCCCAAATCAGATTTCGAAAATGCGCGTTGGCAACTGTCATTTCAGCGACCACCTGATTCATGTCTTTATCTATTTATTCATCTATCTATATAATTATATATTACATGCTCGCGCGACAAGAATTTTTTGCATTGTCCGAGAAAATTGATAATACTGTGTAACGAATGTGAATCTGTGTACTTTTATGGGTGGATGACGCGAGGTGGTGATGTCTGGTTCCGGCAACTTGAGTGAGGCGGACAGCGTCACAAATGCAGCAACAACAGCTGACCAACGTTGCCAAAGCAAATTTGTGAATGTCGCTAGATCCAACCCGGACTACTGCAAAACTCGGAAATATTGTTGCTTTATATATATATATATATATATATATATATATATATATATATATATATATATATATATATATATATATATATATGAAGGTGAAATCGCACGTCAGTGGGAGTTCAAAGATTTTCATTTAACATGTAATTTTTCTATACATGTGGCACGACATGTTTTTTGCAGGCAATCCACCTCATCAGGTTCCAGTACTTAACAAAGTTATTCAGATCCCAACATCACACTGTAGTACCGCAGTCCAGCACCAATCAGTACAGACCAACCACTGTCCAATTTGCCTGCCAGTAACCGTTGTAAGGGTAAGTGATTAAGAGGGGGTTCATGTGGCGGGGGTTGACCTGGGTAGCTGGGTGTGTCTTGAACAACATTTCTATGTCTTCGTGTTTTGTCAATTCTCTCATTATGATTTGGTTAATGCTACGATGAGCTTTGAAGGTACCTGGGGACAAATTAGAGTTCTTAGTATTAGCAATTAAGATCTAATGACGTTGGATGTGGCATAATCAGCAGAGGGGTATAGAATAACGGGATTTTCAAGATCTATGAGGTGGTCATTTTCATGACAATGTTTAGTGATCGCATTTTTGTGGTCATTCCTCTGTACTCGACACAAGCCACTGTAAGTCATCTGCTTTCACAAAGAAAAAGAATTAATTCTACATTTTTTGAGTCATGAGTGAGTCTTGACTCTCAAAATGGTTCGGTACTAAGAAGGGAATGGTTCAGCTCTTCTTTCATGTGTTCGGTTCCCTGGCGAAGCTCTCTGGTGACACTCAGCTTAGCTTATGATCACACACTTACAAAAACATTGCAAGAACATTTTGTATCGTTTCCCTTTACAAAAACACTGTAAGAACATCTTGTATCGTTTCCCTTTACACAAACATTGCAAGAACATTTTGTATCGTCTCCTACTTTACACAAACATTGCAAGAACATTTTGTATAGTCTCCCTTTACACAAACAGTGCAAGAACATTTTGTATCGTTTCCCTTTACACAAACATTGCAAGAACATTATGTATCGTCTCCTTCTACTTTACACAAACATTGCAAGAACATTTCGTATCGTCTCCTTTTACAAAAACACTGCAAGAACATTTTGTATCGTCTCCCTTTACAAAAACATTTTAAGAACATTTCGTATCGTCTCCTTCTACTTTACAAAAACAATGCAAGAATATTTTGTATCGTCTCCCCTTACACAAACATTGCAAGAACGCTTAGTACCGTTTTCCTCAACTTTTCGAAGCCAGCTTGTATATCCAACGTCTATTAGAACAGTCCACACGTAAGTGTTCAGCATATATATATATATATATATATATATATATATATATATATATATATATATATATATATATATATATATATTATACTTAACCGCCGTCTCCCGCGTTTGCAAGGTAGCGCAAGGAAACAGACGAGGAATGGCTCAACCCACCCAAATACGCATGTATATACATAAACACCCACACATGCACATATACATACATATACATTTCAACGAATACATACATATACATACCCAGACATATACATACATACACATGTATATATCCATACTTGCTGCCTTCATCCATTCTCGTCGCCACCCCGCCACATATGGAATAACATCCCTCTCTCCTCCTCCTGCTCGAGTATACGTACCATTAAGGACGTGGTGCTTTTCTGTGGAATACGAGTCACCTGTGTGTACTGCAGCCACTTCAGGTTCGTAGGGACGCTGGACACGTCGCCAAGAGAGTGTAGGGCTGGGTCGAAGAAGAGTCGATTCTCAACCGCCAATTTCACGTTAGTTCTATGAGGTTAGGTTAGGAGTGGGCCCGCACACAAGGCTGGAGTTAACCTATTTGTCAATACCTATTTGTACCGTGTGTGTGTGTGTGTGTGTGTGTGTGTGTGGGGAGGGAGGGGTATAACGCACTTAGGACCCCGTCTCTTGAACATTCTCTGTTGTGTATGTGTGTGTCTGTCTGCTGTGTATGTGTGTGTGTCTCAACCGGATAGAAATACATGACAAATGAAGAAGTTAATGGACCGCTGGGGTATGAGCTCATGAAATGCCTCTATATAACCACAACTCAACCACTAACTCATCGTAAGACACCTGTATTGAAAGGGTCGAATCCAACCATAAAAGCAGGGAGGGTCTGTATCAGTCAGTCAATGGGTGTTATTTAGCATATATCGGCATCTAAAGTTTTTCTTTTTTCATTATATACAAGGAACTACTGGTAAAAACGCTAGATTTGTTACTAGATTTGGCACAAAATCCTCTACATCTTCGCCATGCCGCTAAGGGAAGAACGTCGCTAGATCTAACTCTAGCGAGAAAATGATTAGATTGGGAACACTGTCTCCATGTGTACACGGAGGACAACAGCTGGCTGACTGTGTGTGCACAGCAAACAATAGCTGACTCTTTGTGTGTGCACAGCAAACAACAGCTGACTCTTTGTGTGAGCACAGTAAAAAACAGCTGACTCTGTGTGTGCACAGCAAACAATAGCTGACTTTGTGTGTGCACAGCAAACAACAGTTGACTGTGTGCGCACACAGCAAACAACAGCAGACTGACTGTGTGTGCACAGCAAACAACAGCTGACTGACTGTGTGTGCACAGCAAACAGCAGCGGACTGTCTGTGTGTGCACAGCAAGCAATAGCTGACTGTGTGTACAGTAAACAATAACTGACTTTGTGTGTGCACAGCAAACAACAGCTGACTGACTGTGTGTGCACAGCAAACAACAGCTGACTGTTTGTGTGTGCACAGCAAACAACAGTTGACTGTGTGCGCACAGCAAACAATAGCTGACTTTGTGTGTGCACAGCAAGCAACAGTTGACTGTGTGCGCACACAGCAAACAACAGCAGACTGTCTGTTTGTGTGCACAGCAAACAACAGCTGACTGACTGTGTGTGCACAGCAAACAGCAGCGGACTGTCTGTGTGCACAGCAAGCAATAGCTGACTGTGTGCACAGTAAACAATAACTGACTTTGTGTGTGCACAGCAAACAACAGCTGACTGACTGTGTGTGCACAGCAAACAACAGCTGACTGACTGTGTGTGCACAGCAAACAGCAGCGGACTGTCTGTGTGTGCACAGCAAACAATAGCTGAATTTGTGTGTGCACAGCAAACAGCAGTTGATTGTGTGCGCACACAGCAAACAACAGCAGACTGTCTGTTTGTATGTACAGCAAACAACAGCTGACTCTGTTTCTCTGTGTACAAGGAGAGCAACAGCTCGGCTGTCTGTATACAAAGTGTCTGTCTGTCTGTTCGTTCAAATACCTCCCTCTTTCTACGTCTATATATACTTCCTTATATTTTCAACATTTTTTCTCCCATTCTATTTCTCCCTTTTTCTCTCAGACACAGACAAAAAGACAAAAGACAGACAGACCAAGACACAGCCACAGATAGTGTTGATAGTAACACAAGATCACACAGTACTGACAGTAACACAAGATCACACAGTGCTGACAGTAACACAAGATCACACAGTACTGACAGTAACACAAGATCACACAGTACTGACAGTAACACAAGATCACACAGTGTTGATAGTAACACAAGATCACACAGTGTTGATAGTAACACAAGATCACACAGTGCTAACAGTAACACAAGATCACACAGTGTTGATAGTAACACAATAAGAAGATTGGTGGATGTCTCCTCACCTTCCTGACTCTGGCTGACTATCTCCTGACACCTCCTGACAAACCCACACACCCATCTCTTCTCTGACGAACCCCGCGGCTGGCTGAGCTGACATGACCTTTACGTTAGCGTGTAACACAATATAACAAAAACCAAAGTCGTTCAAAAAAGTCCATAAAATCAGCTAAGGATTATCCCCCAACACTTGCTATTGACTAGCCTCGTTCAACCTCCCTGGAGAGTTGGCTCGAACGAGCCGTTGTGAGGGACGCTAGACCAACAGGTAGTGCTGTTGTGAGTGACCGTGGACCGAACAAGCCGTTGTGAGGGACGCTAGACCAACAGGTAGTTTGAAGGGGACGAACGACGGTCCAATAGGCTGTTATGAGTGACCGTGGACCGAACAAGCCGTTGTGAGGGACGCTGGACCAACAGGTAGTTTGAAAGGGACGAACGACGGTCCAATAGGCTGTTGTGAGTGACCTTGGACTGAACAAGCCGTTGTGAGGGACGCTAGACCAACAGGTAGTTTTAAAGGGACGAACGACGGTCCAACAGGCTGTTGTGAGTGACCGTGGACCGAACAAGCCGTTGTGAGGGACGCTAGACCAACAGGTAGTTTTAAAGGGACGAATGACGGTCCAATAGGCTGTTGTGAGTGACCTTGGACCGACATGCCGTTGTGAGGGACGCTAGACCAACAGGAGATTATGAGGGATGAACGGGGGAACAACCACTAGTGAACCACGAGGCCGTTGTGAGAGAGGGTGGACCAACAGACCGTTGCGTGGGAAGGTGAACCAACAGACAGCTGTGAGGAACAATAAAACAATAGTCCATTATGAGGGACGTACATCAACAGGCCGTTATGAGGGACAGTGAATCAACAGGCTGTTATGAGGGACCGTAAAACCACGGGAAGTTATGAGGGACAGTAAAACTGAAGGCAGCTATGAGGCAGTAAACCAACACACTGTTATGAGAGACAGTAAAACAGTACTCTGTTATGAGGGACAGTGAACCAAAATACCGTTGTAAGGGAAGTAAACCAACATGCCGTTGTGAGGGACAGGGAACAAACAGGCCGTTGTGAGGGACAGGGAACCAACAGGGAGTTGTGAGGGACAGTGTACCAACAGGCCGTTGTGAGGGACAGTGAACCAAAATACCGTTGTGAGGGACAGGGAACAAACAGGCCGTTGTGAGGGACAGGGAACCAACAGGCCATTGTGAGGGACAGGGAACCAACAGGGAGTTGTGAGGGACAGTGTACCAACAGGCCGTTGTGAGGGACAGTGAACCAAAATAC